>NC_088101.1:69007224-69326891 GCF_036370855.1 Dromaius novaehollandiae
ATCTCTTCTTCTGGAGCGAGGCTTTTTGGAACTTTTGGAGGTGGTGTTTTCCATCTTCAGGGCATTCCAAAAAGGAGACTACTTTGTCACTAATACCACAATAAATCAAAATACCCTTTCCCCACCTAGTTCATCTTTGCAATTTTTAATTGTGTTTTCATTGACACCTGCCCTCCTACCCATGGAGGGAGCAGTCAACCTGCTTTATAAATAGTTTGCTGCAGTCATTGGACTACCTACCAAAAGCAGTAGGCATCAAAGCAGCTCATACCAAAGCTACAAACGGTAAGGGGGTGTCCTGGAAGCAAAAGAAGAGGCCTGGGCACTGAGTTGAGTTTATGCTTACTGGAAGTATAAAGCTAAGAAAAAAAGAAGTTGTGAGACAGAGGAAAAGAGACTGAGCTTACTGGGTACAAAGTGCTGTGGAACCACAGGCTTCTGACCGAGGGAACTGCTTGCAGTTTCTTTCCATCCTGTTCTAGGAGACAGAGGGGATATGCATTTTTTTTGAGGGGAGCAGGGCTAAATAAACCAGAAGAAAACAAAGAATATATTTGAGTTTTAGCACTGATTTCTTGTCAGAGTAAAGACAAATTACAAAACTGCAAATCCACGAGACCCTGAAAATGATAGAAGGGGGAAAAAATTAGAGACATTATTTTTCAAGTCTCCTGTAAATGGTGTGCCATCTTTTCACTGATGTCACCAGGATCTAGCAAGCCTCATACTCCATTTTCCTAAAACCTTAATACAGATGTAGCATAATAAAAATAAATGAGTTGCAGAACAAAATTCAGTAAAGTGAGTCCATTGTTAATTGTTGTTTGTTTGCTGTTGGTACATAATGATCTCAATACAAAAGACATTTTTGAGAGAGCTGAGAGAACACCTAGATTTGTATCGTAGGATACCTATCCTCTCCCTTCCTCTGAGACTCAGAATTAATGGTGAAGGTGGTTAAATGTAGAAGAGCTCATTAATCTGTCTCTGTCTGAAGCATTTTACAGAGATACCATGCAAATCAATGCCTGGGAGGTAGTTAGCATTGTGCTTATGTAAGCAGCACTATATAGGCACAAAATTCACTGTTCGTCTTTAGCTGTACAATGTTTGAACTAATATTTATTTACTTTTGTTTACTAGTTTCAGTAGGCAGTCTGAATCTGTTAACCTTTCTCTGAAAGAGTTGAGTGAATTGGAAGCATAAGGTAGCACTGTTATTTTAAGATTTTATTTCTCTAAAAATTCTCATTCTGAATGTAGTTTATGTTATGAATAATATTTATGCAGAAAGTAAAACACTGCACCTTTCCACTTACGTCCCTGTTGGATACCCATGTGCAGGAGGCAAACTGCTACTGTAGCCCTTAATGTGATTAAATGAATTCTAGCCTTAGAGTTTACAAGGCAGAAAACTGTCGGTGCATTCTGCACGGCATCAAATAAATGCCATGCATCTTTAATTAGTTATGTATACCAGTGTTGAGGCTAACACACACATAAATAAAATCTAAGAATGGTGTTACACACTCACTATAAAGAAGAGAACAGATGTAAAGATTAATAAACAAAGAAATCAAAACGTTTCTGTGGAGTGCCATGAATGGAGACAAGGAGAACAGCTAGTCTCTCTCAGGCACTAAGCTCAAAGCAATACAAACGTGTCAAAAAAATGAAAGATTTTTTATACAGAACTAAATATTGTTCAGTGATAAAAATAGCTTTCTTCATTCTTGATTAAATAGGAGAGAAGTACCCCAAGGGTAGTAAAGCGCCTTATCAGCAGAGAACAATAAAACACTGATGGAGGGAAGTAATCTTTCTCATCTCAGAGGGACCACTACAGTTGTTACATTACACTTGTTGCAGTTTATCTATATGCAAGACTCTACAGTATCTTTCAGATTAATTTAGCATCTTTGGAATCTGTTATACCTTTTGGGCAAGTGACTCAATTTGAAGATTTCTAGTGAGCGTAAATGAAGGTGGTAGCTTTCATTTCAGAACCGACCTGCACACCATGCATGTCTGAATAACTTGCTGCAGTTGTGAGGCTTTTACAAATATTTGATAGCAGCAGTTGTTTAAATCACCGATACGATTTTGATAAAAAATTTAAAAACATAAAAGGGTTGAATTTCAAGCTTGGGGAAGTGAAGGATTGAGAATATTATCTGTTTACAGGAAGCTACTTGCACAGCCACTGCCAGCATAGACCCAGGCATATGGATCCACTTGTCACCTCAGGTGGGGTTTGATCCCATCACTTTTGAAGGCAGTGGCACCAGCTGCACTGGTTGCATCAGCTCAGAGGCAGGAGCGGCTCCCAAAAGCCTGCACCCACAAGAAGCAGGGCTTTCCTGTTGTTTGTCTTATGCGTGGCTGCCATCATTTCTACTCTCTGATCCAGATCAATTCCATCTAAAACATCATTACTGCTTTGGGTTGCTTATCAAATGCCATAGTTCAGGTGAAACACAGATGTCCATTATAAACTTATCTGTCTATATCTTTCTCTAATCTTTTGAGATTAACTTTACCATGTTTGCTCTTAGCCCAAAAGTTGATGTCCCTAGCAGTTTAAATAAAACCCATTCATCAGGTGTGAGATTACTGACGGTGAGAATAATATATTTATTGTGCCGTAGTAAGACTTTAGGACATCTTCGCCATATATCCTCCAAAACGAAAGCTTTGTGACATTTATAAATGTAATCTCTCCCAGCAGACAAACGTTGCTCAGGAAGAGGTCTAGATCAAATGTGCTATAATGATTATTAAGATAAATAATCAGAATGTATGAGGTGGAGAGCTAGTTTGTACACACAGAGGACGAATTTCCTGCCAACCTGTTTAGAGAAAGAGGGAGCTATCTAAATGGACAATGCAAATGCTTTAGTTGCCTACTGTTCACTGTTTTGCTGAAGGTTTAGACCTACGGTCAGGTATCAGAGTCATTAGGGAAATCTAAATAAAGAAAATAGATACGGCTGTAGCTTATGAGAAGTAATTCTCTAACTGAAGGAAGGGTCACATTCAAGGAGTCATTTTAAAAGTCAAAGCTATCAGTCATAAACAGGGAGGCAAATTGTGGTGCTTCCATGATAATAATAAAAGCATTTACGACTACACGGACTTTTCTTTGCCCTGGACTCATACATACATCTCAGGAGACGATGAGTTCATATGTAACATATCACTGGTTGGAAATTTCATTGCTATGAACCCGCGGTGTCGATTACATAGTTCACCCTGTGTTTTACATGTGAGCTAAGTTACATTGTGCCCTCCACGCATTCCAGGGGATATTGATTAGACGGCTGCAGAATTTGAAGAAAGAAAAAAAAGACTGTTCTGTGAGTTTCCTCATTTGCATATTTTCTTTTCATCTTCCCATTTTCAGGCAATAATTAGCTTGCAGAAGTCAACAAGACTTATCTACTCTCTAGCTCAAAACACCGCACTTGCATTTTTACAATAAACTTGGGGAGACCTAGGAGTGTATTCTTCACATAGAAACTTAAGATAAATTGTAACAAAAAGCCTTAGTCCCTTATTCTTTTGTTAGCTTGAATAACTGACATCATCTTAATGTCTGTTTGCTTGCAACTTCTACCCTCACATCAATGTGAAAAAATGAAAATGACGGAGACTCTCTGGTATTACTGGGCAAGGCGTAGTTAGAAATACTTAATGCCATTCCTGAGATTCACTGACAAAAAGCTACAAATGAAAATTATTACGACAAGTTTAAAATTATTATAAAACTGTCACATTTCTAATATTTCATATCACTTCTGACCATAAGCTCCACAGCTATAAAAGCAATATCTTTTACTCTTCAAGGTGCACAGATGATGGCTTGCATTCTTCAGGGCTTATCATGTTAAAATGCCTTTAATTATGTTCCAGATAACTGTTCAGAAGGCACTCTTAAACCTCTTCAAGGTCAAAACCTGACTCCTTGCTGATCCTCAGATCATCATTCTATGATTTCTGTTTCACTGACATAATATCTCTATTATTCTTGGGAATCACGGTACTGCTGTGTAGGCCATGCTGGCGTGTGATTACATCAACTGTGCCTAAAGGTTCAGATGCTGTTTGCTGATGTCTGTTTCTCCTTTACTAGTCCTTAAAGGTCAGATAGATTAAAAATTAATGTATGTACTTATTTCATATTTGAAACAGGTAGTAATATTGCTAAGTTACTCCTTTTTTCCCTGCAGCTGGGGACATGAATATCAAACATATGGTAAACAGAAGAAGCATCTTACAAACTTGTGTTTCTGATGACATATTGTAATGAAAATGAGGAAGAAATGATTGGTTGCCAATCACAGATATAACGAGGCATCTTGAGAACCCAAGTCCTGTAGTTTATGTTGAATTCAAACGATTGCTAGGTATATAGCACAGTAATAGACACTACTCCCAAACCATTAATTTAAAGTCTTAGACACAAAAACTCAAAGAAGAATCTTCTTCATGGATCACTGCCCTTGTTAACAAAGTACCAAATAGGATAAATTGTATATTATAGCACTGTCCACTAGCTGTGCTATATTTAAGCCTTTCAATGTTTCTATTATTGTAATATTCCTTTCTAAGGGAATGATAATATCCACCAGTTTAAAAAAAAAGATATAAATTGAAATTTCGCCTTTTAGTACCTATGCTCTTCATAAAATGTTCTGGATGGTGTATAGTGTAAGGACAGTAACAGAAGCAAACTTCCAGCAACCTAAAGCAATTCCGAACTTCCACAATTTTTATGGCCTCTCATGCAGAGTCCTTCTCTAATACAAACAAACACAAGAGGCCCATTCGGAATAAATTACTGCAAATATGCTTCAGTTCATTAAATGAGTCCATAATATAATGTACTTCTTAAGAAGTGCAACCTACCATACACAGTAAGATAAACAAATATATAAACACTGTTAAATATAAAATTAAGGATGATTTTCAAAACCAATCTGAACTTAAGTCTATATTACATTCGCATAAACAAGAGTCAGAAAAGGAGCAGTCCTTTTGAAATGAATATTAGCATAACAGTGAAAACAAATGTAGTCATCAGAAAAAAAATATCCTTAACTTCCATTTAAGACAATATGGAAATTTAACAAAATTTCCATCCAAACAAACCTTCCAATTTTTTTTTTGTTGTTAAATGGTTAAAAGGGTTAAAAGGTAATAGTGATATCTTATTCAAATAACAAACCTGTCATGTGTTATTAAAACCATATTATATTGTCTTTACTTCCTTATTCAAAAAGAAAGCTAATATTTTATTCTTCTGGTCACTTAGAGGACAGTTTTGCTTACCAGCTATTTAAACAGTCCAGTAAATCTTTGAGTAGAAGGAGGAAATAATACTACATGCTCTTTGTAGTCTTTAGAAAATAGAATTTAAAGACTCCTATTCTTGGTAACAGAGTTATGTACTTAATTCTCTGTCTATTGTACTAAAAATTGAGTGCTCTGTAAAATACAATGTTAATTTACTTGTTAACTTCACCAAAGTACACAGACAGCTCTTGTCCAAAATGAAAAATATAAATAGTTTGCAAGACACAACAATATAAAAGAAAGCATAATGGGTCACACTGGATAGTCAGTCTTCAGACAGAGTCCATTACACACTGTGTAAGTATAATAAATCATTACTGAATCAGTATGTGTGACTCGACATACACACTGACACAATATTCTTACAAACTAGTCTGTTCTTGACTGTATGTTGCATTTTGGTATATGTTTTCCTTTGAACCCTTCGTGGTCAAGAGTTAGTGAATCACTGGCCCTCACTGATTAATATATTCTGGAGATAAAGCCACCAAAAGAATGAATAAGATTTTTTGAACTCTGATCATAATTTTTTGTTCACTTGTATTTTTGGGGTGCCCAGTTTAAAGGGCCTGATTTTTACAGGCAAATTGCTCAGTGGATTATTCAAAAAATCAGTAGCCCGTTTTTATGAGACTTCCCTCTTCTCTTCCTGATCTGCAGTAATACTAAATAATTAGATTTTAAGAGTCCCATGTGCTATATATTTCTATACAATACAATGCCCTTTAAAACCAAACGTTATTTATAACACAAAAAGCACAATGATTCCCAACCCAGAACTATATCATTAGAGGAGCCTGGAAGAAGCTAGTCCATCAAAGTCTAAGATATTAAACTGGTTTGTTTGTCTAGAAGAAGCATAATCAGCCCTTCAAACTTTTGTTGTGTTACCTGTAATTAATACTAATTAAGGCTGAGGCTCTCAAATATGAAATGGTTGAGGAAATCTGCAGGGTTTGCTTTCCTATTTGTCACCTTTTATTTGAAAACAGCAGGTTAAATTCTGATCTGAAGCATGTTTAGCCTCAGACTATCATGCAGATTGTTTTGTATCTATCTAATTGCCAAAGACTGCTTTGGTCAAAACTCCTGAACACTTTTTACTGCTAATTTTGGCAATAAACCTGTTAATTAGTTAATTGTAAAGCATTAGTGAATGAAGTAAAAAGGATCCATCTGTTTATAGAATAGGATTTCTTCTGGGCAAAACATTTACAAACCACACCGTAGACACCGTATCACCTGTTTATTGATTGAAGTCTCTCACTCCTTTTAGAGCTAGAATGTGACTTTAAAGGAGATCTGTAATATATCAAGCACAGCTAATACCATTACAGTTTTAATATAAACTGGGGGGCCTGAGAGAGCGGCAGAGAGCCAGGGGGCTCTTTTCTCTGTGTCACTGATGTGAATCTGGTGTAGGCTGATAGCAGCCAGAGATGTGATGGCATAACAGGTGCTGAGCTCTCAGAGCAAATTCACAGTATCTCCAGTTGGAGACGAATTTTAAGAACACGTTATATCTACCATTGCCATAAAGATTATTTCAGTGGGCAGACTCAGAAGCCAAATGAAGTAGCAGGTTTGAGGGAATTTTACCATTCACTTGAATGGGAGCAAGATCATAGATTTTTCCAGGTGAATGCATAAGCAGTCTAGGAAGCTTACACTGCTGCTACTTATCTTTTCCATGGCCAATTAAATAGGCTTCTTTTCTCAGAGCTGTCAGTGTGGCAGCTTTCATGAGCACTAAATTCATCCTTTAAGGAGAAAAACATGTAAAAAATGTAATGTCTTTTCTGATTTAAAGATACAGCAAAAAAGACCTCTTTTCAATACAGAAAACAAATCTCTTGTATATTCATGTGGATTACAGAGTAGTTTCCATACCAAAATATTACCTTTCTTTTATCAGAGTAAAAGTAAAGATGATACAATATTCTTGTCTGAGATTACAAAATATATAAGAATGGAATATTGATAGCACTATACAATATAAAGCAAAGGAGGATCGGATGATGTACTATGGGAGCTGATAAGAATTATATGGCTTCTTGCAAAGTAAAATGACATAAAAAGATAGACTGATGGCAATAGGAAATAAATCTATAAAGGTGATCACAGGAGTAAACAGGGAATAAGTCTGGATAGCTCAGCAGACAGAGACATTTAAGGGATAATGCTAATTGAATTATGTGTTGTGGCCAGATAGAGTACACTGATGCTTCCATAAGCTGAAGAAAAGCTGAGGCATCTTGGCCTGCACAGATAGCCTTTATTGCCCCATTTTCTCTCCAGGAGTTCAAAACCTGTACAAAACAGGTTGTTAAAGCCTGTTCTATTTGTGGGCATTGGGGTCCACTTATTCCACTTTGGATGCAAGAGAGTTATGAATGGTTCTTTAAAAAGGTGGGGAATTAGACCACGTTCAGAGAGGGACATTGTGTGAGAGACCCACTCAAGAAGCATTATTGTATTGCTATAAAGCAAACTACCACACATGGAAAGAGAGAATGTTGCATTTTCTTCATGTGTGACTCATCTAAATCTAGTCATCTAAATCACACATCTAATCAAAGCTATTCAGCTAGACTCCCTCTAAGGTTAAAGGAGAGATCTGGAGACACTTCCAAAGAATTATTTAGCCTTTCTGCCTTTCCTGTCTGAGGAGGGACCACCATCTGGAGGATGCTTAAATAAATGTGGCTGCTGTTAATGTTGAGGTACAAACTGAGCAGTACACCAGTGGACCAATCAGGAACTACATTTAATAAAGGACTGACATGCTCTGAAATTAAGTAGAAGGTATTACTACCACTGAACTTCAACCCCCTAACTCAGCTAGCTCAGTCTTCTGTCAGTTCTCAGGGGGTTCTCCCTGGTGAGCGGTTAGCGCTAGGCTTCATCAGAGCTATCTCGTATGTCTGGCTCTCTTCCGGTAGTAAGCCAGTTCTTAATATTGATTGAAGAGGTAGCTGAGGTTGAAGAGTTCGAACAGTTGCCCCACTGCCTAGTTTCTGGATGTCTGACCGCTGCAGCAGCACGGAGAGCCTGGAGCAAGATGCCTGGGTTACCCCGTACTGCACCCAAGGAAAGTAGGGGATCTGCAAAATGAGATGTACAAAAGATGTCATGCGGAGAGGGAGGCTACTGAGAGTCCCACTTAGGTAGTCAGAGCTTGCCTCTACCTGTGATCCATTGCAGTGGATCCTGTTCCAGGGATTAGGCCCCTGCACCAAACTTGCCTCTTAAAAGACAGTGAAGGGGGAAATGAAGAGGAATATGAGCAACATATTTCTGTGATTCCAGACCCAAGCCTTCTGAGAGCTGTTGAAAAGTAGCCTTACCAGTACATTTCCACAGAAAGTGAAGGAAATGAAAGTAATGGGAATACCTGGAAGCACAGCAAGCTGTGCGCAGTTCTGCAGCGGGAACTGCAGCCAGACCTTTAGGCGACTACCAAAAACTACAGCAAGACCAGGCTGTGGCCTCACAGCAACTGGCATGAAATAAACCCACAGACGTCTGGGTAGACGCCTTCCCAGCAGCAATTGCTTTAGAAACATTTAACCAGTGCAGTGAGGCAGTTAATAAGGTGCAACCAGTCTATGTCTGAACTTGGACTTGAGACCATTTGCCACGGGGTATCTGCTGAGGTGCAGTGACAAAATTAATTATTTGTCAGAAGGGGTAAGGAACAATTCACAGGAGCATTCTTCAGTTTAAAAAATGTCCCTTTCACAAAGTCAAAATTTTAAATAGGGAAATAATAATTTGATCCTAAAACACTGATATGCCTTTTGACACAGCAAAATGTGCCTTACAGAAGGCTGCTGTCAACTGACAAAGGTGCATTGCTAAGGATGGTTTGGGAAGCAAGCACATGGACACATCTGCTGAAAACATGTGTCAGGAGGAAATCAAGAGGCACATTTTAAAAATCCTAACTCCACATGATTTCAGGAATGCATAGTAGAAATATGCTTCAATGACATTTTAAGTTAGTTCTCGCTCTCAGTACTTCCTTGAACAATAATTCTCATTCCAGGCTTTGTAAGAATGGGATATAGCATGCTGCCTTATTGTAGCAGTCTGGAATGAAAACCATTGTTTAAAACAAACAAACAAACAAAAAGCTACATGACAAATGTATTTCACAGTGGAAGACCAAGCCATACTACATCCATGGAAGAAAAATTAATTTCAAATGATTTTAAGAGTCACCCCAGGCACCTCAGTTTGGAAGAACAATGAGAAACACTTCTCAAAACATTGTTACTGTTTGTAGACTTGAAATGGAAATGTTTTAGTAACTACTTTTTCTCCAAATCCTGTTACACTATTTTGTTACTGTATAGTTTCTGATGAATGTTGGTCATGAGAATCTTAATTTTCAATATAAGCATCATTTAGAACATTTATTTTAAAATATATTGTCTGTACTTTTTAAAGCAAGTTAGGGATCTTTTAGGACAGATTGGGAAGCTACCATCCCTGGCAGGACTAATTTAATACCAGTCAAAATTGGTTGCAGGGTAAAAAAATGGAAATTACAAGAGGAAATCCACCAATGAGAGCTCAAGCCTATTCAGAATGGTACTAATGTAACAGCCTGAACAAATCAGCTCTATAAATTTCAGTCAGTGTAGAGCACCCGTACAAGGTCTCATGCATCAGCTAAACTTGAATGAGGTCCCTATACAGACCCTGTGAACAGGAGTGAATTTCACCCTCAGCAGTTGAAAAACTACCTTTCATTCTGAGCACATCAGAAATGAATTTGTTCTATGCTCCAGCAAACATAAACTGGTTCAGTCATCAACACAAAATTTTGAGTAACAGAGTTTATTCACAAATAATCTGGTTTCAGGCTAACTAGAGGATTTTTATTGTTTCCTTGGTAAAATCTGGTTAATAAAAACATTGACGTGCAATGTATCAACTGATGTAAGTAGGAGTTATATAATCAAATAAGAAGACCTTGACAATAACATTGTCGAGGCACATGAAGATATACTGGTACAAAAGAAAATGAAGACAAATGTCAGGAAAATTACTGAGACCAAGAAAGCAGAGTTTTAGTAAAAGACTAAGAAACAGGAAGAGAAACTGAATGAATATGGAAAACACAGCACGTTTTGGGATTCTTTTGGGCAGGAACTGGAACAAAATCACTAATACAAAGATATTTAGGTTACAGAGAAACTGCTGCAGAGACCCCCACCCCCCAATACTGGATTATAGGGTGTCCGTTCCTCAGCTGGTGTAAACTATCTTCAATGCAGCTGGGATAATTTGAAGTTCATGAGCTCTGGTGTCTCTAGTAGGTTTTGAAAGGACAAAAAGTTAGGCATTGTACCATTTCTTCAGTGCTGAAAAACCATATGCAGTTGAGAATACCCCATGGAAGGTGTTTGATCATTATTATCATACACTGCTTCCACACACACGAGAGCAAAACAGTTTGGCAAAAGGTCCATGAGGCCCGCTTGAGATGAAAGGATGACTCCCCATATGGGCCCTGATTATCCACTAGCAGTGTATCTTTCAGAATAGCACTGGTTCTGCCTCAGACATGGCCTTTTGGACAGTCCTGAACACTATACCCATAGCAAGCCTTCTAGCAATGAGGCTAGGAATCCCATACTTTAGCTTAAATAACTTCCCACAGAAGGCCTTTATGCTCCAGCTTCCTGCAGGACGGTTGATTTCACTCTATATGCATATCGCATCCTCCTAATTATCCATCTCTTTGTATTAATGATGAAATAATACAATCTTCTATTTTCTCTAATTAAGTTTATTATGGAGACATTTTTATGTGCCTATTTTTGAAAAATGAAATTTCATTAAAAGTCAGTGTATCAGATCTTATTAATTCTATTACATTACAATATGAAACATTTCATCAGGAAAAAAAAAAGACTGAATCAAAACCAACCCTAGACTTTGATAATATAGATAAAAACAAAATCCAATGCAGTCACTTTTCAATCTCATTTTAAAAACTGCAAAACTTTCCTTATGCGAAGTTTCTAAATCAATAGCGAATGACTTATCACATTCTCCTACAGAAATATATTTTGTCTACTTTTCTAGAGACTTTCCTCCTGAAAACACTGTGAAATGCCAATGCACCTCACTAAGCAATTTTTTCTTCTTCTTGTAATTAGGAAAACTTGATAAATAAATTGATATCAATTACCTTTGGGAAAACCAGGTTTGACTAAAAGACCTTTTAATAATTGGAATGGCAGTGCACTTTGCATGCTGTCAGTGCTCAGTGACAATTGCTACGAGACAATTGATACACAGTGACGTTTTCTTTGTCATTGCTGGACAGTAGGGACTTTAGTTCCAACGATTTTCTGCCATCATCTCAAAGTGATAGGGGCCTATGAATGGTTGCAGCAAGATAAAGGATCCCTTGATATCCCATAGAGGAAGCATGATGTTTTGCTGCTCTCCTGACGTGTTCCACGATGTGACTCCTGGGTGCATACAACTTCACGGTTTTGCTGAGGTGTGGGATCTTCTGTTTCTCACGAAGCTACTGCACAGCATGGCTGGTGCACTGCTTTGGCTAAAGACAGATCACACTGGGTGCCTGACAGCAGTAAAAATGCTGGGCCTCCTTTGTTGCTGCCAGAAACCAAGGGATTCTTATTCTACCGTTTTAGAAAAGAAAGTCGCAACCCGTTAGAATAGCTGTAGCAGGAGAATATATAGACTGTGTCAGGAGAGTGAAAATTTCACTTGTAAAACACACAGTAGAATGACTTGTAGCACATACCTAATTGACTCAAATTGCTTATTTTGGTTTTCTGTAAACCACAAATTTATGTCATATAATTTCATCTGTTTTCCTTGTGCAGCAGTTCATCATTCTAGGAGGCATAGTCCCTGAAATTATTTATATAGAAACTTTTCTCAGACTTACTGCCTGTGCTGAAATGTCTGAGACAGTTTCAAATGTTTAGAGAGAGAATAAAGGACTGACCTGATGATCCTTGATCCTGCTTATTCATTAACTTCATATTGTTATTCACTCCAGCTGGGGTCTGCAGACTACATTTATTCTCCCAGGGCAACCTTGCTAGCCCCAAGTCCACCCCAAAGGCCCTTACTCCGGCAGACAACTCAGGAGCATGCTGTGGGCAGACAGATTGTCTGGCATTAACAGCGGTTTGCTCAGGAGCATCTCATCCACCATGCCTCCTGCATTTCTATGCACGCAAAGAATGAATGGACAGCAATTTCATCATGATTTATGGGAATCTTGTGTTTATGGGAACCCTGGGAGCTAGAGATTCATTTCAAGTAAGTCCAGGAGTGTCCAGCTCTACGTGCACAGTACTTTGATGCAATAAGGCATTTGTAGGACACATTGTTCACAGACAGGACAGTAAGCAATGGAGATCCTTCCAGAACATGGCTTTCCCTGGGGCTGACGCGAGGGCATGCAGCCTGCCAGGCCACAGAGGTCTAGAGCAATACCTGACATTGCCAGTGTGACTGAGATCAGCCTGTAGACCTACTCTTTCCCTGAACTGACCTTTAAAAGAAAATCAGTTTTGGCACTTCCTTTCCCATCTTTCAAAAGTGCATAGAAATAAGGAAATAATTAGGAAAGAGACCAGCAGCATGCCAAAATGAGATGAAAACTTGGCTGCTAAGTGGAGATTTTCAGGAGAATGGGACAACAAAATGAAAAGGAAAAGGTAGCAATATCCAGAAGAAAAAAATCCCAACATTAACGTCCACAAAATTTTCTCCTTTGTCCTGCCAGTTCCAATGAGGATGCTGTGTCAATGACTGCAGTCACACCCTCAGTTCCTGGCAAAACAGCAAGCATCTTTTGTGCATGATCTTGGTCAGAAAAGATGCCTAGGGATGTTCCCATCTGCATTTTGCCAAAAATACAGTACAGGAAGTAATTCAGCAAGTGAAAACAAACAGAATCCGCATTTCACTGTTCACGTGTACTCCATCTTCATGGGCAACCTATCGCCTGCAAATACAATTACTTTTTGTGGAAGGCAACATCAAAACCTTTTTAAAGCTCTTCTTTTCCACTAGACTCCTCTGTATAGTCAGTGCTTGTCAAGTAACATCTCCACAAGGGCAAAGAAATGCAAGGAGACCTCCAGGCTAGGCACAGTGTGTAATAAGTTTGTGCTTGTACACAGCCTGAATCGAAAGCACACTTGAAGGCAACTCTCTGTCCCATTCACTAAGTTTATCAGTTGGTTTGCTCTAATTTCATTCCAGAGTGCCCTCCAGAGGGTAAACAGTGACTATGAAAATACTCTTAAAAGTACTGCATTCATGTAGTCAAGGACATACCTCTCACCCAGCTCCTGGGAACCCGAAACACAGAGGCCTCTTTAGCTCTGTCTTCTCTGCCAAGCTTTACCTTTCCAAATTGAACTGTGAATTCTGAAACAAGGACTGTGTTGAACTGTTTATGCCCTATACACAAGGATCCAAGGAAGTCAGCCTTACTTGGGACCTACAGGTGCTCTCATAGTTAAAAGCGCATCTGCTCCGTTAAGCCCAAGCCCCTGAGCCTCCTCTGAAGGTCATACTATAGCTTTTTGATTTCTCCCGTATTGTTTAAAGTTTTAAGCACACAACAGCAAACAGAAACACTCCCAGGGGATTCAACTGCCTAAGCGCAGTGCCATTAGGATGATCTGGAGCATTCAAGACATCCCCATGATGCTGGCAGATACAACAGAGGATCTGTGGAAGGCCTGTGCCTTTCCAGAGTGACAGCTGGAGGCTAAGTGGGATGCCCTATAGCACTTAAAATGTCACAGAGCATCTATATTTATACATCTGAATTGCTCCTTTGTCTGGACCTTTTAAGGGGAGGGATGGAATACAAAAAATGCCCAAAATTCTAGTCAGGTTTTCTGATGCATCACTATTCATGCCATCCAAATAATACTTACGTAATTGTTCCACTTCTTGGGACTTCTCAGATACTGCAGTGAAAGACACAGTTTAAGAATCCTAGTAGAATTGTTAATTTGGCCCTTTTGATTCAAGCTACAATGAATATCTTGCATATGAAATAATATTGATTTTATTTTTTTACTGAGAAAGAACTCTACTAAAAAAAGCTTCCACTATTATTTACAACAATAAAACAGGATAAAATGCCTGCTGTCTTAAAGGCTGATAATAGTACAGAGATTACAAAATGAGGTTTCAATAGAAGTATCTCTTTGTCTGCTTGAGGAGTGGCCTTTCTACAATACAGGGAAGCTAACCATTTCAGCTATTTCTTAATATTAGTAATGAAAGAATTGCTCTTCCGTTATAACCCCATTTTATGTTTAGAGCACAAAGCAGAGCCTCTGTTTCATTATTGCTTAATTCCAGAACAAATGTTATCCTCATCCTTTCAGAGAATTATAAACTGTTTCTTTATTTACTTGCATGGCACAATTTTCACACATTTGACAGACCATTGCTCATGTTCTTCACTGTCATGGTATTAGTGAAATGTAGCATAAGCTTTAAATTTGCAGCTGCTGTCCAATCAATAAGAAGATCACACCATCCGAATAATGCTTTGATATGTGACATTATCTATTCAACTGCTCTATTCCTTGGGACTTGTGAATACTGTCACACTGAAAATGAACACCATTTGAGCTGACAGATTTTTCCTCCATTCAACACTTTTAATGAATATATTTCAAAATGAGGTACCAGATTAAATAAATTTCATGTCATATCAAAACAGAGATATTAACATTATTTGTAGCAGCAAAGTTCCAAGTAAATTACACTGAACTTACATATGCAATGCATTTAGCAAGAATAGGGTTTTCAAATAGCATAAATCTTGTTGGATGTCAACTTGCCACAGCAGTGATATGTAGACCTTATTCTCCATATTTTCATGACATGAACAAAAGTGTGCTTTGGCATAGTTTTCCAGTGCATCAAATTAGAACCAGAATTTATTGCTACTGCAAAAGTTTACTAAAGAAACCCTGTAAACTTCAATAAAGGACTCCTGTATCTCTGGTTGCCTAGATCCTAATGAGAAAAGGCTATTATTAGGCATTCTAGCCATAAAATCTATATAAATGTTTTCCCTGTAGCCGCATTATTTTAATTTGAGCATGGATCTAACAGCCTTTCCCCTCCATGAGGTATGATGGCTTAGATCGCACTGGGCATATCATGCCTTATCCTACATGGTACAGAATGTATTTCCTGTGCACAGGAATTACTCGTACAGAGCATTCCAGTGCTGCCAGCCAGGTCCCACACAGCATGACAATGTAGCAAATGTGTGAAAAAGTTTAAAAATGGATTAATTCACATTTGCTGAGTGTGATATCTTGGTGCAGGAAGGCTTTCAGTGTCTTCAGATAAGTGCATCTTTGTCTTTTAGTAAAGACAATCCTAACAGGGTTAAATGTAGTTTATAGAGGATAAGATAAAGATTGACATTAGGAAGGATTATAGTGGAATAGTTTATCAAAATGAAGAGGAATGAGGAGGGTTTCAGTGACCTATTGTACTGTAAAAAATGAAATTGCAAGAAAGATGTCATTCTCAGAGCTACACTCTAACTATTTCTATAGTGCAAGCAAATCAACTCACAGTCCATTAAAGTAATAAGAACTGTGTATTGTGGAAATACACTTACGAGAAAACTGGAAATATTATATAGAGCTCCCATCACAGTCCCATTTATTGCTGGTATTGTGGTAAATAAAACATTTTCAGTTCTCCATGGCACTAACAATATACAAAGGCATGTAAAACCTGCCGCATGAAAAGGCTTGAGGTTGGATTCTTAGAATGGTAGCTCCTAACTCATAACTCTGCCAGCAGTGATATTCAGCACACATGTTCCTTAGGTCTGTCTCTATATGTATACAGCGCATCTTGTGAGAAGGCCATTCTTTATAGAAGCTTCCTTCCCACCGGCAAGGCAAAATCTGGAAATAACAGCTTCTCAATAGAGAAATGCCATGCTGTTCAAACACGGGTAGATAAAAACATTAGCAAAATTCTCATAGAGGAAAGCTCGTATTTTTGTTTCACTTATAATAGTTTCTTTGTCACCTTACTTCTACAGTTTCATGGATGACGAGGTAAGTTTCCTCTCCTTCTTTGAGCGGTTGCCATTCTTTCTGAAACTAAAAAAGCAAAGGTAGTAAAGAAGCATCATCATTAGCCATATTGGGATCGTCATAGTTAATGAGAGAGCTAAGAAAGAGGAGAAAACCTATTACATACTAGCAAAAAAGAAGTAGATGTCTGCAAAAATTAAGGTTGTATGCATATCAGAATTTCAGTGAACAGAAAGCTAATCTCATCTTTAACTGCTGGACCATCTTTCCATAAAATACCAATGCTTTTACAAAGGCCTTTAGAAATTAATCTTTAAGTCTAGCCTGAGGAAGTATTTTTATGTCCTTATTTTCAAAGAAGAGAAAGCAGAAAAAGGTTTAGCAGTATAACAAATCTCCTCTCTCCCATTTTATGCACTTGTAAAACAATAAGTTGGTACTTATGTATTAGGTGAAGACCAAAGAGAAATAGGTCTTGATTACACATATAAGTAGGTAGACATTTTCCCACTCTACAGATAGATAAAAAGAGACATAGATGTTAAGAGACTCTCCTCACTGACACAATAAATTAGAAAATAACTTATCAAATCCTCAAGAGGCACTCTCTGAGAAAAAAATATTTAAAACTTTGCCTTGATTACTCGATTTTAAAGTACTAGTGGCATCTGCCTAACTCACACAGTAGCTTTATGCATTGTAATAAAGTAATATTGGCAAAGTATAATGATCAACTAATAGAGGACAACACAGAACTTCCTTGTTTCCAGTATTCATTTCTCTAGCTCTTGAGGGACCAGTAGGCAGAAAAATAATGATAACCTTTTTTTTTTAGGGTAGCTCTTGACAATCTTAGTCACTTAGAGAACTGCACACGGATGGCACAGAACATAAGTAACACATGTGCTTTGCAAAGTCTTCAGTGGCCTGGTGCCCCCAAGTCTACTTTAAGACTTAAATGCAGTGTACTGATTACCTGGCATTTGACAATGTCCCTTTACAGATTTGTAGAATTCCTCAATATTAGATTGTTCTAACCTCATTTACATGACATGAAAAGAAAAGACAGAGTGTGTACACCTCCAGCAGCTTTATGTGTAAGGAAAGCTTTTATTTTTCTTTCTTTTTTTGGCCAAAAATTGAGTCGCAGCCTTGATACAATACAAATATGTCAAGTTAAAAATACCATAGTGTGAAGGAATAAAAAAAACCCCTAATTCTTCAAGTAGATTTAGTACCATATTCCCAGAAAGTCACATCTCTATAAGCAAAAAAAAAAAATTAAAACATTTTAAGGCTACTTTTCCTCTTCATATATCAGCAGGATGCAATTGCAGCAGTTACACAATTCATTGTCTTATGATTATATTTACTAAAAATGCCATGTATGATGGTTTTCTTAAACCTCAAGATTTTTATTCCAATATTAAAAATAAAGTGCTGTTTTTATTCTCTTTCCTTTTAGTATGTTTCTCTGAGGTTTATCGTACTTCAGGCTCTTTATTATAAGCCACAAAAGACAATTATATCCTAAAGTATGGTGATCACTACTGAATATGATACTCCAGGTGAAGTATATAACTAGTAATTAAACACTATTAATTCTATTTAGTTTGATTTATTATCTGTTTCTCCAGGAATTAAACATAGCATTCTATCTGACATATGTACTGCAGTTAGAAATTCAACAGTAGGTTAGAGGAGATTGGTATAATAATTCTTTGTTGGTCACTACACTGGAGATTTTTTTAAAGTATTAACTGTGCATAAATGATTTGCCCAGTTATATATATAAAAATTAATAACTGAAACTTTTGACCTTGACAAACTCTGATCACTAGTACTTGAGCTATCTTGAATCACTTCATTTGCGATATTCTCATTAGATAGTCAAATTAGCTCTAAAATATACCTTCTAATTGCCTCTAAAAAAAATCCTGGTCCTCTGATGAGTTGACATATTGTTTTGACACATGTAGCTGAAATTTTTTGTATGAAAGCTTTTTCAGCTGAAAACCCTTTTTCAGAATTAAAATCTGAGAAATGTTGATTTTCAGTTTTTTGCTTTTCCCTTAAAATGTGGCTTTGTTTTATCTTCCTAATGGTGAAAAATATCAGGTTTCATTTTTATTACATGTCTTTATCCTAGTCTCCCTTTCTTTTGTGTCCCTCTCTTTTTACTGTTATCTAGTTAGAAGAAGATGTAAATCAGTAGGAAACGAGACAACAACTCCCTCACATTACAATTACTGGTACTGCTGGTACATGATTACTTATTACCTGCAGTCAATTTTTTTTGGCTATCTATAAGCTAAAGAATGTGTTTGGTAAGGAGATGTGAAACAAACAGGCAAGGGAAAGGGAGCATACGGAAGTCAGGGCAACACTATCTATTTGTACCACGGTCTTTGCTACGAAGGCAATATGCACATTCTCTGCTTCAGAAGTGGCAGGAGCCAGGTCTTCCATATGTTTGGATTTAAGACTAAATCAAGAAGTAACTTAGAAAGATCTGAAGTACACAAGTTCAAGACTAGAGTCCTCAAATTTGCCACTTTGCTGCCACCTAACCTAGAGACACATGAACTTTCTAAGGGCCACAGTTTGACAGCCTTTTAAGTTTCTCAAGCACTGGCATTTCTACATTGTTGTGTGTCCCAGTGTGCATCAGTTCTCTCTGGTACCTGTCACATATTTAAAGCCAGTAAGACTCTATAGTTAGATGTTCCTCCATCTAACTTATCTCAGGGCAGTGAATGGAACAAAATTTGAAGGTACAAGGTTCCATTTTCTTTAAAAGCAGAAGGTGAAGTGGTATGTCTACTGTAGCCATAGTTTGATAATTACAATACTCCACCTGCGGTAATCTGGGTGAAAAATAATTGGGCTGGGAAACAAAAAAAAGAGTTTTCTTAGCCACATAAGTTCCCCAACCCAATTAATGGAATGTATGTGCCTGAGGGGCCAACCTGGAGGTGGGGATGAGGCGTTGCGGACAGGGTACCTATTTAGACCAGCTCAGTTGCTGAGAAAATGAATGTGCAACTACAGGCTTCGTTCCCTTTCTGATTTGTGCCAAAGGCGTCAATTCAGTAAAGCACTTACGCATGTATCCAAGATTCATTAAGAAAGCAGATCTTCATCTAGGGCAGACAGAGGTTTTACTGAGGATCTGAGGTTTTTAGCTGAGAATCTGACACATTAACTTAAACAGCACAGCTTCAATGATCTGGCTAGAAGAGAAAATGTTTTATTTTTGTCATCTTCTTTTTCTCCATCTCCTTTCCCCAACAGTTCAGTTGTTAATACATGTGCCTGTGAGATGAGTGATGCATTTAAATCTTTTCAAGCTGAGGAAGGACATGAATCCAGGTGTTCTACTTCCTAAATGACTGCTCTAACAATTGTGACTGTTAAATAATAGAGAAAGTGATGATACTGGTCATTTCCTTTAAACGATGACTACAGATCTATTCTGGAGAGAATATCACCCTGTGGGTACCTTGTTATCTGCAAGGATCTCTGTAACATGCTACACAGCACAGCTAGCCTCAGCATCCTTGAGCTCAGGGAGGCAGGAGCGCAAGTCCTGTCTTGGTGCTGGCCGTAGAGTCTTAGCAAACAGAGACTATTCCTTAAATTGAGATCTACAGAGGACAACTCAACAGCTTTAAGGAGAAATCTCAGATCTTGCCACTTTAGTCACAAATTGAAAATTAACTAATCACTTTAAAGTTACACAACTTCTAAAATTACTTTCTATAAACAGATGCAGTAGTAAATCTGTTTTGTTTTTAGAGTGATTTTGGAGATGTTAATTTGTGTGATCAATTAATAGACAGCATAAGAAATACATGTGACTTTAAACAAACATTTTAAGTTTTCATTTAAACAGAACAGAAACGAAAGACACCCTCTTTAGTACTCAGATGACCTTCCAGATTTCTATGTACGGTATCTATGGATTTTTAAGTATAATTAACAACTTCCATTTCAGTATTTAAGAGCTTCAAGTTCTGTTTTTTTGACAGTCAAAAGCTAATCAATCTTGTTCTCAAATGCTAATACATGCAATTAAAAATAACATTAATTGAAATACTGCAGGGGCTGTTAGGTTTTTTTTTTAACCTCATGGCAACGCTAATTTACAGTACTAATTAGCGAATTGCCCTTTGTATTATAAATCTTTGGAACAGAGAACTGGCCTTTAAAGCCCAACAGAGAGATGCAGATGGTCACTGTACTTTCAGTAAGCCTTCATGCTAACTGTCAGGATATTCATTTCACCAGGTAGACCAAACGTGATGGATTATATTGTTTACAATGAAGAATACTAATTTCTGCAAAGAAAAATGCATTGCCTATTTGTCCTGTTGTAAAACATTAAAATATCTTTTATAGGATAGATGATACACTGCCCAGTTGTCCTAATTAGAAGAAAAAGTACACCTGCCTCATATGAAACAGAGGAAGGAAAGGTAAACTGTCAATATGTTATAAAACTGAACAAGACAACCTAAGAAACACAGATAAAAGATATATATAACATTGTTTTGAAACAAGCATAACTCAAATCTTTTTACTGTGCAATTAAAAATTAACAGTCAAAAATAAAATTAAAAACCAGCAAGTAAATTTAAAATATTTTAACTATTTACCTTAGCCATTTTTTCCACAACATCCAGTTTAACATAACTATTAGTATGGCAATTTTTACTCTCTATCCTAAGACACTTAGAGTAGTCCCTTTGCCAGAAAATTATCACAGGCTCAAGGTGACTTTGATTTAAGAGGAAGGCTGTGAGTCTTTCATGATCACACTGTAATCTATGCAAACAAGAGTCCCGATTCTCCTTAAAACTACCATTACAGCACTGTCTTATACATGCAAAGTATACTTAGCTCCCTCTGTAGTCATGGAGGCTGATTTTCCAAGCAGTATTTCTGCTGAGGGCTTTGGAAGTCTGATAAGACCTTTTAGCTTTTTAATGACAGGCAAATGGAAATACAGCACACTGCATTTCCCATGGAAGTAATCATCCGTGCAAGCAGAATACCTGCTACTATACTATGTATATACACTGGGCTATAACAATGGCAGGGTGAGAAAATTATTGTTGGAAACAGTAAGACGAGAGGCGAAGTGAAGGCAGATGACTTCAGTAAGGTGTAATAAGCATAGTTAAACCTCAAGGGATTGTGCACGATGCACAGTGCACTGCTATTGAAGCTCTGACCTGCCAGAAATGCAAGTATTCCTCTAATGACAAAAAAACCATATTGGGCCCTAATCGCCTTTAGAAGTAAGATAACCTGTTGCAGGAAGCCACTGATGTAACCCCTCACAAGCAGAAAACATTCATGTGGGGAGACCCCCACTTGAAGCACTTACTTAGGGCTCTGGGTGTGAAACTACTAATAAAGCAGGCAGTCCTTGAATAAGAATATGAAAGTAGATTCATAGGCCTTTATCGGCATTTCACTGTTTAAGCAGTAGGAAAGTAGAATAGTCAAGACTGATAAGGCAGTGATTAACTAATGAATATTGATTCAGGTAACCTTTATTTAAATTATTTCTGTCATGCTCCTGAAAGGAGAAAATTTCTTAAGATTCTCTCTTGCCCGGCTTTGTTCCACAGACACACTTGTGTGTAAATAACCACAGTGATAATCTGATGATAGCTGCAAGTTTATGATCTGGTTCTCTGGCAGAAGCTGAAGTACCCAGAGAATAATGTAGTGGAGCTTCTCTCAAGTGCAGGATGATAGTGGCCTTAAGGGATCAGTTCAGCTCCACGTTAGTGATACAGGATGTATTTACATTAACAGGGATTGTGCTTTTACCACACACACTGAATCTTCCCTATGCTGAGGCAAAACTATCGCCGGCATGGACTATGTGGTCCAGTGCAGATCTCCTAATGCTGATATCACCAAGGGAGCCAAATTTTAAACAGAGAAAAGTATATTGTTGATCACGTTCTTGGACGTTGTTTAAGGTGAAAAAGGGAAAAAACAGCAAAGATCGAAAGATTAATAATAAAAAAAGAAATGCTTTCACAATGAGGTGAAGAGCCACAGTTCTGGAGTCTAATCTTGATCCCAGCACCGCTCTAAAATAATTGCAGCCAACAGACCTCAAGCTGTAGGTGGTAAAATCGACTGTGCCATTGGTTGTATCAAAGGCCAGGATAACCTTATGACAGAAGTTGGCCAAATATTGAAATATTTTTGCAGTTTATAGCTCATTTGATTCCTAGGTCCTGAGAAACTGAACTGCTTAGAGGTGACATGCACCAGATATTGGAAAAGAAAGCGCAATTGTAAGATTAACTATCAGTAGAAGATCTGAATGTAAAGCATTGAGTTTTCATCTACCTCCTTCCCCATCTGTAAAATGGGGGATACCTAGCATTCTGAGACTTAGAAAAGCACTTTAAAGATGAGGCATGAAAGACTCCACTCAAAGTAAAAGCAAAATATTATCACTTTTTTTCTTCTCTCCCCCTCCCAAATGCCAAAAAGAGAAAAATAAAGTCTTAATTCTAGGAGAGCACCTTGATATAACACTGGAACAGGCAAAGTACACGTGTCCTGTATAATAAAAGAAAGGAACAAAGCCAACAATCTTACTTGCTTATATATTAAGTCTTCTGGTCTTTTGTGAACAGCTGCAGATTGTAAGCATTGTGTGTAATGGTAAAGCAACTTGTTTTTAATCTAAGCATCAGAGCTATGGGTTTCTTTTCTAGGAAGTTACAGTTTTTTCACATTAGTTTTTCCCATTGTAAATTCTTTTTGTTAGAAAAACGGTTCAACTTTTTTCTCTCCATTGTCAGAAGACGGCTGCTTAGTTTGTACAATGAACATTTTGCTATAAGAGCAAGTTTTTTCTTTGACTCTGATGTGAACCTTGCTAAAGCAAGGGGTCACTGCCATAAAATTTGAATCTATGCTAATATGTTTTACAGGGATGTGACATCAACTTTTTCTTAATTGCTTTTGTCTGAAAACTTTTTGCTTATTTCTGCTTAGATTGTGCCTTTCTAAGTTTAGGTTAATTTGGACTGACCCTAAGCCAGGTCGGTGCTCCATGAAGCAATAAGCTGCTGAGACACTCATCTGAGGTACAATTTCCTTCTTTCTGCCCTCTTCTTCAAAGAAAGTGAGGAGCCACGGCAGTAATCTGCTGCTGGTGTTACTACACCCCTACATCAGCACTGCACTGGCACTATGAAGAGGTAAAGGTTTTGTTCTGATTTTTCCTCAATCTTGCTCACACAGTTTCTTTGGTGCAGTAAGCAGGATTCATGATCCAGTTACTATGTCCAGGGTTCTCAGCAAGGCTTCTGGGCAGAGAGTCCCAGCTTAGCCTCTGATCTGTAAGATTTTTTAAAAATTATTATATGAGAAGCAAGGGCTGCTGAACGCAGCTGAACCTGGGAGCTGCAGTTCCCTCAACAAGTGGCTAAATCTTGTGGCTCCGGCCAGGTTCAAGACTTGGTGGTGACTGCTGTGACTCAGCAGCCACTGCCTTCCACGAGAGGTGTCCTGGAGCTGAGAGAAGCAGCAGCTGCTGAATGGCAGATGGCAGTGAGAGCTGAGCTCCACGGGAGATGGGGAACTCCACCACTTACTGGGCACCTCCCAGTCCGGAGGGGCTGCTGAGTGCTGCAGTCCCTGCTGAGTTTCTGCAAACATCCAAAATGGTCCTTTCCTTCAAAAAGCAAACTGAAGAGATGGTATGCCCATTTAAAAGAACAACCCCCAAATCAGTGGTAATACTACATAGCACCAAGACATACTGATACACTTTGAGCATTGACTGTAGCTGAAAGAAATGAGAAAAAGAACATCAATATTTTTGTTAATTTACTCTGTTCACTTGTCAACGTTTTCTGTGTAATCATTTTTTTCTCCTGCAGTCATTTCCCTCTGCTTGATTGGGGCCTTCACACTGCCTCAAGGCAAAGGAGAGCATCTGAAAATGGAAGATTGTGGCTGTAAAATGACAAAAGCTAGCAAGAGAATTCACAGGGTGTTGAAATGGCATGTAACTCATTGTTTAACACTGACTAAATTTCAGGTTGGCAGCATCCCTTTAACATGCAGCTTAAATGACAGTTGCCGAGCCCACCTAAGACTATCCCATTAGTAAAGTTACTTCTCTGTTCGTGCAATGAGATGTTCCTGTTTCAATTTAATTATTATATAAAGTCACCAGGTCAGTAAGTGTTATTTCCTTATTTCAAATGTTAGGTTTAGCTTTTATGATACAGAATTTCATAAGAAGGAAACAGTTGTTGGTACCAAAACCCACTTCTATTACTGTCGTTAGCTGATCTTGTTAGTCCATTCTTTGGATGACTTTTGTATATTCTTTTACTGATGCGTAAGGCGTACAAGGTTAAGGTTGGGTTTTCAAAATCGATGTGGAAGAGTCCAAATTTACTGCTGTATCCACACATCTGTTCAAAACTGTCAAGGAGGGACCACACAAAATATCCTTAAATTGGACATCATCAAGAAAAATGGCTGGAATTAAAATATAACATGTAATTGCAAATGTGGACTGTACATGGATTGGGTTTTTTTATAATCTAGTTTTAAATGGGTCACTGCCCCGAACTGCAACACCAAGTATTTAAAACCTGTCTTTTTGTGACTATAATCCAGACAATCTGTCTCTTCTTGCCGCTCATAAAGAATCTTTGGCAGGAAGGTTAGGAGACCTGAATATTACGTTGTTTTACTAATGGGCATTTAGGTCTATAGCTGGTCTCATGTTTCTATGTTTATAGATATTATATGCTATATAAGGACTAACAGCTTTGGTAAGGATCTAATTCCAAAATATAATCTCATCTCAGCTGCTGTTTAATGTTGGAGGTGCTTACAGGTCCTAGGCATTTTAATTTTTGCTGTAAATTTCCTAGTCACCTGCCTGTTTGCTGCTGGATATGTTCATAACTACGAGTCTTATTTGTTCTGAACAAGCACAAAACTAAATGCAATGGTATTCACAAATCATTTTTTTCCCTCTGATCTTACTTGCATGGCCTGATTCAGATATTTTCAGAACATGCTCACCAGTCAGCTCTACCAGTAAGTAATGGAGAAAGATAGTGACGATGCCCATTTACACAAGAGACCAGTGCTGAAGTACTGATGTGGAATTTAGGAGATTTGAACTCCAATTGTCCAAAGGGATTTCAACCCACATCCTAAGGAGCGTGCTATAGGTTATTCTGTGGGATGGCCTCAATGCCTTCTGCAAACTCTAGAAGAATTAATTCAGTATTCACTGTCCCAAAGAGCATAAAAGAATATTCTGCTCTAGTGGATAGAAACCTGCCTTCAGAGAAAGCTGGGCTCCAGTCTCTGCTGGAAAAAGATGACAACAAATGAACATTTAATTTTGCTTGCCTAAGAGTAACTGTTACATCTGGGTATTCAGAGTGCTTAACCCAAGTCTTGGTGGACTGATGTAAAAGACAGTCTTGTAAGAATTATGTTCAAATTGCCTCCAGACAAACATTACACAACCAGAACTGAAAAACAGGATAGCCACCTATGCCTCAACTCCCCCTCTCTGCACTTAGAGATGCTCTGGTGCAGACTGGGTTGGAGACCTAGGGTAGGGCATTAAATTTTTCTCCCTTTCCCCCACCTTTGTCTATTAAAATCAATCTATATAGGACTAGGACCCCTCTAATGTCCAGGAAGCTAATGAGTACAAGACAGCATTTAGTCCTCTTCCTAGCTACATTTTTTTCAAGAAAGGGTTGGTTTGGGAGATGGTTTAGTGTTGTGAAATTCGAGTGGAGCGAGGCACATAATTTTGGGTTTCCTTAATGGTACCTTTAGCAACTTCTTTTCAACATGGCAGCTTTTATGGCATCCCAGTCTGAAATGCATTGTATATGTAAATTGCTGCACTCCAATTTCTAGTTACGTTCTATAGCACAGTAGACAAGCAGCATGCCTGATTTAACCACCATACAACCTCTGACCATCAAATTGCTATTTAAGTAACACATGCCACGAAGCATATCACTGTAACCATGTTACTGCTTGACTTCCCTTCTCTATGCTTACATATATTTTGGTGCATATTTTGTTAGATAACTACGGTGAGGTTTAAAGAACCTCCAGCTACCCTCTAGTTCTTTGTTCTTCCATAAACACCAGACTGTGGCACATTCCCCTGTATCATATGACAGAGTTTTAGCCATAGCTCTATTTTTTTCTACATATGATATGAGGGTGGACATGAGACACGGCTAACAAAAATGATCAAGTAATAATTTGCCTAAATAGCTGTTTGGAGATTTTCTTGGAAAAAGTATCAAGAGAAATTGCATAAAATTTGACTTAACTTGGATAATCAAAAACAGGCAAAAATTAAGTGAAGAAAACCTGGATTCCTTTGATTGGTTTAACTTAAGAAGATAAAACATACCTAATCTGCTTCTCTATTCCATATTCCTGGAAACATAATCATGCATGTCACTAATTATACATACGCATAATTTTTTTAAAAAATGTAACACAGAAAATCAGTCTCTCAAGAATAAATCATGCTGCTACTGTAAGGCCAAGGGAGGAACAGAAAAAAGTAGTCTTTAGAAATGTCACTAGGTCCACAGCTGCTACAATTATGCATATTCAAAGTGGAAACATGACTTATTTTTGTGACAGGAAGTACTGCATGGGTACAACCGACGAAGAGCTTGATGTGGTGTGTGAACTGCATGATAGTATGCTTTTGTTAGAAAATAAGCCATTGAGGAACGTACAGTATAAGCCTGTCTGCATCCAATAGACTAAATAGGGAAAGAAGTATCATCATGTGACTTGTCTATTTGATTTATGAGGTACCTAAATCTTCGGGGAAAAACTTTTGTGTATTAAATCTCTGCTCAAAACAGTGTTGCATGGAAAGATAACTGAGACTGACAGGGATGTCTGTTGGTCCTAGGAAGCTGGAATAGATATGATAAGCACTGCTCTTCTCCTGTTTCTACTGCTTTTGACTTAAAACTATTAAAAGGGAGGGACAAAGGCAAATTCAAAGATGAGACACAAAAATATTATCCACAGTGAACTTTTGATACACTGCTGTCTTGATAACAGGACATTCTCCAGATACAGTGAATTTCATGCTGATACTTTGATTAGAAAAACACATTAGGAGCTCATTATTTCTAAGCCCTAAGCATGATTTTCTAGCATTGCTAGTTAAATTGTGCACCAGCTACTGCCTGCATAGGCTAGTTGAGATTTTTTTTGTTCTTCAGGAAGAGGTTTTCCACTACAAAATTTTATGAAAGATATTTTCATTTCAGTTTCAAAGCATGAATACCTCCTGTTCCTGAGGATGTACAAGATGCATCACTGTAGAGAGGCCATCCCTGCTTTTGTCATGCTTGATAAAATTTTGCTCATTTGGGGTATCTTTTTATACCAAACTCGGCTAACCAAAACTGAAGAAAATAATCTGCTACTGAATAGTAACTACCTTTTTTTTTCCTGGCTGCTGTGATATCTAGATATTATGAGGACAGGCACTTTATAAATAGGCATAGATCTGTCTGCCCCTATCATGCCATTTATCACTGTATTTGGAAGATCTTCTAATTACTCTGCCAGTGTAGGTGGTCGCAGTAGCTGAAGGAGTTGCTTTAGGTATACTGCCAAGTATCTAATTTGTCTTGTCATCCTTCACATTAAGCGCCTATTTCTTGTAGGGTCATTTCTCTGTACTCATTCTTCCTTGATAGCTCTGTTACCTTTGACACCATGGACCACTTACTGCTCCACAAGATACTCCCCCCCCTTAGGTTTATGTGACACCAACTTCTTGTTTCTTCACGTGGCTGACAGCATTAGTGTGTTACTGCTAATGGATCCTCTATTCCTCCCACCCCCCACCCATCTCTCTTGGCACTTCTCAGGGCTCCCTCATCATTCCTTTTTCCCTCTTCACAGTCACCTCCTGGGGGGCTTTGCCAGATATCCTGGGCCCACTTATTTCTCATCATTAATGACTGTTAAATCTACTTTTCTGCCTTTGATGCTTACCCAGGCTTAACTCTGTGGTATCTTGTACTGGACTCCCCACTGCTTCCTTAAATGTTACATGTCTAAGGATGAATGTGCAGCCTTATCTGTGGCACCTATTCTCCTAATCACCAGCTTATGTAGCCTCAGAGTTATTTTGACTGCTCCTTCAGTTTTATCTCCTTGCAATCACCAAAACTTTTTCCTTCTACAATATCGTTAGCTCCCATCATTGCTCCTCTGTTCCCTCTGCCTAAATTTTAGCTAAGTTCTTTCTAACTGAATTGAACTGAACAGAACACCTTCTCTGACCTTCATTCTCTTCTTTTCCTTCATTTCAATCATTGTCTACTGTTCCATTTGTTAGAAAACTAATTCATCAAGTCTGTTCCCTACCTCCTTTCAAAATCAGCAAATTTAGTGTATTTGCTAAAGTCTTTTGAAACTGAATCTGAAAAAAGTAAAAAAAGTGTATTTGTTCAGAATATAGTACTTTTTAAGCCAAATAACAAGAGACAAAACATTTGACACAGTGAATGTTTGAAACACTAACAAAAACCTTTGTTTGTTTGCTTGTTTTACACCAATGTGGCAGAGTAACTCCCTAACAGTAACTCTGTGATAGTACTGCTCACATCTTTGTGAACATGATACAGGATTTTTCTATTACATTCTGTGTTTTACAGTAATTTCTAATTCAGCTTGAACTTACAGCTCTAGCAACCAGTAACTTGAGAATGTCAGCTTCCAGCCTGCAGGACAGTTTCAGCATAGCCGATATCTCTATCTAGTCCTTCAAAACTGCTTTGGAAATCTGTTCCAGATTTCGTAAAACACTTAACTATTCACTAGAGCAGGGAATGGATCCCAGTCTCCCTCCTGGCTGAAGCATCATACTCATTTTGTCTTAGGATTTTAGAGAGTGTTCAGCTGCTTTAGCTGAAGGAACAGCTCTTCCACAGAGTATGATATTACCTTGTATATTAGAACACACTTCTGAAAAGTGGGAGATGAGAAATTAAGACACACAGAGCAGAAGTGAATTTTGAATGCGAGTGTTGCATATCATGGGCAAATATTCTAATAGGCCACATCTAACTCCTCTGCCATTTTCGGTGATGGTAGATAGCAGGGGAACAAGTTTTGAAAGTGGCAATAATCATGGCATAAGATAGACAGTGAAAACTCTTATGCAATTATATTACTGCTTAGGAGGGGAAATGTGGCTGATTACATGACTCAGCTGACAATCAGCAAGGGCATCTAGGCACTTAAAAGGGAGTTTTATGTTTGCTGGTGCTGAGTAAATGTTAGGTCATTTAAGCACGTTAGGTCAGATTTGAATTGTCAACTTAGTAGTTCATTGAGCGACCAGCTGCTCTGTTTTGCACGTGTGAAGTACTGCAAGTCTGCTGGTGGCTGACCAGAGAAGCTTTTAAACAGTGGTATTGCTGAATATTTTCCACTTTTCTCTATTTTTGGCTTGATATTATAAGCTGCACTGCAAAGTTAAACATGAAGCATCATGAGAAGTAGCAGATTTTCTGAGAATAGCCTTTTCAAAAGTGTTGTTCTGAGACTGACAACTTTATAGCACCTAAATGTCTGCAGAGGCACAAGCAGGAGGCTTCGGAGTATGAACCAGCAAAATATTATCAATGAACCACTTGGGATATTAACAAGGGAAAGAGTAGGGGGAAACGCTGTAATGTAATAAACCTGTTTATTAGAACTCTCCAACTTTTACCTATTTGGAGTAGAAAGTGCTCCAGGTAAGTGCTCCATTGACGACCAGGACCAGGAATAGTCAGGATAGATGACTAACAGCCCTTTATCCAGTCATGTACTGTTAAGAGTATGACCTCTAGCTCTGACTAGGCAACTGTAAGAGAGCTTACAGGCATAAAATAAAAACTTGAAAATTCTGTCAATGTGTACCATGAGCATGGAGGGGTCATTCGTAGGGGAAGTGCCTTTGCTCAGAGTTGAACTGCGTCCCATAATGACAAGCTGACTGTCATTTTTCTGTATAAAGCACCTTCTGTTCTCCTTACCTTAGGGTGTCTTTAGGAATGCTCCCATCTTTTTAAGATGCTACTATTAACAAACATTGGACCTAGCCCAACCCGGATTGTTCTGCATTAAGGATTTAATCTGAGAGCCAGTTATATCTCCCTTGCTTACTCTGCCTTGAGTATACTGACAAAAATAGTAGGATATGATATTTGCTATGAGAATACTTGTTCACTGCTTATCTGTTCTTGCTCCTCTGGGCCCCTTTTAAGATGGGATTGGCTATTTCTCACCAATACAGCTGGCAACACTGGATCATTCACCCAAATTTGTAAGAACTAGAATGACAATGTCCCATAGTTAAAGTGAAAATATCAAATCCTGCTTTTCATACTGATTTTACAGAAGTCATTGCACATGTATATTTGCACTTACCTAATTTTACAGTGAGTACAATTACTGAATTACAGGTGTCAAGGTATTTCTTTCCCACTGGACTGCCACGAATACTGTTCATCATCAGCCAAGCTCATTCTTTCTGAATAAAAGCAAGACTTGTACATTTGCACTACGCAATCAATACTTATTCAGAAAATGAGATTCCTCACAGACCACAAAGTGAAAACTATGAAATACTCTTGTCCTTGAAAACTTCTGGAACCAGTATATTATTGTATACAGAATCTTTCTCACTATCAAGAAGCATTCAGTCATGCAGTGATAGAGTGGTAGAAATCAAATGCACAAATGATACATATTGATTTAAACAGATGTTTCACAATCAAGAGAGAAAAAGAAAAGAACATTAATTTAATACTCATATACATGACTATACCTCATGCCTACACAGAGATAGTAAATTCAGCAGAGGTACAGAGGGGAAAACTTTGACCTGAACAAGGGAACTGGATTGAACTGAGGCTTAGGTTTCAACAGCATAAACTACAAAATTACACAGGAAACAACGCCATTTCAGCCCCGCTGGGGCCCTCAGCCCCTGCCCTGCCACGGCCTGGTCCCACCACAGCCCCGTCGAGCCCAGTGCACGGCGGTGCCCGATGCCCGGGGCTGGGGCTGCCCCCAGCCGCGCTGCTCCCCGGCAGGGCGGTGGGACGGGCCCTGGCGGTGAGGCCCGGCCCGGCCCCGCGGGAGCCCCCACACCGGCCCCAGCCCCGGCCCCGGCCCTGGCCCTGGCCCCAGCGTGGGAGCTGCCGGACCCACGGCGCCCCGGCGTTCCTGTTCCAGAAATGTGAGTGAACACCGGGGCTGCTAACACAGCAGTATGACAGGTAAAGACAGTCATATGGCATCACGGTTGTCACACTTTACAAAAGTCTAAATATTTGAATTAAGTTTCTCTGTATGGAAATACACAGAAAGAATCAGGAAATACTCTGAAAAAAGACCTAAAGAAGATTTCAAAATGCGTACATCCACAGAGATTCAGAAGATCCCTGCTCCCATTCGTGAACGATGAAAGGAGCTGGCAATGCTCTCGAAGGGACTGCACGATCAAGCAGAGTTAACTTTTGGTCACACTGAGGTCAATGGCTGACTCGACGTCCCGAATTTCACCCATGTGGCGTGTTCAGACGTCTGTCTTCAAACAACAATTCACGCCTAACAATACCACTCACAAAATGATCAATACTGACTCAGGAAAATGACACAGACAAATTTTGTCCCCGCTATGTTGATGCCATCCTCATGGAGACTGCAGAGCTGCACTGGTTTAACTGAGGGGTGGATTTACAGTATCATGTTTAGATACCTAACCAGCATTACACAGAAAACGCGCTACTAAAAAAGGTTTGAACTGAGCAGAGGGTTGAGTTTCCATGATTTCCAATTTCTCAATGTAAAAAAATCAATTTAAATTTGAGTGTGATTTTTCTCCATCACTAATCAAATGTACACTTTTTTTCCCAAAGCAAGGTGGGGGTAGGAGGGGGAGAGGCTGTATTAACAGTTCAGTAACACACACTGGTTTCCCAAAAATAGATGGATGAAGACAAGAAGAAAAACATTTTTGGTACAGAAACAGATTTGAGTTTAAAGCCGCTAAGGAATTATTAAAACCCTAATGTTTGTTTTTAATTAACATTCACAGTGTCCTTTTAAGTGAAATCATTTAGGAGTTGCAGTGAAAACCTGTTAAACAAATTGCTAGTTGGGAAAAAAAACAACTATGTTTGTTAATAGATCTTCTATTTCAAACGGCTCCATGTAACCCACTAAGCGTATCTGGAAACATGGTGACAGATTTTACCAGTATTTAGGTATTTTTAAAGAGGAGATGTGGGCTCATTTTACACCCAAATGGTGTAAACTGGTGGCTGCAGTACAAATATACCAGGCTACACTTGCAAATGGTCACATATATGCACCCTGGACTAGCAAAGAGACTATACACTTTAAATAGATCATTTTCTTTAATAGATCAATATTTTATTGTTTCACAGATTCAGGTACACTCAGTGGTTTGGCTGGTAAAAAAATCAATAGACACACAGAGTGTTATTTTTGTAGCTGGGACTGGTGCAGGGGAACTGGATTCTGTGACAGACTTCCTCCTTTAGCTCATCTTCAGCTAATCTTCTGCTCCTGTAAAATCTCTCACAATTAGTCAAATTCTGCAGGACTAATAAAGTGTTCACTACTCCACAAGGTGAACCACTTCTCACCCAGGAGAGAAAGAAAGGTCACCTCTGGAGCAGGGCTAAAGCCATCACTGTTACAGGGGGCTAAAACAGAGGTTTCTTTTCACAGTCTCTAGCTTGCTTTATTTTCTGAAATCTTCCATATAGCTATAGCAACCAAGCAGCATATTCATACCTATAGCTCTCCGTGACAAAGAGGGATGTCTCTTGCGTTAGAACACAGCTTGCCTTTGCTGCATATAGAACTGATGTTATCTTCCAGTCTTTTTTGTGTGTAATTTATAAACATTGCTTATATATTAATACAACTAAGGTTCTGGAAAGCCTTTTATTTTAGTAAAGACATTTTTCATATCATCTTGATCTTTCTTCTCTACTGCAGCTTTCCAACAGGTGCACACACTTAGCTTATTTAAAAGCAATAGATTAAGACTGAAAGAATTAAAATGGACTTTCCATGACTAAAACTGACTTTGGAAAGGATGCAGCAGAACACTGCCACCTCCAGTTACAGATCATGTACAGAATATACTGTTGATATTGTACAGACACTTACTCAGAAAAAATGAAAAACAGGCGTGAGTTCTGGCAACAGACTCAGACTGAGTGCCAGCAAAGAGCCATATCCATTTTTCAGTCTTTGATCACAGCTGATTTTTTAAAAAATCAAAACAAAAGCTGATACCAAGAAACAAATCAACCAACAATCTGCACATACTAGTAACAGCATGTTGCCATGTTAGCTAAATTCTTATGACTGGATAATAACCAATTAAGAACTTTAATCTCTAACTTCAGTACTTTCTCCACTTAACTAATGTTTGGTGTAATGAAAGAGAATCTACCTTTCTATGTTCTCTATGTCTTTTCTTGTTTAGGCTTAACTACTTCCCAAATACAACCAGTATTTTGAGAAATGACCTGCGATCATAGGAAAATGAGAAGAAGGAGGCCCAGCAGATTGTCCAGGCTCAGTCATGAGGGTCTATGACACACCTAGTAAATACAGTGATAGTTCAGAATTGCAAAACTGCACTGAAGTGCGGCTTTTTTTGCTAATATGGAGAGAGAAGCGTTAGCCAAATACATGCAAGACAAGGAGGGCAGAGCTCAAGCTTGTGAGATAACAAGGATGACTATGGACAGCTGTTACCATTGTATACATGGGTGGTGAAAAGAGACATGAGATAATATGGGTTAAATATGTGGAGAAGTGTGAGAAGAATTCATCTTCTGAGATAAAGGTGGCTTAAATCTCATAAAATTCCTGCACCCAGTATTTTGTTGTGGCTAGAGCAGAGCTCCAATTTTTACGTAGCCAAGGTTCATTAGTGACATGTTCTGCTTACTGTGTCTTTCCTTCTAATCTGCTTTGACTACAGCCCTAAGATCTTTGTCTTCCTACTTCATCCACTAAGCCTTTGCTATAACTCTACTTTCCAGATTGGGCTCATGTTTTCTGTCCCTTCTCCAGCCTTAGACCTGAGACTGTTTCTTGCCTATTTCTTGGCTGCAATTGCACTGGAGTTTTTGAAAAGCATCTCACCTGTCAGAGCAGCAAACATACTGTGCAACACTAGTTATTAGTATGGTCTCATGTTCTGGATACGATTTCTTTTAGAAAGACAGTGAGAAATTGAATGAAGTTCAAAGGAAAACAGAAGTGATCAAGAGATGGAAAAAAGGATTTGCAAGTTAAGACCAAGAAAAAAGGTAAATGTGAATCGTTTGGCTAAGTGATGCCTATGGCTAGAAGAGAGAAAACAGTTATCAACGGTTGTATGAATAAACACAAAAGAAGGAGAGAAATTATCTAGCATGGGAAATGGAAACAGTAGCAATAATGGTAAGAAAATAAGGAAGTTTTCTGGGGTTAAGTGATACATATTAGACAAGAGAATTGCTTTCCAGGTCTGGGCCTTACAATAATGTTAAGATTCTAGTGTTAAAACAATTTGTGGAATATAATTAACCTTTTAAAAATCTTTAAAGTTAAAGCCATTACAATTTCACACCTATATATGATTACATCATTTAAAAACCTATCACTGCCTACATAAATGATAATGATTCTCAGAGAGAACGAGCACAGCCAAAGAGCAGTAGTGTGGAACATGTTTCTCTGCTATTCTGAACAAATCTTGGGTGGTTTTCTCATTGAAAATAAACATACAGTAGATGCAACTGTGGTTTGAGGTGAGCAGAATACCTTCAGCCAGAAAAAAGCAATGAGAAAAGATTTTGATAAAGTATAAACATTCCAACTACGCATCTCCCAAAAGAAAGAGCTTAACTTTTCTTTACAAAATGAGGTTTTCATCTGCAAACTGACTTGACTTTAAAAAGTAAGAATAATTTGAAATAATCTAAATATTAAAATGATATCTTTTGGATCGCTCCAATCCATTTCTTTGATCTTTTTTTTTCAGATTGGTCTCCAGTCCAATAAAATAATTACTTAAACAGATCTAGTTCCACAAAACTAGTGTCTAATATTCCAAGGGAATACCTTGTATCATCTTGCTTTTCATGACATATGGACAGTCATTGTAGTCAACACTTTTATAGAAATAAAGACAGAGAGGATAAGATCATCTAATTTGACCCTCGGTGAATCACAGGCTGTTAGATTTCACTAGTTTCCTTGGAATGCCACCTGAAACTTGTGTGTGGCTAAAGAATATCTTCCAAATGACATTCAGCACTGATACGAAGGCAAGAGGCACAGAATCTAGTACTTTTGATAATTTGTGCCAATGTTTAATCATTTTCACTACTAAAAAGTGTGTCTGATTTCTCATTTGAATTTGCCTGCCTTCCAGCCATTGGCTCTTTTTATGCTTTTCTCCACTAGATTAAAGAGCCCTTTAGTACCTAGTATATTTTCCCCATGAAAGTAGCTGTACACTGTAATCAAGTCAACTCTCAATCTTCTTTTTGATAAGCTAGACAGATTGAGCTCTTTTAGAGTCCCACAGTAAGGCATTTTCTCCAGCCCTCAAATCATTTTTGTGGCTCCTTCCTGAACTCTCTCCAATTTTTCACCGTCCTTTTAAAATAGTGGACACTAGCACTAATGAAATATTCTAGTAGCTGTCTCACCAGTTCCTTGTGCTCTTCATTGTACTTATTCATCCTCTGAAGAAAGGCAGAGCTAGTCAGAAGGCACCATCTGGTGAGGAAGTCTGACTGGTAGGGGGCAGATTTAAATACTTAAAGAGTAGCAGAGGGGAGGAGGAATGGGCAAAGGATATTTAAAGACTGACTTGCTAGACTATGATCATTCTTAGTTTCCCCAGGAGGTTAGTGAATTCTTCTCCCTTGGACTCCTATTGCCTGTGTTTAGAAAGCTGAATAGCAGCAGACTACAAAATACAGAAAATGAAAATTTCATTGGGATTACACATGGATGAGGAGAATCAGCACCTGTCTGCTGGAAAACACAGGACTAACTGGGCAAGCAGGGAATAAAAAAGAAGAGACACACACTGTAATAGTCAAATAAGAATAGAAAAAAATCCACATTGGTCAAAAGAATACAAAGGGAAAGTGGATTTTATGACCATAGGTTATGCTGTAATTTATATTTAAAAAGCATCAAATTACAGATGTTTCCAGATGCAGGTCCAGAAGTCAAATAATGCTTATCCTGCAGAGCCCAAACCAGAGAGGGGACTGATTTTGCCCCACTCTGGCTCTGCAAATCGTATTTCTTAGTGAAAGATCCTTCGTAGAAGCTTAAGAAGATGTTGAGCAAAGGGCAGGATGTAGAACCTCAGACCTGTTTACTTACACATCCAGCTGATCATAACTGCTGGGGTAGCTCAGGAGAAAAAGACCATCAGACAACCATAAAGATGGTTGCTGAGATCAGAGGTGACATTCTGAGTTGCGGTTATAAAAGGTATGCAAGTCTGTGAAAGCTTTAGAATTACTGTTACAGAAGTTTTGGAAGCCAAAAGGACTTTCTTCCTCCCTTCTGTAAGGACTAAAGCATTTGCCTCTGGCTTTGCACTGAGCCATGCTTATTCATTCCTGTATGATCTTTAGAGTGGATTCCTACAATGCACTGTGACCAGGGAATAAATCTGAAAAGTGCATAGCAGTCTCAGTTGTTACAGCAGGAGGCGACTTACTACTGTGATGGCATTAACCAAAGCAGAAATTATATTACATGAGCTCTTCACTGGAAGTACTGACCCTGTATTCACAGGATTGCAAGTACTGTTTTGCCTTTTATTTTGATTCTTTAAATCATCCAACTAATCAATAAGGATTCATTATAAAGGACACATGGTACTTAAAGACCTGTAATTTTTGAACATCCTTTATAAAATTATGTTTCATATAATTTCTTACACTTCCTAAAAAGGAGAGTGCCAGGTATCCTTGGTGGTTTTTGACCGTCTGACTAAGGCACGTATGGACTACAGCTGATTCTTTCTGAAAAATCAAAGCTTTTCTTTGTTGCTTAAACCCTTCACTAAAGCTCCCTTAGCCCCTGCTAATATCCTTTTAAACTTTATTTATCATTCTATACCAATTGTTGCCTGAATTCCAATAATTAGGCAAGTCAAAGAACATCAGCAGCACAAATTGCACTTCAGCTGAGGAGACAGTCGGTGTTTCTAGGAATTCAAGTGTCTTTGCTATGTCTAACCTATTGGTGTTATTGAGGGAATACAAAGCATGCTATCTACCTTACATGAAAGTGTCTTAAAGGCTTTTTACTAACTGAAACACATACGGTGTGGGAAGTAGGGCAGAGAACCTTTCCAGACATCCTTGTTGCATATAGCCATCTCAAAGGCTTGTACTTGTTTCCTTCAAATGGCAATTAACCCCTTGAGCCCAACACTAGCAACTACTTGCCATGCCAGGCCAACTCTTTCACTCCAGATTTTATCTCACATGCAAGTGGTAAAACAAAACAAAACAAAACAAAACATATTCTGATGCTTCCTATCACTTTCACACTGGGTAAACATGCCAAGATGCACAAATTGAGAGTAGAACAAAAAAATACGATAAATATTATCTTCAAAGGTCTTACTTTCCAAAATAAAATGATGCCACTGACAGTTCCTCCTCTCAGGGAATAACAAGGAAACATTATACTTTTTAAGAAAATTAAATGTAAAGGTAAATTCTTCTTCACGAATATGAAAAATTTAATTCTACTAATTTAATTCTACTTATGAGTGAGATTTCTCTTACTTTTACTTCTTTCCAAAGGTTAATTTTTAGGAAAGTCTGGAAAACTTCATCCAGCTAGTCTGTGGTTACCCTAGCATGAAGAAATAAAAGCTTTATTTTTTTCAAGCATATATATTCCAAATGTTGTTGCATCCACATAGTCACAACATCCACATAGAGTTATAATATCTTGTATTTAAATTACCTTTTGATAGTTTGATTTTTCATTTCTCAGAAATATAATCCTCCACTTTTTTTCAGGGCAAATGATTCCACAATATAATAAAATTATTAACTCCTCAAAAATCTTCTGTTCAAACATCAGACTTGCCTGACTAAGGATAAGTGTCCTTAATATATCTGAAGTAGTAATATTTTGTATTTAATTTCCAGCTATTATACAAGTTCAGTAAATGACTTTCCCATCAGTGTTTTTAATACAGAAATGTATACCATGCACACACGTAGATCTTCACATTCTCTGATACAAATGTTTTTTTCAAAATGTGTGTGTAAACAGCAAGAATGTGACATTGCACACACAGAGTCAGAACAGGAGACCAGAAAAGAGGAGACCTTTTATTACTCCATCTACATTTTGACCTTAGCTAAATTACACCAAATTTGTGCTACCTCAATTTCCCTAGTTTAAAATTGAGATTGAGATACTTCACTCCATATGTAGCTAATGGAGCTAAGTATTTCTTTATATAAAAATGGGAAATCCTTTAGCAAAATTGATTCAGTGCAAATAAACTAGTGCAATGTTATGGTTGAGAATCTGAACAGGGAGCTATCAAAAAATGCAAAGGCAAACTCCCACAGCAATTATAAAGTAGGTCATATAGAATGTATGTGTTAATGCATTGAAGAAACATATACTTGCTCAGTAAAAACTGCAGTGGAAATCATGGCTTTAAATGTCCAGACATCTATGAGTTCAAATTCTAATGCAGTGTTATAGCCTGAAAGTTGTATTTTCATTTAATAATATTTGATAACAGATAATGCATTGTTTGCATTTTATTCAATCACTTCTGATACTCTGCTCTATTGATCAATATAGTTCTTTTCCTTTGATCTTGACATTGTAGCAGTGCATATGTAGACCTGCAATGACACTGCTTCATTTGACATTGTAATATTCCCTGTACAGCTGTATTTACATCATTTCAGCCCTTTAGAATGACAATAAGTCCCATGAAATCAAATGATGAGCTAGTATTATCACAAAAATAGCATGAAAAATAACATAGCAATAAATTAGCTATCCAAGCAGTTCAAAATATAGATTTTTTTAATATAGTATTTTTTTTCTGTCAACCCTAACTGAAGTTTCTGTTCTCATTAATTCTCCTATTTTCACAGTTTAAAAAGTGTCCTGCAAAACAGTAACTATCACATTCATATAAGAACTGTCAGATAACAGGTCCATCTAGTTAAAAAGTCAGTGGCAGATATTTAGAGAGAAAGATGAGAAACAGGACATGAATACTGTGATCCTTCCCATGGCAAATGTACATGGCAAAATACCCAGCAATCATCATTCAGGAACATGTTGAGACCGAAGTTGCAACTGGACTACTACCAGTACTGTTACTACATAGCTCTCTCACTAATTCTCTAATATTTTTTTGAACCTTTTTAAACTGATTGTCACAGTATTTTTGTTAGAGCTCTGCACTATGCAAAAATATGTTTCCTGTTGTATATTGTAAGGCTAAATCTCATTTTCTGCAATAGAAATCTGTGACTCTGTGACTCTTTGAGTATCTAAATAGAGATGTTTACTCTAATAAACTGGACCTATCTTTCATTTCCAGGAGAAGATGTATATGTATATAGGAAAGCTTATTCAAACTGTATTTTACATTGACTTAGTTACCGCAATGAGTGATCCTGCATATAATCCTAGGAAAGATATTTAGAAGGTACATAATGGGCTTGAGTTATTAAAAACTGAATTATCTTGAAAAGGAGGGATTTAAATTAAAAAACTGTGTCAAAGACACAAAACCAGAACAGTATTTTTTTGTGATGTGTCTCTGTGAATTCAGTACATTTTCTCCTGAAAAGTAACTCCAAATGAAGCATATGGCTTAGAACTGATATCAAACCCAATGATGCTATATGCAATCCACATCTGATGAATTTAAACTCACAATTTTCATTAAAGTCTGCTTATTCATCATACAGGCCGAAATCCCTTCTTTTCATTTGTGAGGGTTTTCTTTTTTTTTCACTGCAGTTGCCATTACCCTTCATCTTGCACAGTAAAAAAGAAGAATCAAAAAACTACAGTAGTTACTTCTGATCTGTGGATTATGTTTTATATGTACAAATTATTTCCTATGGGAAATCTCTACTCTAATTTACAGGTAACAGTTGCCTCAAACTTTCTGGCCGTCTAGATATGATCTGGTGGTTAGAGATGGGTTAGTTGTTGAGATTCCAAATCTTAGCTTACGCATCTGAGGCAACTGGCAGTAGAGTGAGAATCTTGAATTTTGCTCTCAGCAATGCAGTAATACTTCTATCTAAGCAAAGCAAATCCTCTGCTGGTATCAATAATAATACCCAAAGGGGGGACTTACAGGGACTTAACCAGGGACTATCCAGCAGCAATACAACCTTCACAATGCCTAACTATTTAGGTTATACTTTGAGATAACTAGTAGTCACAAAAACACTGACACATTCTCTCTCCCCTATAGAGTAGGAATTATTCTTGTGCTGCAGTTGCTGATGCTTTCATTAGCTTTTGAAAGCTAACAGTTCACTAGAGGTCGGGGGCTAGTTACTTTTGAATCAAAGCACCTCCAAGAGAGTGACCGAGAGATGTGGAAGGCTGGTTACACCCAGATGGCTTGGGATACACCCTGGAAGTAACTGCTTCACCACTCAGTCCAGCTACTCTCTTTCTAAGTGCAGACCAAACTCCCTTGTGTCTTCTGCAGCCTTTCCACCAGGGACCATTTCTTTGGCCCATAGTCATCTGGTGGTCATTGGATAATCTTGTTTTTAATTTGTTCTTTTCAACCAAAATCAAGATACCGGCAAAAAAAGAAATTCACTGCTATATTTTTGTTGCAGAGGGATGGTCCTCTTCTGTTGTTATACTGGCCAGTCTCCTATATATGTCCTGTTTCTAATAGAAGAGTGATTTTCCTAACACGGGCCCACAAGTATGTTATGCCATCATGAGTTAAGGTGCTTTCAAAGGCAGCTTACAGAGCATTTTGAAGAAAGAAAATGTTTTTTCACAATTTTGCATTGGAAAACTGCTGGCTAAGAGTCAAAAGGTGTTACTGTACTCACTTTGGCACACTGAGAAAATTCAGATTTTATGATTATTTTGGCAGAAAATCAGGTGTAAATATTCAGCAACAAAGTGAATCTTGAAGTGGTCATTTCTATTGTCTAAAGGCAGTCATAGACACACCTCCTAAGAAATTATGTGTGGCTGTGCTTGTGATAACATGAAGTTGTAAAACTGGCATTTGCCTAGAACTTCATGGTATCCTACCTATGCACTCTGGACCTTTTTAAACTATATAAAAAATCTGATAAAAACACTGTTTCTGTGCTAGCTATATCCGCGTGGTTTTGGTTTTGTGGGTTGTTTTTTTTTCAGATCACTGAGTCCTTCATAGTATTCACAACAAAATGAGTTTGATTTTAACAGTTCTGCAGTGACCACTGCAAAGCTCCTTAAGTCTTATGCTATAAAGCAGTCAATGTATTTATAGTTCTTGAAAATGTCACATAGCAATGTTATGCCAGGCACAGCATATCTCAGAGACTCCTTAAGATGTCTGCATTGTTGTATTCTATTTGTAGAGGCATTTTTGTCAGCAGCAATGAAGACACGGAGCTGTTGCTGCAGCTCTCTCAATAACATTCAAGCTTATAGTTGACCCAAGGGGCTCACATTATGACATCCATATTTAATTTAACAATAAATCATATTTTCATGGACCACAGTATTGCATTATAGCCTCACTGCTCTATGTGCATGGAAATGCAGAAACAGCAGCCCAGTATGTATCTACATCACAGACTAAATAGTTAGTTCATGAGAGCAAGGTCAAAGTGTGCAGTGACAATAATATATAAAAGGTTTTATTACAACTCTCAGAAGTCTGGTGGGAGAAAAGGACAAAAAAAAGCAGACCAGAAGGGACTGCAAGTAACTTAAGGTGCATTTTTTAAATCCTCTTAACTGTACCACCTTGCTTACTGTCCGTTTTAGTTCTGTTCTGCACATGCCATTGCAATCAGCATTCTCTGTATCTCATTTTCTTTTCTTCTTCATTCCAGCATATTTAAGGGGAAAATTAACAGCATCTGAACCTTAAGCTTTACCTATCTCTTTCTCATAGCAATACTGTCTTCTATTTGCCCTGCATTTTTTCCTGTTGACCTTCTAGCTGACTCTAAATTAAATACTCATATGTTTTCTATTTACTCCCAACTCTAGTCCTGCTTATTCACAGACATTTGATCTTGCTCTTCATCTGCCTCTTATTTGCCTCTGCCCATATCACATCACATCATCCTCAACTTCTTTACTTTCTATTCCTGCTAACTTCAACTCTCTTTCCCATGCCTACTTCTGTGGCCCTCTGCAATCTGACTTTCATTTAATTCATTCTTTCCTTTCCACTAGCATTAGTGTTAATCTTCTATTGGCCAGATTACAGAATAACTTCATTGATCTCCTCCATCAGCTACCTATGGCAATTGTTTGCCCAGTGTTCACATCACTCTCCTCCACAGACCTTATGAAAAACTCTTATCTCTTTTAGAACATTCCACCTTTCAAAACTAAGTAGTTTCAATTAACTTTTTATCGACAGCCTTGATCTTTGGTCTAGATGTCAACGTGAACATATATTACATAAAATTAAAGAGCAACCATGGCAAAAAGCATGTCTATCTATTTCACTACTCTGATTCATGTTCTCTTTATACATCTCATCCAGCCTTCTGTTTCTCATTTCTTCATGCATTGTATCAAAACTAAATTTTCAGCTCCTTGGGGTAAGAAGACATCGTTTTCATTTATCTGTAAAGCACCATGCATGCTTATGGCTCTGTAGAGATGCTAAATATGTATATCCACATTTATTAAAATATTGATGCTTTTATCCAGTCGTAGAGTGCAGAGGCAACATAGTAGCACTTGTATCCATCTAAAAACTATTTTCCATCTATAATCACTCTATAATGTGATATATTTATAGCAGCTGCAGGTTGTGCATTCTGTATTTCCTAGCTCATACTTATGTTGTTCTTCCTGGCCTTCTTAACTAACACTGCCCAAAAGGTAGAAGTCTCCACTTCTCTGACGGCATCAAAATCTTTTTCTAAAAAAAAAGTATAAGGGCAGCATACACTGGTTTTATTATTTATTCACACTGTGTGACCACAGTCTTACTGGGTGAAGGTAGTTGTATGAACTCATGAAATAAAGACTGCTCCTGCCCTCCAAAATCTTGTAATTTAATTAGTCCTGATGGCCAAGATTTTAGTGATTTTGGACACAAGCATTCTTGGCTACCTCACCAGAAAGGCACTGAAGTATTTGATTTTCAGAGCAGTAGAGCATAGCTCTTTCTGAAAAGCAGGGTCTTGAAAAGGGAAGCTCCTTAAAATTTTGGAGATCTTGGCTGACAGTATTAACATAATTAGTGCAAGCATGTATTCCAAAAGCTTAAGAGGGTTTTTATACAAAAAAATAAAGTGAGGATACTATTAATCCAATTATAACATACTGAAATATTTGTATTTACAAGTGCAGTCATAAGCTGTGGATACACTTTCCTTTGTAGTGAGGGAAATTTATATCTTGGTTATACAAAAAGGTTATACAAAAGGCATGCCCAAATCCTACACGAAATCCACATAGGCCCCGTCATAACCCAGAGCTCATTGCATGAATGAGCCTGTATTAATCGTTTCAAAAGTTAGCTCAAAAGATAAGGAATTATTGTAGAGCTGATATTGTATGCAGAACAATTAAAGTGTTCTGCTTCACATAACGCTTAATAAATGGATAAGCATTTAAATCTCAAATAAAGTGAACATCTTGGAATATCCTGTTTTGAAGGATATCTGAGTTGAAAACTTGAACTAGTGGCTCACTTGTGGGCTAGTATGTAGTGAGTAACCTTAACAAACTTCACTCAGACTATCAGGAAAGGAGAAGGATTGAGAGGATGATGTTAGTAGCATTTCTCTATAAAGTTCCTTACAGTTGATGGATTTAATATTTATATTATCTTTGCATCCAGACACTCCATACAACCAGTGTCCCACTGTGCTTGCTATTGTACAAACAGATAGACATTGATCCAACATTATTTTAAAGCCTACATATACAGCTAAGCCTGTGTGAAGTTGCGCTGATTACACTCAGACCACACATGTCTAAAAGCTTTGCCAGATTGAATGAATGGCAAAGTAGGGTTCATTTCACCCAGCTTTTGATGTCCCCATATAGGCATCTATCTCAGAACTAGTCCTCTTGATTACCTTACTGTGCATGAACAGAACTGTGTCAAAGAATACACTAAGATGTGATTCATCTAACCTAGTTTAAAAGTTTACTTTAGGATAAGACATTGTACATTGCAGCATGTCTAGATTTGGTAAATTAATCCCATTTACACTGCCCCAAACAATGCGAATCAAATGTTTATTCATTTCTTTGTATCTTCTTCAGAGAAAGTCAAATCCAGACATCCTGTCTGCAACCTTACAAGTAAATAAAACAGGGACGAGGCTCAGACTCAAACACTGTCCCCCAGTAGACCACAGAGTTTAATTTTTACTCCTGGACACAGGTGCTGTCTGATGCCAGCTACAACTCTCCAGACATGGCTTGGGAGAATAGCACAACCCAGATACTGCTTTCAAAAGATAGTTAGGACGTGGTCTCCCTGCTTTTGGGGGGAAAGAGAGTACAGAGAGATAGACAGCAGTAGGCTCTCTCACTTACTTTCAAAGCCAGAGAATGGTTGTTTGTATATTTTATTTAGTGAAGGAAAAATAATTAATTGGCCTGGATGACAAGTCTAAATTGTGACTTTGAATGAAAAGGAAGAGTATAGCAAGGTAGAGTTTTTAAAGGACCATTTAACTGAAGGTAAGGATTAAAAAAAAAAAAAATGGCAAAAGTAAAAGAGAAGCAAAATAAAGATGGAGGAATGACTACAAAAACTATGAAGCTATGATATTTCATTCATGACTGTGATGACATTGGACAAGTATGACAGGGAGACTGGCTGTCATCTAAATGAACTGGCATTTTAAATACAGTTCACTCGATACATAGCCAGAAGGTCCATTCCCTGTGAGTTACCTCAGAGAATACTACCAACACGAGAAAGATAGAGATGGAATTTCCGGAAGACCTCTGTATTGGACCAACTTTATTTCTATCAAAGCTAATAGTAAAACATCCTCTGAGAAAATAGGACTATGCCTGTGCTGAACATTTTTGCCCATCCTGACATAATGGCAGAAACTGAACTATAATGACTCAATGACCTTGCACAGGCATGAAATATTGCATGACCTCACTGAGTATGGGAGATTGTATTCTGTAAGGAATATGAGACTTAATGGTCAGGTTTTCAGGTGCACTCAACTTTATCTTTCACAATGAGAGGTATGAGTGACGAGCACTTTTGAAGATCAATGTGGTTGCTGTGTTCAATGAAAAACTATGGCCATGCAAAACTGAGTTTAGAAATAATATGTGTATGAAGCACATTTTCATCTGCTTCCATCCCAAGAGCAGGAAGCAGGAATAAAATTACTTGCTTTCCTTTCAGCTAAACATTTTTTTTCTAATTACATCACTTTATCCTGATTTACATGAGTTTTAGCTTCAAGAATCATTGGTCATTGCTGAATGCAAATAGGCACAAAGGAAAATTGTATTACGTTTGCACAATTGATCTTTCATCATTTTAAATGGTACCTTTTAAAATTTCCTGTAAAATCAGCCTCAAATACTGCCATCGTTGACTGTCATCAAGTAGAGCAGGGCCATTTTGGGAAAACCCATTCTCAGTGACGTAAATTATAGGGTTATTATATGTATCCTAGAATGAGAGAGCAGAAGTTTTACTTGGAACAGATGTAAGAAAGCCCATAAAATCAGATGCATTACCCTCTATCTTTTATAAGCTACAAACTAAAACTAGTTCTCATCAAATTGCACTGACCCTATTAACTTAATTTTCCATGAGCTGACCTTTTATGACTAACAATGGAAAAGCAAAACTGTGCAAATATCCATGAAGACAGTGAAATGACTTATTTTAATGAGAAGACTAAAATATCTTTCCTGCATTAGCATCTGCTTATTGTCACTGCTTCTTAACCCCTTGGTACTGGCAGTCACCACATATCCCATTGCCAGTAGTAGACGCATGCCAGGAAAGCTTTACTGCTGGCATCAGAAAGATCATTTCTGGAGTTCAAAAGATGATATAACACTAGTGTGTCATTTCAAATTGTAAAATGACTATCAAGTACAAAGGCAATAACAAAGGACTGAGGCTCCTACTCTTTATAGCTAGCATGCAAAAATTAAATTAAGAATCCCAAGGTGACTTGTTTACTTATACTCTTGTGCAATGTCTTATGCCATTCAGATGCACTCCTCACAAAAAAAAAAGAAAAAAAATCACCCATATTATTCATAGGATTCTCAGATCCCCTCATGGACCAGCTAGTAAAATGGTTCTGTGAGCCTTATGTCATACCTTGATATAATTTGGAAGTCAGTGGAAATCCCATGGTACTATCACCAGCCATGAACTCCCAGTTGCAACAGGCCAAGAAAGATCCATTATTTGTTCAGCTTCATGGTCCAATGAAATATTTAGCGTATTGTCTGTATCTTCATGGTCTTTAATTTTGCAAGAAGTGTAATAGTTCAGAGCAAAGAAGTTAGCAGCACTCATGATTGTCGTTTTTTCTTTAATGAATTCTGGAAGCCTTGATGATAAGTAACTGATTTGAACTTATTCCAGAAATATGGGACTTCATGACAGCTGGATACTCACCATCAGTAAATACTGTTGTTGTAAAACCAGTCTAAAGGACAGGCACCTTTTAGTTGCTTCTTGATCTCCTACAAAATTTGGGTCTGGAGGTTCTACTCAATCTATGTTCACAGCTATAGACACAAGTCCACATTTCTTTTCTCTGAATATCTTCTCATATTTGTGCCAGGATTTAGCATGAGCTTTTATCATATTACAAGCTTCCTTGTAAGCTCTGATACAAGCTTCTTTTAAAGCTGGGGCTATACCTTTTTCAAAACCATCTATGCCAAGAAGATAAGGCTTATTAATAGTCATCCAAAGTTTCACTCAGTCTCCAAACTTTCTGAAGCAATACTTTGCATAAATATCAAAGGTCTCAAAGATCTTTTCAAATCTCCAGCCACTTTCATCTTCTAAGGTCTGAGGTAAGTCAAAGTAATACAGTGTCACCATGGGCAGGACGCCATTTGCCAGGTCATTAATGATTTCATTGTAGTAACTGATTCCTGAAACAAAAGGAAACAAAAAAGGGTTAATTTAATAACTTTATTACATTTCAAAATATGAAGAAACCTTACTACGCTATCTGTTCTCAGATGCAAATACTCCTTCTCCACTGTATGCTGACTGTTACAAGACCCCAGAGCTGGCAAAAATGCTCAGGACACAATGTCTTCCATCGAGGCACATAAAATGAAATGAGCATGCAAATTTTCAAAATAGACGAGTGGACAGCAACTTTCCAGAAGAAGCATAATGCTGATCGGTGCTAGTTACATGAAAATATAATCCTTTCATTTAAATGCCTGAATGGGAGCGTAGCGGCATGTACAAGACCAAAATGCTTTGGAAAAATCCTGACACTTGAGATTCTGACAAATGGATTTGTTCTTAATGAAAACATTTCTTCCCTTGAGAACTGTACCTTTTAAAAAGTTTAGTGTGAGACCCAGCCAGGTAAGCAAGCTGGTCTTTTATGATTTGAACTCAGCTGGGTAAACTGTTTCCCCTAGGCTGTTCTGTTGTCCGTCATTCTCCATGATATCCCCAAGACAAGCAGGATACTGCCAATGCACTCAGTATTTTTTAACAGGGAATCTAGAATGGTGTGAATTCAATGGTTCCCTGACTAGACAGGATGTCTCACCATATCTATATGACATTTATGGCTTTTCACTGGGCTTCGGTAGCTTTTAGATGGAATTTAGGGCATTGGTCTCTTTAGTTACCAACATGAATGACTTGATATTAGTTTATCCAAGAAACCAACTCTCTTCCTTTTACACTGCTACAGCTACAGACAGCTCAACCCCTCTAGTTGCAAGAAGGAATTATCTCAATTCTTAAAAAGCTCAAGACTTCCAACCTTTCTTGCTCCCCCCTTGACATGACAGAGACCAATTGTAATTTTCTGGATGGATTGTTTAAGCTGGCCAACACTGGGAAAACTTTGTGGATGTATTTTTAGAGGCTTAAAAGGAATTTAACTTCTGTTTGGATTTAGCAGTGGCTGACATAAATACGTTTCCTAAAGAACTATTTTTATGCTGCTGAGAGGTCACTGTAAGTTTAAATATCAGGATACTTTAAGCTCTCATACAAGCATTTTTAATTTTGCTTAAATCCAAATACAACTACACTGGTTTTAAACCTTCTGAAAACACTACATACTGCAAAATACATCATAAGCTCAGGTTCAAAGAGTATCAGTTAGCTTACTCTTTTACTAGATCTAGCTTAGTAAGGTAACTGGAAAAGGCCAATAGGAGCCTTGAATTATTTGTTAAGCTAAGAGACTCCAGCTAGGAATAGGTCTCCATCACACTGGTGGAATGTAGAAATCAGACATAAATTCACACAAAGTGTTTAAGAATCTTTAGAATCTAAAATTCAATGAAAGTTCCCAAACCCCTGCTGGATTGAAACCCAAAACTAAGAAAGCATTAAAGAAGTTGAGAACATGGAAGAGAGGAGGAGGAGGAAGAAAGGAAGACTAGGTTGCACAGACTAACAAAATGTATCATTAGGAAATTATATATGGTTTGGATTATTATTTTTAACAGATTGTGAATTAGAGATTTTTTTACTCCAAAACAGGCCACTTGTTCATGAATAAACCAGTTTGTAGTATACCAGCTTCTTCCCATGGGTTTTTAGATTCAGCTTACTCTGTATTGGTATTTAAAAATGCTGACACAGAACCCTATACTACCTTAGGCTGAAAAGGACAGTGTTAGACTTTAAATTACCCTAACTTCAAATGGCTGGTCTTAAGAATTTCTGTCAAGCTGCTTTTCTGATACAACACTTACTGTAACAAGCAATTATGAACCCCAGATTGAGAGTGCTCCTTCCTGTGAACAAAGGGGTGCATACACACCCTTTATCACAAGACTCGGTAAGTTTGTTTACACAGCATTTCACAATAAATCTCACAGGTAGTTTGCTTTTCCTTCTAAATACAGCACCAGAAAAACACATTAAATTTGGAGGAGATACGTGCCTGAGAATGCGCCCATGTAAAAAGGGATGGAATGCATCAGAATTTTAATAGTTGAAAAAGAAAATTCTTGCAATTTGCATCCAGTTACGAGCAAATTCACAGTCTGTTACTACTAACCCTGAACAGTAACCCATTTCACTTTAGTGGGACTGGTCATGTGTTAACTGTTTGCTGATGGGACTGCGAGGTTTACTACCCAAACATAAGCTGGGGATAATAAAAATCCTTCACTGGTACAGGATCCAGTTTTACAATATTTAGAGCAGTGCTCCAGAAAAGACAATAAAAGTTTCCCATTCTAATTTTCAGATTATATATTACTTAGTACAATTTATAACATTTAAGTGAAACCAACTGTCATTTTTTACATATCAATTAAACACCAATAACAGAAAAGATTTATGCTTTGTGTTAGAAAAAGAAAGAGGAATATAACCACATCCCTGAAAAATGTAAATGTCAAGTCAGATTTCCAGATTGTTTCATACTTTCCAAAGTAGCCTGATTTCATTTTTATGGCTACCTCTGTAGGTCACATAAAAGCAGAAATACGGAAGGAAACTTTCTTCTGGGGAAAGTGTGTATACACAGGTTGGGTTGGAGACACTCCAAACATTTTGGGATTATAGACATTAAGGAACACATTGGAAAATGAAGGCTCATTCTTCTCTTCTCTCCGTCTTCCTTCCCAGTCTTGATTGTCTACGTTAATGCTGAAGTAAGGCATAACACCAACTCTCCTAGACGTAATACCCCTATGCCTACTACTTCTGTCCTCCTCCATACTGACATCTAGTGTTTAGTAGCTAACTTATTCTGCTCAAAGCAGCTTCTAGGGTAAAAATAATTGTACAAAAATACTTTAAAAACAAATTCGGGATGTTTTAACCTAAAACCTGACATTTCTTAGAAATAATACACCTACAGGATTGCTGCTGTAAAAGAACCCCCCCCCCCATGAGTTGGAAACAGAAGGATTTTAAAGGTTTTCAAATGTCCTACGTTTTAGGTGTGAAATTGGTAGTGAATCAGTTGGTATGAATGATTTTATTTGAAAGGACATTGTGCGCTAAGCTTTCTAATTCTTCACATGCTCTTTGTAAAAATGTTTATATAGAAGATGATGGCCTTTCCTTGCTATGCAGTTACAATTGCTTCAACAGATCACTGCACAAGAGAAGTGAACTCCTGCCTAATGAAAACTGGCCTACTTGGAGTTCCTCCAATGCCCTTTTGCTAAACGTAAAGTTCATAATATTAATCAGGCAGCTGCTTATACTGGGGATCAAGTGAACATTTTCTGAAATTATAGCTGAGTTTTGTCAAAATGTTAGCTTTCCTTACCAAGTGCATTCCGAATGTCTGCTTGCTATCTCCCACTCTGACATCTAAATAACAAAGCCTGTTCAGTAGGCGGCTCGGTGGCGTACGTACAGTGCCTGCAGCACTAGCTGAAGGAATCTAAGCACAGGGAAGAAACCACAAGTACTCAGCCAAATATAAATTCAGTGTGCCACAAAACGCATTCCTGGGGAAGGGCAAGCTGTGCTAGTAAAAGCAGGCTGCATGTTGTAAATTTTGGTGGCAAAGGTAAAGCTTCCAGTCAGGCCTCTGTGGGACACTGGCACAATTTTGCAGTCCTGCTCTGCAGGGGAAAATGGCTAGTTGGTCTGCTTACAGCAGATTCACCAGCCCCCCCTTGCGAATTCTTGAAACAGAGGCTCCTCCACTCTCTGGTGAGAAATGTAATCTGCAGGATGCAGAGGACAGACTGCTGCCTGCTTCAACAGCTGAAATTCGACATGACCAACATTCTGCAGAGAAACACTGCTTCTGCTGGTATTCTCCTAGTACAGATCAGGATAACCTGAAGGAGCATTTTTTAAGAAATCTATTGCATTGTAGCCTTCCATCTTTGCCACCTTCAAACCAGTGCGAGAAAAGAATTGCCAAACTCTGCCCCAGAAGTACAAAGATGCATATATTCTTGGTTGAAATGAGATTCAGAAGAGTAGGAGATAGAGTTGAAGATTCAGAAGTTCATCCAAATCTACTTTACTTTGTTTTTGTTGGAACATTCTCCCGCCAGCACACAGGAGGCCTCAGTTAACCACCCTGATTCTCCTATCCTTTCCAGTTCAGCTTTGGTTCCTTTTATTCTTCATAATTCCCTTCATTGCTTCTTTCTTCTATTCCCGACATTGTGCAAGCAAATCTGCCCTTTTCTTTCTTTTCATAGTAAGTCACCTTCATCTTTCCCCCCCAGTCTATACCAAAGGAGTTAAAAAAACAAAACAGATGTGCAACAAATTTTATATCTGACATTTAGCAATCTGACCAGCCTGTTGGTGTGTTGCATCCCTTTTCCCTTACATTTTTATATGACTTGCTGAGATTGTGAAAACCCTTCTCTTCAGAAGAGGGACTGTCTCGTGTTTGCCACAGAACTAAGAACAATTGCTAGCTGAGTATGAAGAATTCCCTCTAATTTTCTAACTAATGAAAATATCTGCAGAAATTCTGTCTCTCTTATATGGTGTAAAACAGTAGATGTGGAGTTCAGTACATCTGGTTATACTGATAAACTATCTAAATGTATTGGCCAAATAGGAGGTTTGTCTATTGTAAGCCATCCAAAAATATCCTCGTGGCTAGGATCCCTGTAAGTATAAACATTCTGATGAAGCAAAGTGATTTAGAGTTACAATTAAAAAAACTGCAGTAAGCAAAAAAATATACAGGAAACATAATACTAATCCTGTCCCAAAAGAATGTGCTATCCAAGAGGATCTAGAATATTAATTAGTAAGTTGTTGCAAACCTATAAAAATCATCCCATAATTACTCTGAAAAAAGTTGCAATTTCAAAGCTACACTGCAGAATAGCATACTGGATTAATTATGCCAGACTGCAGCAATAACCTTGAATTAAAGCTGCAACCTTCTATTTTTAAGAAACAATTGCCTTTCTGGTTGATGAAACCTGTCGTCCCATCAGGTAACAGACGTGACCAGGAAAGAGAAAAGCGATAATGAGTCAATCCAAGCTGTTTGATACATTTCAAATCTTCCTCCCACAGAGTGTAGCTGCCACAAGCTACATCACCAGTCTGGTTCTTGAAAACTCGATCTCCTCCCTGATGGGTGAATGTGTCCCAGACATTAGGGCCTTTTCCATCTGCATTCCAGCCTTCTGATTAAAAAACAAAACTTAGTCGTTACACTTTTGACATCAAAAGACATATGTTGAATGTAAATGTTTATCACAACGCAGGCACAAGAATCTCAAAATCTTACGAGCAAATCAAGCAGCATTCGCTCCCCCTCCCCCATACCATTTGAAGTAACTAGCAGTTTTCAAGCATTAGTATGTATTTGCATTAGGTTTTGCATTCATTCATATTTTTGCTTGCTGTTAATTATTTGAAAATCCTGATTCAAAAAGCACTCAGAGTTCTGACACACTTCATACTTTCTTAGCCAAAAATCAGATGCTTGCAACTCTTGAGATATAACACATTTTCACAAAGGGCATTTTCTAATGCAGCTTCCATCCATAAATGTAAAAGATCAGTCCATATCAAAGAAAGCCTTTGGGGTATGAGAAATACATCCAACAAATAGGCACTTATGGCTTTCTGGATGTCCTTTGAAAATCCTGACAGTCTGTTAAAAAGAAAGGAATGCCATTACGAGCCATGGCCCTAGGCATATACAAGATGAATTAATAACACAGCTCTGCAAATCTTCTGCTTTTCGCTTAGCCAAACATTCACAGAAATGAATTCTGTATGTTCCAAATCCCTGCACCACTTTCTTCACTCCCATAGTTCTGAGAAACTTTTTTGCAATTCTAAAATTGAGATAGCGGTTACCTTTAAAAATTTGAAATTTAGCTACTGTTTGAGATCTGACATTATACGGTATTTAAGCCAAATAAATGCACCTTTCTTCATGACAAGCTTCTTTATCTTGCCAGAACCATGCTGTAGCCCAGGCAAACATTTCATTTTTAATGTGGAGAGCTCTGTAAACCTACACCCCTGCAAAGTGCGACTTTATCATAAAATTCCAAATAACCCCAAAATGTTCAGCTTCATTTACCAACAAGATTTTTCAGAGCTCCAGCGAATGCACTGTCCTGGGTTACTCTCTAAAAACTAAAATGACATTGTGTGTTAAAATCATGTATAAATTAAATATCAGTTGGGTTGTAAGATTAATAACTATATAATAGCTACATATCAATCCTCAGTAAAAGTGTTTTAATAATCAATTAGTATCATAGAAATTAGAGATGGAGGAGAACTATTAGGAGGTCATTGAGTCCATCCCTTGACAATGCAAGATTGCTCCCTTAAGTATATTCAGTACTTAATACACATCTGTCTTATTAAATCTAAGTTTAATGCAAGGTTAAGCATATTGAAGACACTTAATTTAAAGCATTACTAAAATCTGTAATATCACTTCTATAACGTAGCTTTTCAAAGATCATTGTCACATTTCATGTTCTTTACAGAATTTTATCACAGCACACGAACACCAATACATCTACATTTGGTTGATCAGTAAATTAAACTCTTACAGGGGACAACCTTCAAAGTAGGTCAATTTTTAGATCCAGACAGTTTGAGTTTCTGTTATTCTCAGATTTTATCACCAACTTTGTACTCTGTCTGAACGTTCCTCAGAAAAATACAATACTAAAAGTTTTCTGTGCTGCTTTTGATTTCAAATATACCTACTGGAAAAACAGTCGTTTTTGGGGGAGTGCATAAAGGAATAAATAATAATAATTCTCTTGTGGTATCTACAATTTAGAAGTCTTTAACAGCAGATTTCCTGCAATACATTTGAAACAGTCACCCCAATCTGGACTATGATACGGTTCTTCTTCTCCAGGGTTGTGGTGAAAAGCAGCTAAAAGCTGCTCTATTGGGCAGCTAAGACACCTTCATTTAAGGATAATCAGCTGGCAGAGATGCTGAACTGTTACTTTTTTGCCTGCCTTCCTCCAGCCAAGGAGGTAGGAGGGAGGGGGAGATGCATCTGATTTTCAGTGGAGTAGGACTGTAGTATGGTGGTGATTGGCCCGTATAAAGCCGCGACCGGGGCTGTGGCAAACAGACCCACTTGCAGGCATGCTTCGGGTTATTCTTAGAGCTCCTTTGTATAGTGCTGAATATCCGAGCTAACTAAATAAAGTATAGGAAGCAATCTAGCCAAGGCAACAGAAAGCTCCACATACACTGATGTATTCTGCTGAGCCACAGTTAGGCTGCACAGAGCTCTGCACTGCTTCGGTGAGCTTCAAGGAACTGGGCTTGCACCTCTATGCTTGCTCAGAAATCTCTATGCTCCATATCTAGCAGTTCATAGTGTAGACATACATTGAGTTTTAGTCAGCTTCAGGGTCAGAAAAAACGGTGATGAGGAATTCATTCTACATTTCAAACACAGAGGTGAGACTTAGCTACCAAATTATTACGTATTATAATAATGTCATCAAATGACTAAAACCAATTATCATGTAACATGCTGATGGATGTTCCTCATTCTCTACAGTTATTACAATGGAATAAGATAGAATATTTTTTTCCTTTGAAGTGAAACTAGTGTAGAAATATTACTGATCAGAGTATTTAAGTTTTCATGTACCTTTCCAAGTTACATTTTTTTCTAATTCAGTTGTGCTTTCACCTTTTGGAGTGACATTTTCTTGGCCTGGTCTCTGCCCAGAAGGTGAAATTTTGTATCAATCAATGCAGTTCAACTATTTGGCATGAGAAACAAGTGAAGAAAACCACTTTTACCATTATGAGAATTTTTGCAACTTTTCCCTCTCACCCCCTCCCCCCAAAAATCAAGCAGAGAGTTGAAATTTAGCATAGAAATGGCCCTCAGTAAGAAGAAGTGCCTTTGAGTGTTCTGGTGCAAATTGATTTTGATTTGACTGAGTCATGAACCTTTGAAATCTGCACTTTGAGCATACAGAGTACAATTGGTATGATTTTTTAGCACTTTGAAATATACAGAGTGAAGAAGGTTGTGCAGTGCATAAATACATAGCTGACAGTAAAAAATAAAGTAGCCTGTCAGCCCTTGCCTCATCCACTGTGTGTCTTGTGATATGTGCAACAACAGAGTTTGGACTGTACAAGAACTATTGCTTCAGTCACGCTGCCTTTAAGTTAGAAGCTGCAGTTTCCCAAGCTTTCAGGAGGAGGTATTCCCTGTTGAGTTTCCTACTTCTGTGGGAATAGGGTCATCTGAGTAGTGTCTAGACCACATTATAGATTTTTTTTTTAAGTTTCTCCCACTCCGAAGCCTCAGGAAAGCTCATTAAAATTACATTAAGAGAACATTAAAGTTGCACATCCAGCCACTCAAAAGGCAGGAAATTATAATATCATTCTACATGCACACACAATTCACATTTTAAAAATCAGTTAGCAGAGCAATGCGCATTGCAGGACGCGAGTTAGAATCTGGCCCAGAATATTGATTTGCAGGGAATGCAGAGCTGTGCAGTCTATTAGGTGAAGCTAACAGAGCTCATTAAAAGGTTCCAGCTATGGACAAGTATTCTCACTTTCAGCAATAACCAAGAACTAAAGGCTACATCCTCAAAGACAATTTGAGATCTACAACTCCCATTTAGGTACTGAAATCAATGGGAGTTAAGTGCTTGTACGCTGCACTGTATAATATGAGAAAATCTGATCTATATGTATTTTAAAGGTCCCTAAACACACATTTATGAAGAGATAAAGGTTGGGATTATGGCTGTTGGGGTCCCTATACCTTTTTGCATTCCCTCCTCTGCTACATGTTTTCATATGACGGTGGGCAAACCATTTTACCAGTGTCTCCGAGCACTGTTTGGAACAGGATACACATCCTTGGGGAGGGTCTCCACGAGTCCAGCTGTTAAGCTCTCAGTTCAGTTTTTCACACTCCTTGGAGACGAATTCCTTACCGAGGACTCCCCTGTCAGTACCAATGTCTGATGAGGCAGTTCTCCCATCCATTCGGTTTGGGAATATTCGATAGTAATCTACTTAGATTAGTTCTAGAGAAAGGAAATACTCAAGGACTACTGGGGAAATTATTTATTTCTGCTTTTTTCTCTCACTCTCAGTAGTTAGTGAAAGGTTCCTTCTCCTATTACGTAGTCATATTTCTGAGATCTGAAACCTTTTTTACTCTCTTCTTATTGCTCAGGCCAGAAGGATTTAAAGGAAGTGCTACATGGATTTGCATCAGATTTAGCATCTATGTAATGAGTCAAAGATCAGATACCCTCCTTCCTGAATCCAGATTATATGCTTATGTTCACTTAAAACTCCCTTAACACTTTGGCAGATAAAAGTTGATACTTTCAATTTGATGTGCTGCTGCAGCTGCACCCCAGGCAAATCCAACTGGAAAAACAATATCCTCTGGACACCAGCTGCAGGGGACAGGAGAATACATCATCCAGAACGGTGGAGATCTGGGCCTGCTTTACAGGCAATGGTTTCTGGCTAGCTCACTCTTCCACTTGTTACAAGCAGATTCTATATTGAAAACACAAATGAACCCTGAGCAGTTTCACACGCTGAAGGGTAAGCCATACACCTTGCACAACTCCAGATTAAGCAGAGAGCTTCAGTCAGCTAACAGTGAAAGTGAAAAAGGCAGCAGTGCAAAAGCCTACCGCAGTCACAGTGGAAGGGCTCTATCTGGGACAAAGCATCAGGACACAGGACAGGTTTCTGCTCGCCTCCTCCTGACTTCCCCCTATCTCCCACCAGAGAAAGGCCTCTGTGGAGCTTCTACCCAACATAAATTCTTTAGTCACCTGGGAAAGAATCCTTTCCGGCCCTTTTGGCAAGGTCCAAAAATCTGCACTCTCTCTTCTCTTCTGGCATCAAATAAGTATTTTTCTCTCCAAACACCAAAACAATGGGCCTGACCATGCTGTGGTAGGGGGGGAAGCGGATGCTTTAACCAGGACATGTTTAGCCATGGAAATCAGTAAGTAGAAAAGGAAGATTTGCACGGGAGTACAAACAGCTATGCTTCTCCTTTAACATCCCATGGATGCCCATTCTTCCTAGAGCAGCAATGACAACCGTATGGCATGTGTGCCAGAATCAGCAGCTGCAAAACAGCCCTCAGGTCTCTCTCTCTACCCTCTGTCAGTGCTACGACTGCTCTCCTGGCAGCACGCTGAGAGGGAAGCAGCAGCAGCAGGGAAAGTCTAGATAAGATTGCAACAAGTGGGACAGGCCGCAAGTAGTTTACTGTCCCTACCCCAAAACCTGCAACATGTAAATTACCTTCACACCTGGCACACTAGATGGCACTACGGCAAGGTTTTATTATTTTGGACTTACGGGCACTTTTTTCCCATTTCTTATACTACCATAACCACATTGCTTTTGCTAAGGTCAGTATCTGCATTTATTAGACTGCTAGGCAATAATGCCTGACCACTACACCCTTTTCTTCTTACTTGGTTGTGTGGTATTATTTACTTTTGCTCGCATCTTTTTGATTTCCAAACCTTTCCAGATGAGGACCTAACCCCAGAAAAGCATCATACACATTAGCAACGTTTTCTTTTACACTGAAAATAAGACAAACCTTAACGAACACAGAAGAGCCACTAACACAGTTAATACACATATTTTTGCCAGAAATACACACAATGGAAGAGTCAGCTTATTAGGAAAAAAATTTTTGTAGCGTTGCAGCGAAGCCGGTTTAATTCTGAAGCGCCCCTTACAGAACCAGACAGTGCAGACGCAATGCAAAATGAATCAGGCGCTCGCAGCAGGCGTGCACTTCCTCGGCCGTCTGTCACAGGCAAGGTGAAAGCCCCGCGAACACAAAGGAACAAAGGGGCGAATGAAGCACACACACAAACTTGTTCCCAAAACACATGCTGACACACGGTTTAGACAAACATACATCCTTTATATGTTTTATACAAATGGCCCAAAACTGATACAATGAACTAATAAATGTTTTCTGGTTGAAGCAGCCTCCTCAGCAGTATCCTAGTACAACACTAAAAATCCTAAAATCAAAAATTATAACTCAGTACTTGCGGAGCGTCCTTCAGTTGCAAGAGGGTAAGCATTGGACAGTTAACAGTAAAACTCATCAGGTACATCTTAAATAATGACTAAGAGGTGTTAACGAACTAGAGCAATTATACATTTTTTTCCATCATTGGATGTTATTGGTAGGTACCTTTGAAAATGTAAGTGACATTAAATCTTTTCCCAGAAGATCATACAATTCAACTTCACAGGAGATATAATAAATATGTAACACAATAATAGGCGGAGAGGGGCAGACAGGAGATAGTAGCAATAAAAACCCAATAAAAAGTTTTATAAAAATGCTTAACCATAAAAACAAGGCTAAAAAGTGTCACTGCTGATTTCCTGGCAGGAATCAACAGAGACAGAGATGGGTTTTAGGAGAGATTGAGTGGGAGGAAAATATTCCATAAGCAGTCTGGGGAAGAGTGAACAAAATTTGCCTCAGAGGTGAAGGCAGATTCACAGTAATGAGATCGCAGACTATGTCAGGTAAGTAAGCAGATACTGAAAGATGCAGAGCTTCAAAACTCAGAGGAGCTGATTTTATGGCAACTAGTCTCAAACACTTCTGGCAAACCAATTTCTAGATTTGTGACCTCACTTTTGGTCACATTTCTGGACTCATGAACCCACTTTTTCTTGCAGAAATGGGACTCGCAGTTGTATTTCCATTAGACCCACTGCAGGTCATGACTTTAGGATGCAGACCACTGAACACTAGTATTTAATGCCCGACTGATTCAGCCTCGTTCTTATTTTGGTAATTTTCACCACATCTAATAACCTCAGCCCAAACTGAAATTCAAAATTCCATTGTTTTGTCCAACTCGTACAGGTCCAAAGCTGAATCTAATTAATGAGAATCTTCAGTTCTACCCAGAGGCAAAGTTCTTCCAGACTAGATTTAGGGTTTTTTTGCTTTTACATTTGCATTGACACAGACTGTAACTAGATGAGCTCAAGCCAAGTCTTCCCTGGAAAAATTGAGCAGCTCTTGGATTTCCAAGTGTACTTGGATAAAAATACTTTTTGGCAAGTCAATACAGACCTAGAGTAATTGGCCCCGATGCTAAAAGTTGGCAACCTATCTTTCTAAAAAGGTGCGTATTATTTTAAGATGAAGGATGAACAGACTTTGGTGTTGGTCCGTAAGGTCACATGGGATTAATCATTACCAGAAGTGATCTCTTCCTGACTGAATCTATGTTTCCTAACTTCATATTATAAATAATTTTAATAGTGCTTACTATGGAATTTGGAAATTAAACTTTGCAGGGGGTGTGAAAATTAAACTCTCTTTCCTGAAATTGTACAGTGCAGGAACAGAAGAAGGATATAGCTGCTCTGGAAGCAAGATCGTATGTCTCTGAAACAGCCAAAGACAGAAGAAATTCACATATTCTGGGAGTTGTCTTTGAAATTGCTACTCATAAATTTAGCTTCTATCCCTGGCAACATAATAGAACAGCTACTGAGAAAACAAATTTACTAAAACACTTGGAAGTCTGCCAGACAAACTTGATTTTTTTTTTATAGTAATACAAAATTAATGAATGGAAAGCAGAAGCTATACTGTCGTGTGTCTGAATTTTAGCAGCATACTATCTTCTTTAGGATATTTTAGCACTGAATTCAGGTGTTCTTAATTACTGCATGGAGACAGTTTCCACCTTACACTGTTTCTGCAATAGAGAACCCTTATCTTTGATTCACTAAATTGTGCCTAAATTAGAAGCCTCTATGAGACTGCTGATTAGCCTTTCTTCTCCCATCTCCAATGTGTCAGAATTCTGTTCCCAAACTTAAATCAAATTGGAAAAGAACTATCATGTTGACTGAAATGAAGGGTGATGACAAACAATGAAGGGTAATGATAAACAATAACTTTGAAGGGAGGCATTTAGTGTGGTACACAAAGATTAGTATTACTTCTGATCTCATTTAATAGCTTCAATAATGAGCTAGAAGAGGGAGTAAATGGTACATTAATGAAATCTGCAGATCTATTAAACTAGGAGGAGCTGAGCACACTGCCGAAAATGGAGAAATAATACAAGGGGTCATGGCAAGATTAGAAACAAGCAGAATTTTGCAATGAGATTCAGTTTAGAAAACAGAAGAATATCTGGGTTAAAAAAAAAATGTAACAGACGGTAAAAGGTGAAAATCTGGAGAGCCATAATGCTGGGAGAGGTTTAAAGTTAAGAATATCACAAAAAACAGGCAAGAATTTGTAACTAAGCACTGGAAAAAAACAGTGAAATTTGGGCTGTGTATTCAGAACTGTTAGGGAATAAGCAAAGAAGTAATGACTTATCTTGAAACAGCCCTTGTACCTTTAGCCCTGTTCTGTAAGATGCATTTAGTCCGGGCACTGGAAAAACAGACTACCACTCAGATGTTTAGAAAAAAAACCACTATGTTTTGCAGCTACAGAAATTCTTCCCAGAGGAAAAATTAAAAATAAGCAATACAGTTAGCAAAGAGTGTTGTCTTTCATGAAGTGAATGACATAACAGTGACCGATGGGCTAAAAGACAGTAAAAGAGCATAAGACAGTAAAGAAATAAAATATTCTCCTATTCCTTATTGTAATTGGATCACGCAGTTCAAATTTTTTTGATATTGCCGAGGAAACTGCTCATCTAATGCCAGCTGCTATGAACTTTCCAACACCAGACAGATGTGCACAATACCTTGGAGAGATGCAGCTAGTTGTGAGCTAGTTAATTCCAGTAGAGGAGCTCAAGCAAATTAGTCTTGCTGGGAATAACTGTACATGAACTATGGTGGAATGCCTCTAATGTCGTACCACTTCCCGTACCAGAAAGAGTTTTGATAATTCTGCATGGCACAGCATTAGCCTGCACAGTATTTGTATAAAGTGATATTCCATGTTGGTCATCAGTCTTCAAAAGTCTTTGGTAGTTCTTGGCTGTCCTTCATTGCCAACTGTCTGCATAGGTCTGGCCGCTCAGAAGTTTGTCACTGCTTCTCTGTGATGGCACAAGAGTGAGTGTGCACACAGCAGCACGCTGAGTCGGTTTTAAATTTTTACATTTCAGTAGAAAAACTGGCAAAAGCTCCTTCATGCACCATGTTCCCTGCTGTTCCATATTTCTGTATTGTTTGCCTTCTAAGTAAACAAACTTAAAAACAATGAACTGTCATGCAAAAATGTCAGGGGAAAAAAAGGAGGCTATATATGAAAAGTAACATAAAAAATATCAGAATCATAAACAAACATGGAAAAGATCCCTTGTAAATGAAACCTGCTTGCTGAGACAGTACCCCTCCACTGCTGTTACAGGGAGAGCTGCCTATATTTTGCAAAAAGGGACAGTGTTAAGCAGTTTGTAGAAACTGTCTAACGGCAAAGTTGCTTGATACGATTTTGCCAAGCAAATGTCTGTTGCAGCTAATCGAATTGGATGCAACAGGTTAGGATGACTTGTCTGAATAATTTTAAACTGCACTGTTTATCATCTTTAAAATAGAAGGCCCAGAAATCTTAATTGGATGTGAAAGCAGTACAATTTCACTATTTATGTCATGAATCTGTACACTATTACTCCCCACAGCCAAATTTTCAAACCTATGCATATATGATCTTCCCTGCACATACCATATTCTGCTTTATAACCAGTATGTTCCTTTTTCTTTTTTTTATTTATAAAATATACACTTCAAAATCCCAACATCTCAAGCAAGGGTCCCCTGGCTTTGGAACATCATTCAAGTAAGTGTCCACATGAATGCAAACATGGAAGTCAGTTTTGTCTCTTTTGAAAACGTGGGCCCAGTGTCCAGTATCAAGATACTTTGTGAAACTTCTGTTAAGAACTAAATCGTATTTATCCTCAGAAACCTAACAGATCACTTTAGTTTTATTCCTGGGACTCGCACATGTGCTCTCTCTGTATTATCCTCCCACCCTAACCCTCACAGCTTATGTATTTCCCAGCACAGCACGGACTTTCCTTGTGGGCTTCTGACGCCACGTGCCAGACTGATGGGCTCATCAACAAGAAGAGGGGGGCAGGAGCCTAGCCAAAGCAGGGCACAGCAGGCATAGACTACAGCTCCTGGCTGCTATTCTATTCCCCCAGAGGGAAAGGGGCATTCCAGGCACGTAGCCTGGTACAGTGGGTAAAAAAGGAGCTGAGAAGTCTGAATGTTGTTACCGGGATGATGCAACATTGTCCTCTGTGTGTCTATCAACCCTCCACTAACATCACTGGAAATCATTAGCCAGTTTCAACCAAATCTGACAGAAAACTAACATTTGTGAGAATATGTGGCTAAATAAACTGGATAGACTCACACTGGTGTTGCAGCTGATGCAAAGCCCCAAATGGAAGCACAACATATTAGACACCAGAGAGTATACTCAGAGGAGACACATTACAAATGCTGATACCCATGGGAAACACTCCAGGCAAGATACACAAAACCACAAAAAAGCAAAAGCCAAAAACCTCCAGACAAACCTGTTTTTAAAACTGCTAATGATCATGGAACTACTTGTTCTTTTTTAGTTCCATGCAGATTTTCTCACTGAAACACTAATAACCTAGAAAAATTCTTAACACTTTTTATCTTTTTTTTCCTTTCAGATATTATTTCTTATTTTAACACATACAAAGAATAAGCTAGGAAAGGATTCTGCTTAAATTGATTTGGTACTGGGGATATGCTGACTAAACCGAATGATTTCACCATTTATGACATGTATTAAGTCCTGTAAAGTCACCACATTTCGTTTTCAGAATGGGCTAGAAATAGTGCAACTAGTTTTTATAGCAGTGAAACTGTATCTTTCATTTTCTTTTCTTATAGAAATGCTGTTTCTAATGTCACTGACTATGACTAATGACATTGACTATGACTTTAGCAAATATGCTTGAAAAGCTTCTTCCACCAGTCAGGATTAAGAAATCCCATTATATTAGTGCATTTACATAAAATTCACTTCCCTATATCAGCAATATGAAACAATCTACTATTAAGCAGCAGCACACTATGAGAGACAGTAGTTGATATTACTTTTCAAAAGATTTGTGCTATGCCATTATGCTGTAAATAATTTTTTCCTTTTGCAAGAAATACTATCCACTGTACTCTTCATTTTTATCCTGCAAAATATTAGTGAACACTACTGCTTGCACCTGGAAAGTGAGATAAGTAGCACAGCAGTACTTTAATTTGACAAAGTAATCCAAATACCTATTTGGAATTCAGTAAATACAGGTTATTTTTCAAATAACTTATGCTTTATGTATATTTTTCAGTCTTCCAAACACTATTACAGATGTGCAGTGATGTATTAGGATGATGTTGTTCCGGAAACATCACAAAACATACACCTGACCCTGAAGCTAAACTAATAGAATCAAAAGGAAAAAAAAATCAATATAACTCTTTAACATAGCTGTCTCTTGCTTGATTTAAACACATAAATGAAAAAAAAGATTAAAGGATACGGTAGGCATAATAGTGTAGCACTGACCTTTTTATCATCACAGAGGTTGTCTGCTTAACAAAGAAGTCAAACGGATGAATACAGTATCTCATTCAATTTAAGCTCCTCAGATCTTACCTTGTATTTTAGCTCAATTCAGAGAAAACTGAGCACTTCCACAGCATAGATGAAATCATACATATTTTTCCTCTTCTGATAGAATACTGAAGAATTTTATAAAACACACAACAAAAAAAGGAGTTTATGGGTAAACAAGCCTATTCTTTGTACCCAACTCCTTTGTACCCATCTCTCTCAATTGCCTCTTTCAAACTATGCTGGTGAATAGACCTAGTAATAGTTGTTGTGTTAAAGCTTTTGGCTGCTGTGATCAATATCCAGTAGGAGGCAATATCTAAACACATGAGGATGTGAAGGCTGGGTAAACATACTGAGCTCTTAAAAATGTTTCTGGTTCTTTACATTCCCAGGGAATCTTGTAGAAAACTAGTGGGTGTTTAGGTCATTAAAAGATTATATCATGACCTATGACATAGACCGGGATGGGGACACGAAGGCAATCTATGAATTTCTAGCCTCTGAAAACCAGATTTTGTAAATTAACATTCTTTTAGCAGAATACAAAGTTAGTAACAGTTCACTAAATGTATTTAAAAAGTGGGCAACTAGTGGTGCTGCTACTCACACCACTTTCCTCTGTTAGTCTCTGCCAAAGCAAGAAGATGTAACAACAAAAAGCTGTTACCTTTTATGTGGACTATTACTACAGCTTGTCATTGGTTTCAGTTATTTGTTTCCTTGCCAAAGACTGAGGAACTTTATGTTGAGTTCCAAGTTCTGCAGCAGCGTGTGCTCTACTGATTATAAATTATTTTTATACTCTGCTCCTGGCTTGCATTCCTCATCTTAGTGTCTGCTTTTTAACAACCTTTGGCAGCAGTAGGAAAATGGCAAGGAAAGTTTTGTTTGGTCTCTAAACTGCAGAATGGAGCCTGTTTAAACTGTGCTGGCATGGTCCAATCCAGTTAACGCAAGGAAGCTGAGAAGGGCGGAATCGTTCTCAAAGTGGATTGAAGTTTTGGTCAGCTATGCTACCAAACTCCAACCTGAGTTTGTATGAAGTGTATGTTTTCCAATTTTTATACTGGGTCCAAATCTGAGTGAATCTTAACAGATATGGCAAGACATGTGCGCTGACACGCAGGTGTCATTTGTGTCCAAATTTCAGTTCACTCCTTCAGTGTCTGAAAATGCTAAAGCTTCTGTATTATTAATAGCCAAAACAATGTATTTGTTTTGGCTTAGGTTGACATCTGGATATCTTACTGACAAAAGCTCTATCACAATGATAAGCCTCTAGAAAAATACTTGGGTATTAATGGATCTATCAGTTTTCAACAGTAAAAAATATTTCATAAAAAATTCATAATCATCTCTACTTTTCAAAGTCCCTCCTTCCATATTTGCTGTTTTCTTCCTTTGAAACAACGTAGCTTGGAATGCCTCAGAGGGAGGTGGAAAAATGCAAATTCTACCATGCTTCCTATTTGTAGAATAGAATATAAAAAGATTCTACTTCGGAGTCTATATAGCTAGAACCAGTCTCTATGAACAAAATCAACGCAAGCTTTCTATTAAAGTCTTTGGAAATTGTATCACATCTTAGCTTTCATCGAAATAAACCCTTTAGTCAACCTGAATGAAAGGAGAAGAAACTATAGCACGTGAATGGTACCTGAATTGTTTCTTCGACCAAAATCTGTCTTTTTTCACATATCTGTAACTGACATTTTAAAAGCTATTTATCTCAGCCTTCTTTTAACATGGCTGAACTGCCAGTATAGCAATGGGATCTTAAATGGATATTGCACAAGGGATTCGGATTTTTTGTTTTGCTCTCCCACTCCTAATCAAGATTAGACACCCACCTAGTTAAGGTATGTTATGTAAAAGATTTCTAAAGGTCTTCTACAGACTGCAGGTTGTACGTATTAAAAAAATCCGTATTTCTTTTGCAGTTGCAGCAGAGTCTTGGATTGATGCCTAGATCAGACCCAAGATGTGTATCTCTCAGCATGCTCTGTCATGTGCTATTGCTTATAAAGCCTGCAATTGTTATATAGCTGGATTACTGCCTTAAGCATACATTGCCTTTCAAGGAGAAGGTTTAAACAAAACAAAACTGTTGTACTCCTAGGAAAGTTCGATGAGAATGTCAGCATGATCAAGCAACCTGGGAATATTTTCTTAAGAGAAGATCTGGTGATTATTATATCTTTTGTTTCTGGCAATATCTAGCTATTTTCTCCAGCAATTCTCTAGCCACTGGTTTAGTCTCTCCCCTAACTGAAAAATAATACACAAAGAATAAGGCTATAAATTTTTTTGAACTTTTTTTTTCTTGAACATGCCAAGTTATTCAATGACTATGAACCAGAATTACTGGTTCATTGAATTATTGTGAATTATCACAATTACTGGAGTTCATGAATGAGCAAATGGAAAGGTAAGATCTAAGCAGGGAATAACACTGTCAAAAGACACAGATTCCCTAAAAAACAACTGATATCTGTTCCTTTCTGCCACAACACAGTAAACATCCCAGTGCAAAGACTCCAGCACTGCTATGCTCAGATTTTCATTCTCTGTCCCTGAAAAGACCTTTGGGAGGAAAACAGAGTCCCTAGAGAAAAGACAATTACTCAAAAGCCATACAAAAGATCAATATCAGGATTAGGAAAACATCTGGATCTTTTATCAGGCAAATGTCCTTTTCAGGGGACTATACCTATCTGCACCTTCTCACATCTACTGCAGAATTATCTTGCATTGAGCACATTTCTGAGGAGTCAGGAAAACATGTAAACAGATGTTTTGTTTTACTGCATACAATTAGAAAAATGGAAAGCTAAGAGATTTTGTTAGATTTAACTGTCTTCTCTATTTATGTACATATTAAAAGTCAGTTTACAGTGCTGCTTTGTCCTGGAGAGTATGTATGTAAAAATACTCAACAGAACAGGAAACTTAGTATAACCCTTCAAAAAATGACATTAATGGAGCTTTGTAAGTGAAAAGTTAAAATGTCAGAAAGAAGACTTGAAACTCAAAATCATGTATCACTCTGCCCTTCTAAACATTTTGTATGCAGCAACCCATACGTATTGTTGACTGCATGCTGAAACAGATCTTTTCATCCATAACTTTGCAATGGCAAGTTTCCTGAACTGAATTTACTTTGTATTTTAAAAGTTAAATGAATGATGGCCTATTAAAGTCAATACTGCAGCATCTCAACTCCTGTGGAGAAGTAAATCTTAAAGGTTTGTATTCAGTATACAATCAATTCTAATAAGAGAACTGTAAATGACATTAGAGATTACCTTTTTGATAGTTTTTATCATTCAAATTTCTCCTGTGAATCTGTCAGGGAAAGAGGTGGTTTTACAGAAGAAATAATTCTAATTGCCTTTGAAGTGAGTTGTGATCACAATCTAATAAGAGGGTGGATCAGTATTTTACTGTGGGACTAGAATTTTAATAGATGTGGTAAATCTATCTGCAAACAACAGCAGCTTTTTCATTGAACAGTATCAAAAAAACTGCTATGTTTTTCCATTGTGGTTTATCTCTGTTGCTGTCTACCCAGCACTTTACAATTTATCCTCTTAGCAATCATTACAACTTGAATCCAAACTCTTCTCAATTTATGTTTGTGTATATATACTGAAGCTTGTGTATATATACTGAAGCTATCTGTTACTATGATAAATGAAACAAAGTTTCTGTTGAAAGCTGGGAATAGCTCACAAGATTGTTAGGCTACTTGAGCCTAATATAACTGCAAGAAATTGTGATTATCAGCATGAAAAGGGAGAAGAAAAAATGAGCAGTGTCACTCAAGAAGCAGTGACCATAGTGAGCTCTTCTGAATGGTGGGCAAGAAAGTTTTTTCTAATTTCAGCAAAATCTATGGAGGAATGACATTATCCGACTCACAGCATCTGATATGTTTAAGCTGCCATGAGTTCATTCATCCCACTCACTTTTTCAGGCATTATGTCTCTTATGTCTCTTTATGATTCTTTGACCATTGTGGAGTCTTTCCTAGGTGCCACTTTCCTGAGTGAAGTCACCATACCATTTACTGAGATAAATGTTCATGTGAACTCATTCTAAAACATGAACCTTTCCAAGAGTATAGGAAATAATTCAACTCTCCAAACACTGGCAATCTCATAATTTTCATTAGTTTTTCAAAGTTCTATTTCTTTTCACACATGACCCACACTGTTGAAAAGGAAACATAGTTTTGATAATCTATATAACTCCGCCACATAGGAATAGACTTTTAATAAACCACTGAAAAGAACATGTCTATACTAAGTGCTCTCTGACCTAAATTTCAAAGTCTTCTGGTATAAGCGTCGCTTAAATTTCTGCAGGAAGAAACACAACTCTTCACACAATAAAAGGTGATCTATTACACAACTTAAGATCATGGGGCTGGATGGAATGTGTTTTGCTAACACTTCAGATAAAATTGAAGTTTGGGCAACAATCATATCTGAGAAATTTCAGCTATGAAGGTGAAAGTCTGGAAAAGTTACAAGTAACTGAAAAGGACAGAAAGAAAACATTAAGGAAACTGAACTATAAATGTCATTATGCTCTCCACCTGGAATACCATTGCTACTACTTTTGCAATACAGTACAGACAGCAGGGTAAGGTGATCTATGGAACAAGTCTGTCATTTATAAAGAGGAAAAACACTACAAAGACTGGAGATGAGATCATGGATCATCCACAAGACCACCCACTGAAGAAACAGAAAAAGGGGGGGGGGAAGTCTGTTTTAGCCAACTTCAGTTTCTTACTAAATTGACCCTTGAACCACTCAGTCGTTAGTTTCCAAATACCCAATTTTACTGGCCAATTACTCAGCAGAACGACATGATCAATGATGCTGAAAGTTTTCAGCTGGTTGTATTGATCAAATATATAAACAAAACACAACTGTCAGCTGCTCTGAGTTCATTGCTGATGAAGTGGTGATTAAAACAATTAATAAATTAATGCTTAAACACAGAGGAAAGAAGCCTAATTGATATAAAAGAGTAAAAACATTAACTGTTTAACTAATTAATAATTTGCTTTATAATTGATTTTTTGAATTGTCTGGCTGGCAAAAGAGAGATGTGAACTATAATTATTAACTATGCATAGTAGCTCATTTATGGATTTTTCTCAAGTATTTCCAGGTGAAAGCAAGCAGGATCACTGAGGCTCCCGAACTCTCTTCAAATTACTGGTGATAAGAAATAAATATCAGAAAATGCAAAAGCTGATTAATTTTTGTACGAAAAGGCACATGAGAAAATGCTCTGGAACTCTGAGGCAGGGCCCACAAAGGAATTATTGTAAACTAATGAGCTTCCAGGTGTCAGCTGAGCTTTGGTAACTAACAATATTTGCACTCTTGGCCTGAAGCAAACAAGAAGCAAAGTGCATTAGATTAATCTTCAGGGAGAGAACCCTCTCTTAGCAGGAACAGCCAAAGCAAGAGGCAAGTTCACAATGATACACCACTTCAATAAGGACAATCTACCTGATTCCCACTTGTCCTGATCTGAGAATAGGAATGATTTCACCTTTTAAAAGAAGCAATTTAATTTGTCTCTGACAGCAAAATAATAGACTCAGCACCATCCAAGCCCCAGTACTATCTTACTTGTTTAGAAGAAGAATCTATGAAATAAGAGCTGTTTTCCAAAACAGGCTATGAGTCAAATTCCACATTGGTCTTACTAGAAAATGGAATGTCCTGCTTAGCCAGGTAAGGTGGGGAACAATCTAGCCATTAGAAAATACGGATCTGAGTTAAAGAAAATGGAAAGGGAGAGAATTTAGCATGAAAAGAAATATTATTTTAAAGTTCTAAAAGACTACTATTTATAGAAAGGGTGAAAACTGAAAGATTAATTTACTGTTACTTCAATTTCATTTCTTGTAAGTACATTTTTAATTCTTTAAATTAAAGTTCTGCTGCTTTATGTGCTTTGCCATTCTTTCCCTGGAATCTGTCTGTTTTGTTAGGTAAGTGCATGTTAGAAATCTTCAGCTATTAAAAGATGGTGCCAATGTTAACTATTATACAAAGGATTAAATCTTAACTAAGTAGTATTAAAAAGTAACTCTATAAACCTTTAGGTTATTGGTATTTCAAGGTTTTTCAAAGAAAAAAAGACCAATATGAAGGATTAAGAGCTAAGGTTATGCAAAATCCATTTAATCAGCATGGCTAATTTTAGCTTTAACTAAAGCTGCTGGCAACTATGTGCATTTTGCTTTTGGGCTTTACTTTTGAAGAGAGTGATGAATACATTCTTGAGGTAAATTTATCTTAACTGAGAGTCTACCTAATGCTCCCTAATTGCTGAAAAAGTGATTTTAATAGCATTTGCATTTAGAAGAGGAAGGAAGTCTTCAGCTGTGCATCTTTAAGACCCTAAAATACATATTTTATTTTCACATTCATATAATGTACTGCTTGAACATAAAATAGGTGAGTTTTATAAACAATACAGTCATCAACAGGGGCATTGTTTATGAAGATAGAATTATTCTCCTGACATTATATGCTCTATTCAGAAAAGAGCCTAGGAAAATTGCAGCATGGTCTGAAGATATGAATACAATGGCTTGCTAGACTATCTGGGGCACAAATGCTAAAGACAAGAGCCTTTCTTTCACTGACAGAGTGTACCTAAGCGAGGAAGATGTACAGACTGTCAGCTTAAGCACCTCTGGTATTTTAAGCAAGAAGTATAAACTTGCTTACAGCTCTTTCACTTAGCTCCAAAATTACAAAGGATTAGATTGTTCAATGTGAAGTGGATTAGATATGGTTAGACTCTCGGTTAAAGTAAAATGCTATGAGCACTAAGTTTCCTGACCAGTGAGAGTCGGATTGGTGGGGTCCAGTATGAAAAAATCATGGGGATGCGTATTTGTTGAACTCAGCTTTCTTAAGATTTGAGCATCTTGTGGGAGGAACTGTCTTTACATTACAAAAATTACAGGTTGTGTTTATCATTCTGTAGTGGACTACAAAGGGTTTTTCATAATACAGATTTTTGAAGGTGGGGAAGGCAGGTAAAATTAGAATACTGATTTACAATGACGTTACTGCAACTGGAAGCCTGACTGATCAGCCCTTGGGACAAGAACAGGTTTTTGTTCTGTATTCTTGAAATATAGCAACTCTTAGGTGGCCATACTGCCAATAGAGTGAATATTTCCTGTGATAAAAATAAATAAACAATCATGAGAATCTTTACTTGCTTTTATAAAGAAAATGTAGCAAAAATTCCCAGAGACTTGTGATGCCACTAGACATCTTTTCTCACTCCGTCACAACAAAAAGGCATAAACATTTCATGAATCATGGGGTTTTTAGATGAATGGGCAGAAATATCAGTCAACAGAAGCAATGTCAATAAATACATGTGAGATAATCCTGCAGTAATCAAAGCTTTATTTAGATATGCTTTAGAGTATTTAATACATCTAAATAAAGAAACTCAGCTGTGTAGCAGAAAAACAATGGTGATGTAAGCTATTCTGGTGCTGGCATAGAACCAAAATGGCTGTAATTTTTGCTGGTCTGTTCAGTTTCTTTATTTAGCTGTTTCTTGTACTAGATAATGTTTTATGGTCTTTTGGTCCTTCTTTTTTTTTTTTTTTTTTTTTTTTTTTCCTTTTAAGTAAACCTCTCCTGCCACACCTCAAGTCTAAATTGTGCCATTTAAGATGTCTGGTCATCTGAGATGTATTTGACCTCCTCCCAGCTACCATCTGAACTACTCATAAACTTTCCCAGTGTTTCATTTATTTTGTCTGTGTATTTATTTTATGCTGGTTTCATCTAATCCACCCTTTTTTATCTTCTTTCTAAGATTGTCATGTGCGACCAGTATCAGTGTCTTACTAACATCAAGAAGTTCTGTGTCTACCGTGTTACCTTTATACACACTTTATTCCATGAAAGAAACCAATTAATTTGGTTGCACTTGATTTATGCTTTTTACAAATGTGTTACTGATTTATCACTGCATTTTCTTCTAGCTGTTTACATACTGACTGCTCTTGCTTTGCTAGTTGTTCCAGTTAAATGTCAGGTATTGAAGTTAAATTTAGTAGCCTATAATTCTTCTTCATCTCTCTTCATTCACTGCTTATTCTCATCCTTAAAATTGTAATACAATTTTAACTCCCCCTTGGTTTCCAGAAGTAAAGATGTAGAGTGGTATTTCAGACTAAGCACTAAACAGTAACTAACACTTGACTAGTAAAATGTAGTTTGATGAACAAATGACTTTGGTGAGAAAAGGAGAAAGTTCTACTCAAACTGGAATAGACACGTGGCTTCTCATCTTTGGCTCACAAGACCATGCCTTCTCTTTTTGCCTGTACTCCTTGTTTACCATAAGTGTGTATTTCTTCAAGTTGAGAGGGGCAGCAAAGTAAAACGTTGACACTGTTATGTTGCTTGGTTAGTATCTTTGGGTCATGAATCAACTGAAATTACAGATCACTGGTATAGCCAAACTAGAGCTAGGGCTACAACAACAATCATGGCAGGACAGTAAGAAACAGAAGGGCAAGAACCAGAAATGATGTAATCTCTGGCTTTTTGTGAGAAACACAAATTAAGTCCTATCAAGACAAAGAAAATGGGAACTGTTTGAAAAGCACTGTACAGCGCAACATATCTGGCTCTTAAGCAGCTGAGAATTGATCCACAAAGACATTTGTTACTTAAATTCCATCCACTTTTTAGATCTTGTCCCTGAATTCAACATTCAGCCACAAACCTCCATACAATTTAAAGGGTAGCAAATCTGTCTATATTATATGCCTAGCCAACACAGTTTAACTCTTTTTAAACACTCCCTGTTTTCTCAGACTGGACAAGATTATGAAGCTTTACTCTTTCACAATAGTGGCTGCCATCAGCTTCCTTGATACTCAACTTTCATGGAAAAGAGTCCACAGGATGATCTCTAGAAAGACCTGTGGAACAGTACTCACCAATACCATTTCATTCCTGCAGCAAATACAAACCCAAATGCTCTTAGGATTCTGTATACCAAATTCAAAGCTAGACAGAGAGAGGCTCAATGTTAGCCTGCACCTCAGGAACGTGCCTTCTAACAGGTATCCTTTGCCCACTCACCTGATGTAACATATCACCCCAGCCACCATCCTGCTCTGTAACTCTGTATGCCAGCTACAGGTAGGTAGTTGACATATCTGGCATACAGTGTTTTAGAGTGGGAGAAAAACTACAACATGGCATTGCAAACTTAGGAGAACAGTCTGGCTGCAAGATGTTGCAAAATAGAGCTAATGGACAAACCTAACAGGTCTGCTCAGGAGTGTAGAAAAAGCAGTTCAAAACCGCATATTTAATATATGGAAGTCAGCAGTCTTGCACGAATAACATTTGTGTTTTGACTCATCACTAGTGACCTTGGAGGATGTCAAACAACATCTATTAAGGATAATATTTTATTTTAAAAAAATGCTCAATTAGCTGTGGCTGAGACTTCAAGGAGAGTCTGCTAAGGATATCTCTCACCCAGAGATGTTCACTTTAGTATGTCTTGTAAAGCTCCAGAGAACAGAAGCAGTGTTATTGTTGTACCAATATTCAAAGCACCATGACCTATGTGAACTTTTAACCTTGCAGAGTATAGCATAAGTCAATACAGGATTTACATGATCAACAAGGATAAAATTATATATATATATATTTTAAGTACAGCTCCTATGAATATTTGTGGTCATTCTTTCATGAGACAATGTTTGATTGGTAGAGATCAATCTTCATAGATATAATTCCTTGCAGAGTGCTGTACCATCATACTAAATGGCATTCTGGTTTAAAAGAAATCAATGCTATGTGTTATCAATTGGAAATGTGTTATCTGGATTAAACATTCAATAAATAATACACTTAAAATTATACCTGCAGGAATCAGGCCTCACACTGAGATGTTTCTAGTGCATCTCATGAGAGACTTAGTCCTGATATTATGCAACGTTTTAATTTCAATTCTGGAAATAAATAAATATTTGCTGAAATGTATGTCTGTTATAGTGATGGATAATATGTAGAGGGTAATACAGCAGTTTCCTTGGGACTGCAGCAGCTTGCCTGGAACTTGGACAAGAACCTGTGTAGAACTGCACAAGGCCCTGAGCAACCTGATCGAACACAGAAGTTGGCCCTGCTTAGAGCTGGGGTTGGACCAGCTGACCTATATTATTCTATGATTGTAATTTGAAAGATGCAGGTTTCAAGTGGGAACTGTGTGGGAAGAGCCAGAACACAATTCTGTTGTGTCTGTGGTTTACTTGTTAGATGTTGTTATAGCATCACTGTAATAGTTCTCCCAGAAAAACATCAAAAGGTTGGTTTCAGAAACATGGAGTCCTTTATGCAAAACTAACATTCAATACATGAAGCTGGCTGCGATATTGTTTCTAGTTAAAAATTTACTTGTGTCTTCATATTACCACATACACAGGTATATCTAGATATGGTACCTAGATGGGAACAAAGAACTTGGGGTCAATCTACAAAACAACGGACTGCTCAGTGGGTGCCTGAACACCGATTCTCAATGCACAGGGGCAAAAAAAAAAAAAAAAAAAAAAAAAAAAAAAAGAAAAACCCACAAACCACAGAACAAAACACAATCATTGGAAATATAAAAGGAATGATGAGTTGGAACAAAGAAGCTATTTCATATGGTATCAATGAGACTAGTACTGGAATACTGTAGTATATATACTATATATAGTTTTGGCAGCTGTGTTTTTTAGGGATGCTGAGAAACTGCAAAGAGTGAAGAAAAAAATTCAGAAAAGTGATTCAAAGGGCTGGGACAAATTTCCGTATGAGAGAGATTGTTTGGTTTTAAAAAGACTGAGAGGTGACATGACTATATAGTTCCAATCATGAGAATTAGACATGGGATGCTAAATAATGCTTTACTCTCTGTAAAATTAGCATAACTGAATCCTAAAGCATTCAAATGGAGATGTTTATTTTTAACACCGAAGGTGAATGGTCATTGGGAACAGAATACCAAGAGAAGCAAGGGCTTCTCTAACTCTGGATGTTTTCAGATTAAGAAATCTTTTTCTAGAGAGCTTGAATCAGATACAATTCTCTGCGGTCAAAACAGGCTTTGACGTCTTTGTATAGTATAAGTTAGACTATGTGATTCAGGAGTTGCTCCTGGCAGTAATTTCAGTGAATCTTGTCTCTTTCTCCAGTGAAACATCTCAGTTCACAGATCAAAATACTCTCATGCCAGTTCTCGCTCATTGCTGTGCAGTCTTTGGCAACCAATAAAAGCCCAAATCTAAATCCAGCATTATCCTAGCTTCTCCTATTTGTTATGCAGAAAACTGCAAGGGATACAGTCACTTTTAGATCAGTTCTGTGGTGATGCTCGTTCATTTAGAGAAGAAATGTATTTCAGAAAATGTCTTACATATCTTCCTGTGAGTTGGTCATTTTGTAAATTAAAATATGCAAACCCTACAGCCAAATTTTAACTCACTGATTTTGATGAACTACCGAATGTCAGTTCCTTTACTCAATAGGGATTACTTTTTAAAAATATGCAATGTTTTTATTATCTCCAGGTAACGCTAATTACACTAGAAGAAAATGGGAGAAATCTTTAATATCTGTATTAGCAGAGAAGCTTGGGAGAATGTGATTCCCAGCTATTTCAGGCACCTAGTAACAATATTCTAAATGAAACAAATTTACACAGAGTCTTTAACACTAATTTTAATGAAAAAAATATGAAACAAAGATCACATCTGCTGGGAAAATAGGTAACCTTTTAAATTAATGTTCCCTGAGCCACAATTAATTTAGATTTAATAGGACAGTTAATGTATGTTATTTGAATACTCATTATTAAACATTCATCAAAGATTAAAAATTATGTAATAGATTCATAACTGTGAAATTGATATGAACCTATTGCATAGCCATAATACTCTGCAAATATGTTTTAGTGTGTAGTTACTATTTATTTAATATTCAACAACTTTTATGAAGTTGAAATTAAATACTTAAATCTCAATTGAAAATGTTTCTGGGAAATACAAAACAGAAAACAGAATGTGTTTATTGTGCTGTGTCTATCAAGACAGAATCCCACTGTTTTGAAAACAATCCAAAAAGTGAGTAATCTGTAGGGCCCTCTGGAAGAGAAAGTTTTCACTGCATAGTGCATTTCACAACTGCAGAAATTCCTACTGACTCTATGTCAGTATGATTAAGGACACAAAATCAGGATCCAGAAATTTTGCTGATGTTGACAGCAAAATGCATTGTTTTCCCCATTTCCTTTTTTCTTGAGAAGCAGATCTATAATGATGTATTAATTGTTATTTATTATGCTTCCTATTGCTTCATTTTTTATGGCTTGCAGTTGCTTACCAAAAGTAAAAATAGTCCTATGGATAAAATGTATTGGGAGAAAAGACCACTATGAGTCTTCCTGCAGATATCTTGGACCATGTTTTTATTATGTAATTGAGTGTGGCATAAAGATCACCTCTCTAAGGATAGGAACGCTAGGTCTGGAACCAGCGAGACATGCTAAAACGTACTGCTGTGGCTCCACCTGCTGAAAGGTGGGGTTTGAGTTTGGAAGGAGGACCACCATAATGCCCATTGCTTCTCCTATGCACTTGCTAGATTTCTGCATCTCTGCATGGTACTGGCAGTGCCACATACCTTTGTACCATATAGGGTGTAGATGCATCTTGTTTACCAGACAATAGCTGGTAAACTACCAGACAAAGCTGGTCTAGCTATTAGGTCATATTAATTGGTATGACAGATAATAGATATGATAGAAAGATTCATTCCTGAATGTGACCACGCTCTATAGACTGCTATTAAATTACCTCATTACGTACTCTTTTTTCACCTCATGCCTGAGCTTTTACACAGAAAGGCAGGTCTTCCAATCATTCCTGTTTAATCATTGCTGTGACTCTTCACTGAATTCTTCTCAATTTTCAAATTCTGTTTTGAATTATAAAATAATTCTGAAATGTTTTAATGTTTGCAAACAAATCCCCAGATAATGAAAATAACCCCAAGCTAAAATATTGGTGAAATATTTCACTTTTCAAGTAGAAAAGAAAGTTATGCTCAAGTCTGGAAAAGAGAAATAACCACTCCAGAAAGTGATGCTCCTTTCTCCTGTTTGTAGATGCCACCTCAGTTGCTTTGGAAGAATTATAATATTTGTCACTGGAATTTATTAACAAAGACCAAAGATTTGAGCATTAAATTCTATTTCTGAACTGATTCAGAAAGTAACTAGTAGTTCTGCCCAACTCCAGAATTTTAGTTGTGATTGTACATATGTGAATCTATTTAATAATGGACGAATTTTAGTCCAATTTTCTTTTAGAACAGACTATGATAATGTCTCTCCTATCTCACCACCAACAGGAGACTCTATTAAGGCGATATGTAAATAAAATCGATTTAAAAGAAAATAAAAGTGTGTGAGTTTGGGAGTAGATGGACTGGTACAAGTGAAAAAAATCTTATGCAGTTAAACTGAACTGATTTTCACTTGCTTACAATATTCTTTGTTCAATTATTTTTATGTAAATTTCCATTTTCTATAGTGTCCCTTCCTCTGTATCTGCTTTTTCATCACCGTCACTTTTCTTCATCCCCTTGAAACATCTGCTTCCTAGATATTTTTCTCCCTGCACCTTCATTTACGAATCCTTTGTCCTTCACCACCTCCCCTTGCCTTTCCCTCTCCAGTCTGTAACTCCTACTGCATCGGCTGGCTGGGACTTGATCTCTGAGCCCATCTGTGCTTTTTATGATCCTCCCCTTCTGCTCTTTTTCCTATAGTCCTGGCCTGGTACATTCCTGTAGGATATTGTCTGCCTTGTCAGCATGGGAGTCAGCTGCCTCTTGCCTCTGGGCAGTGTGGCCTTTTTTATATTCTTTAACTACCATATTAACCTTTTTCCTTCTTTTTGCTTCAGATTTGTCTGCCTCAGTTTGAGGTACTGTGGAAGGGGAGAGAAAGAGAATCTCTTGCTTCAGGCGCCATTATACAACCAATAAAATTGGGACTTTTCTAGAGTTAATGTTCTGTAAAATCTAAGGTGATAAGATTTCAGAGTGAAGGAGATTCTTCAAAGTATTCACGTTAAGGAAGTTTAACTTCTGAACCATTTGAACGCTTAGGCATCAGACAGCTTTTCTTTCATATGTATTGTTCACACAACAGTGCAAATCCCCATCTATCTAGCTAGACATAATCACTACCAACCTTGAATACCATTTTCTTCTTTTCTGCCATAAGCACTGATGTATTAGTAATGAAATAGTTTGCCTTTTGTTTTCCCTACTAATTTTTTTTTCCCCACAACTTTGTGTGTTTGGAGCCTACTTGTATTACAACACCTATTAGAGTTTTTAGCAGAGTATAACAATGAGTAGAAGGAAAACTATTTTATTTGTTTGAATTAGTAACTTATTGCTTAGAAGCCTGTAAGCTTATCGATGCTAAATTATGTGTCCCAGCTGATGACAAATCTTTTCAGGAGACGTTAAAATGACAGTTGCATGCTTTAGCAAAAATTTAACATGTAAGCTTGTATGAAAGCTATAGTTACCTCTTCCTCTTCCATGTAAATATGTATTTCTATAAATTTATTTTTATTTTACTGAGAATTTACATCAGATATGTAGAAAGTCAAGAGGTTTCAAAGTTATGAAAATTATTTGGAGGCTAAGTACTGAAAATGTGGTGACGGGACTGCATGTCAGAAAGAAACCTTACATAACATATTTTAGACATTTCTGTGCTGCATAAGCTCCTTTCTGAAATTTAATGATGAGACTGTATTTCAAAGGCAGTGTTCCATCTACAGTTATAGACTAGAACAGCAGAGGAGGAACGAGATCCCTGTATGAGTCCACATACTACATTTTTTCCTTCACTCAATGCAAAGAACAGAATGAAAATCTTCAGGGGCTCACTCTTCTCCTTGCAAAAATGCATCTGGTGATATTTCAGGTTTTAATATAAGAAATCTCAGTGTCTAATTCTGGCTTAATCTGGGATGTATTGATAACCAAACCAGACACTCCTAAATAGAAAACTCTGAGAACATTTCTCCTTTTAAGCACTTCCAAAGAGTTTTCTACAGGAAGAGGTTTACAGACTAAGCCAACTAACATACGAGATTCTGCCAAAGCATTCTTCAAATACTCATGCCTACTTAAAGGCACAACCAGGTAAATGAAAATAGCGTCCCTGCTCAGATTCCCGCCTGAAAAAACTGTATTTCACCCAGTTAGACTAGTGACACTGGACGTCTCTGACCCTTGACTGAAATAGATGGGGGAGAGGGGCTTGCAACATCTCTGTGTCTAGGAGCAAATGGAGGATGTCCAATTTTGCAAACATCAGCTGTGCATCTGGGAATGCCTGTGTTTGTCACAAGCATTAGCAGAGCCTGGGGGTGAGTGAGTGAACGATGAGGGGACAGAATATTGCATAGAGGTATAGAGAGAAGGCAGGGACAGAGTACTACAACGTGCAGCTCTGTAAGAAGTAGTTGCTGTACAAAGGCAACTCTGTGTCTGCTTGGATTTAGCGGTTACCAATAACAAGCCAGCATGTGCCAACACTTATCATCACCTCCCTGTACTTGGAATAGCAAATAACCACAGTATTGCAGACATAGCTGAGGGCAACTAAATGCTTCCTCTTTCTTGACAATTGCTGTAGCAAACAAAACATAATTAATGATGTCCTAACCCATTAAGGGAAGGGATGAAATGTGGTAGGTAGAAGACTTCATGGCAGCGAGAAGAAAAAAGAGAAGATATGAACGTATTGGCAGCATGGGAGTACCTACAGAGAAGAATTAGGGAACAATCATTACGGTGAAGGTGATAGCAGCCTGGAAAAATGTGCAGGGATATGAAACCTGAACTGTTAAAAGAAAAAGAACAGGAGTAAGCAAAGTAAAGAATCAGAATGAAAGACAGACAAAAATCACTTAGGAGCTCCTATTTATCTCTGCCTTGAGGACACATGAAGGATTTGAAGTGCTGCCAAAGCTATCTTTGTTTACAGGTAAACACTGATAAGAATTTATTTTGCCCTCCCATCTTTCCCACATCCTCTTGATATCTTGGAGACAAGAAACTACTAATTAGTAGACTAGAAAGAACAGAGGAAAAAATCATTTTTTAAATTCAGTGTATTAGTGGCAAATTTTATGAAGCAAAGGGACGCAACAAAAAAGGATAAAGTATACGTGCTTGCAATCTGGAAGAAAAATGAATTCAAAAAAGTTCTTCAGGTTAAATATCCCATGTAAAGGAAAGCATTACCAAAACCAGTGGATTACCAACACTGACAAAGAATGAGGGAACTGAGGGGAAAAAAAAGCTCAGTTTGTTCAATTCAATGTTTAAGAAAACAAAGCAAGATTTGCAGGAAGAGGTAATATTTTAGAGCAGTTCCTATTCCAACTATATCTAATAAGTTTTTTGGGGGGATACAGCCTGTCTGCTTTTTTGCAACTGTATCAACTACTATAATAAAAGATACTGCCTCCACCTACAAAGCCTGCCTTTCTTAAAGTTACATATTATGGCTTGCTTTGCTGTCCAAGTGGAAGGCTCTCCTTGCTCCAGCTCTGGCATTCTTTGAATCCTGTCCTGAGTTGATTCAACTCACTAAACTGGCAGAAGAACAGGTTAGTTTAGCTACTTAGTTGAATCGGTTTATTGTACAATCAGATTATTACCACAAGTGGAGAAGAGGGAGGGCATATAACCAAGCCTAGTGGTAGAGGGGTGGTACAAAACTTAGGAATTTCTGCTTTCTGAAGCAGCTGTAGAAGGTAACTTCATTCTTATATCCTCACACCATCACAACTACAATACAGCCAGTAAGCTAATAAACTTGACAAAGGTACATCACCATTCAAAAAAGCCACTCGAAATCTGTTAGGTGCTTCCTGCAGAACACACATTTTGCATTAAGAGCTTTCCCAAATCAATGTAAAAAATACATTTTCAAATCCTGGGCACAGAATGGAAGTTAAAATAATTTACATAACAGACTGGGGTGAAAGCAGCGGTCTTCAAGTGCTTCTTAAAGATTTTGAAAACAGATGAGGAAGAATATTCACTGAAATGAGATTCACAATAGATGCAGACAAACTAAGAGAAGGCAGTAGAATAAAAATCAACTGAGAACAACCCTCCAAGGTTTCAAGGTGGTAGGAGCTTTACAACTGGGATCCAAAGTTAGAGACCTTTGTAGAGGTAGTTTCAGTAGAATGGAAAGGACAAAAGCAGATAGCTCAAAAACAGCAAGGGCAAGTAACACATTTGAATCTATAAATTAAAAGGAAAGGAAGCTGACAGGATATCAATATGAAAAGTAGTGGGGAGAATTTATCTCTTCAGGATTATAGGAAAACTGAAAGTCTGGCTATGCCGAAACTGCGGTGACGTTTAACCTAAAGGCTTGGTCATATGAATGGTTTAAACTAGCACGAGCTGTTTCTGCTCCCAAAAGAGGCAGTTGTATGCCCTGTCTCCATGTTGATCCTCAATCCAACACAATTTTTTCATGCAGCTGTGCGATGAATCAGATTCCTAGCCAGCAATTAACTTCATGGGAAGAAAGTAGAAAGAGAGAACTGTTTAACTCAGCACTACGGCTGATATCGTGGCCTGTGGTTTGATATAGTAAATCTAGCTTTAGAACTCCCAGTGCCAGATCAAAAGTGATGTGGCACTATGATCCAATATAAATTCACTCTACCAGCCTGAGTTTGTTTAAAACAACGCTCAAAACTGATGAATTAACTTTATATTAGCAAGCTTTAGGCTAATCAGATATGTCTTATATAGTCAGCATAAAATCCACATAAGAGCACTAAGGCATTGTCAATTCTATTTTTCACATCTTAACCTAATTCAATTCAAGCATACCAGTGGCCCCACATCTGATTCAGATTAGGTTGGTGCTGCTGACTGACTTAGTGGCACACAAACCTAGTATTAAAGGCCATGGAACTGGTCTCTGCAATTGCATAAAGTGTGACAGGTTCCATTTTTGCCTATAGGAAATGGTAGAGTTGAGGAAAGAAAACGTGATGGTAGGTAGAGTGTCTGTACAACGTACCCAAATAAGTGTGATGCTATTACTATAACCTTGTTCCACTTTGCCCCCATCCACAATTCCTATTGTTTCATTAGTTTACATTTAAAATTAGTTTGCAAACTGTGGTGTTTCATGTTATTCAAGGAAACCCTATGTTAAAGATATTATTAGCTTCATTTTGGCTGCTGTTATTGTTAATATCTAAAACTGCATTTCTGGGTGATAACGAGTACTTTGAAGTATGTTATTCCAGCTCTTCTGTAAGGATGGGTATTTATAAATTCTCAGTTACAGACCACAGCTTCCTATGGGTACTGCAAAGTCTCTCAAACTTACTGATTGCAAGTCACACAGCAGTTATTAGCCTCACACCTACTCCGGGCAAAGAGCATCTGAGAACTTCAGCTGCCATTTGCACAAAGACACTTGTGCCTGGCTGTCACAGCTGCAGGGAAATGTGAAAACACATTAACTACACCCAGAAAAGCAGTCCTAAGTGTGCAATGAGAGATACCTGGAAGGTGGGTTCTTCCTTTTTAACATTAGAGATTTAAGACATTGAAATGACTTTTTTCCATCCTTTGACTCTTCAGCTGTAAAACAGGGAATAATAACAGGATTACCCTACTTTGTAGGGACGATTTGCGCACAGTGGTTTTAGGAGTGGAAGGTACTCAGTGTTATGGCACCAAGGGCCACATAAGGCCTTGGACAAGCAATTATCCTTTTCCATGAAGTGGGAACTGTCCCTCCCTAAGGGAAAAGGCTTGGGGGGGGGGGGGTGCAGGCAGACTAGGGTAAACCAAAGCCGCCCCGCCTTACCTCCCGCCAGGGCACAGGGCCCAGCCGCAGAGGGGGCAAAACACCGCCGCTGCCGGCGGGAAGCGCCACCCTCCCTCCGCCGAGGCGGCACCGCCCGCGCCTCTCCACCAGGGAGCAGCACCGCGCCGCCGCCGCTGCCGCGCAGGCGCGCTGGGAGCCGCCGCCGCCGCCGCTCGGGCGCTTGCGCAGTGGCGAGGGGCGCGCGCTGCCGTGGCGCCGGCCGCGGCGGAAGGCGGCGCTGGTGCCGCCGCGCGCAGCCCGCCCGCCCGGCGCGGCGCAGCCCGACACAAAGAGGAGGGCGGATGCGGCGGCCGCGGCTCCCGCCCGCCCGCGGCCCGCCGCCCCCCGGCACCACATGGCGGCGACGCTGCGGCCGCGCCTAGCGCCGCCCCCGGGGAGCTCGGCGCCGCGCTAGGCCGCGGCGAAGCGCGTCCCCCTTCTCGCGGCTCTCCCGCCCGGCGGCCGCGGCGCCCCGAGCGCCTCGCCGGCTCCCGCCATGCCGCCCGCGGGCCGCCGCTCCTCCTGCCGCCCGCCGCGGCCCCGCCGTCCGCCGCGGCTTCTGCCGGCGCTCCTGCTCCTGGCCGCGCTGGGCGGCGGCGCCGCGCTGCCGCCGGGCTGCAAGTACGACGGGCGGCCCAAGAGCGGCGGCAAGGCGGCGGCGGGCGCCGCGGAGATGAAGGTGGTGTGCAGCAACCTGGAGCTGGCGCAGGTCCTGCCCGCCGACGCGCTGCCCAACCGCACGGTCACGCTGTGAGTAGCGTCCGCCGGCGGCGGCGGCGGCGCGACGTGGACGGGGAGGGGGGGCGCCCGGGCCGCATGGAGCCGGCCGTGCCCGCGGCGGGGCTGCGTGGGGTCAGGCCCCGCGAGGGCTGTGCTGGAGCGGCGCGGGGACGGGGGAGGAGGAGGGGTGGTTGCGTGCTCGTGTTCAGCTTGCCGGCGGGGTAGTTTTCAGGAGGGAGGGGACTTGTGGGGCGTTGTGCGAGGCGTTTAACGTCGTTAGCGTAACGAGCCGTGTCTGCGCAGTGAAAGCGAACCGGCTCGGCGTTACTCACCGGCGCGGCCGAGCCGGGCGGCCGCGCGGTCTCCCCGGCCTCCCCGACGCCGCCGCGGGGACGCGCGCGGGCCGCCTGCGGCCCCGCCCCCCCCGGCCGGCCCACGCTCGCCCCTGAGGGGCAACGGCCGCCCCGGGCCCGCTGTGCCGCCGGCGCTGCGTTCCCTCGGTGTCTCCTGCCGAGCTGCCCCGCGTCGCGGTGCCACCACGCGTGCAGAGGTTAAAGAAGTAACCCCCCCCGGGTGCCGAGCTACCGAGGCAGCTTCTGTCTTTTCACACTTGGGGGGGGGGCGGCTTTATTAATCCCATGAAATAATTAAGCAATTAATAAAGACTGCCCTTACTGAGTGGTTAGAGCCTTGGGTGTTCTTTTTCCACTTTAAGCGTCTGGTTCTGCACTTCCTAGAACTTGAAAAAGTTGTTTTTGAGGTTTATTTGAGGCGAAGCTCGGCTGCGGGGTGCCTCGTTTTGCTGCAGCTGGGATCGAGCAGGCGCGGGTAGGTGGCAGGGCCGCTCAGTGTGCGGCGGCCTAGCTGCGTTTGGGGTTTTGTAGTGACAAACAGCAGCTTGTTCCTTGCTGCTCACGGTAAAACAGCCCCGACAAAGGTCAGTTTGCTTTCACTTGACAGTAGGTGTGTTATTTTTATATTTAGTTAATCACAGTCTATGCATTTCGATAACAAGCTTCAAGCAGGATATGCAGCGTATTCCAAAGTAGGAAGTTTATTGCTGTTACTTAAACTTTAGCTTGCATGTGTAGACAGATGATTTGCAAGTTGTTTTCCTGCTCTTCCTGAGACATTAACTAGTCGCTCTAGCAAAGAAGTTATACAGCAGCACTGAATTTGTTTAGGTGGATGGCCAAAAATGTGAAATCCTTGTTGCTCTAGAGAGCCTAAGGTGCCTGTACTGCTGTGGGAAGACTCAAGTGCATCCAAGTAGCTTGCAAGAAAATTGATAGAAATAAACTGACTTATGGGGTATAGCTTATACATATTTATCTGTTTGTCTGGAAATCAGAGGTGAGAATCCTTCCCTAAGGGTAGGGGTTTACAGCTATTTTTTGAAAGATCTGCAAACCAAATAATTTGAGTTTAACGAGTGCAGAATGCATATGTAGTTATGTCACGAGAACAGCAATGTTGCTTTTGTGAACTTTGGCACCACTGCAACAGCAATAAAGGCTTCCTTGGGAAGTGACAGTGAGGTATGGACACCAGTCAGCAGCAGATGCGTGAATCTGGACCTATGAGAAAAAGGAGAGCCAAAAAAATGGGAGAGGATTCAGGCTAAAATAGTTCTCAGCTTGGAAATGTGCAAGGGTTCAGAGAACATTTTTAAAGGACCTGTGAGAAATGACCAGAAATACTCACATGTGAAGTTTCTGAAGTAGAAAAGAAAGCAAGGAGTAAAAGATGACAGATGTTTAATCAACAGATTTATTTAGTCTTTGTTAAACTTAAATGGTTCCTAAACAGTGTGTTACATCTGTTTGATCTAACTATTAAAAATACAGTATTATCTGTTAAAGTTTGGATTAAAAATGCACGTTAGACTCTGGGAAATACTGAAGTTGACTGTATTCTTTTGGTTCAAAAAGCTTGGAGCCACAGCTGAGGTTTTTGTGAAAGACAAGCAGGTATCGGATACAGCAGCCTTGCTCTGAATGGACTTTTGTTTGCAACTGTAGTGACAGAATTTGGAAGAATCTTTCATCTTGAGTCTTCATACTACTTCATTATCTAGAGCATATCCATATATGCTAGTTAGTTGCTTTTGCTTTAAACTGGCCTTTGAAGTTCATGATAACTTCTGAAACTTTTTTTTCCCTTAAATACATACCATTAAACTTTTATATACATAGTAAGAAACAGAATGTGATTTTTCATTATCTGTAATAATTGTCATAATTGTGCTGATGCAGTTAATGTGAACACACTTTGAAATTTTATTTAAAGTGAAAATTATTAAACTAATGCTCTTTTCTTTTTTATTTTTTCCCTATGATAGTAGACACAATACCTGTTGTGTTTTGGGATCTTCCAAGTTTGTTCACTTCTGAGTGATATGACTTCCTGTATCTCTGGGATCATTCCTTTATTGAATCAATGTATACTTGGTTAGAAGGTTTTGGTGATTTATCAGGTGGTTTGCCAAGTGCTATTTCACTAACATGTTGATTAGTAGTGGCTGAATTAATCATTATCTATAATCTTTTCCTAAAAGTGACTTTTTTTCCCAAGCTGATATTTAGAAATGCAACACTTAATGGATAGTGGAAGGTTGTCTGATTAGAGTCAAACTGCCCTGAGTTATCTTGAATCATGATTTTTGTGGGATTCTTCTATTAAGATAAACACTTGCTGTTATAGCTTTTTGGATTAGCGTATCACTGGAGAGAGATGTAGCTGAAAACAGACCATTGTTGTATTGATCAGCTGAAATTAATTCAGTTAATTTTATGTTGGCTTTTGTTTTAAACAAAACAATTTAAAATATGAAGCTAAGATTTTTTTATTTAACTTTATGTGAAATATTTTATTACTGTGTTTTGGGGTGTGAGCTAGGAAGGACTCGTATGAAGTGATCTTATTCTTTTCAGAAATCATTATTCCATCCTTGTCACAGAAAACTCTAAGATTTGAATAGACCAGGTGCTGTGCATTTTGCATCTACAGCTCCATGGTTTTTTTTTCCTCCACTGAAAAAAATCAAGTATTTTGGGGGATAAAACTATAAAAAGTGAAGGAATAAGAAAAATAGTGAAAAATAGAATAAATAGATAGCATCCGAGGATGCTAGCCAGACTCTTTCATTCTTCATTCCTGCACATCAATGTAGTTAGTAGTTAATATTGGTATTGATAAATTGGAAAGGTCACTTAATTTATGAAGTGCGTTGACATCTGTTTGCCACAGAACATTTTATTGTCTTAGTCAATTTAGATCAGTGTAAGTCTACATCTTTTGTTAGAATTCAGAAAAATATACCTTAACTTGATTTCAACAGATAGGTAAGTTTGTTTTATCATTGAGAAGGAAAGCAAACAGTGGGAGAAGAGTAGTGAAGTACAGAAAGACGTCTATAAGAGGAAAAAATGATGTTTAGGGTTTCTGGCACTATTATAAATTGAGATTCTGTTAGATTCTGATTAGACTTAGCTAGTGCCTTGCTAATCAACTAGGTCAAATTCCAAGGTGGGTTTGAGTTTAGTTATGTGTAAATAGGGGACAGACTATTTTGTAGACTTAGTTAATAAAAAACATCTGGGATTCAAATGAAGGGTGTATCTACGTGGACATGCACAGACAATTTTGATCTTCTCAGTTTGACTGGGCAGATGAGATACTTTTGGTGCGAAGATGGCCTAACTGGGTGCATTTAACCTTATGCTTTCTCTAATATGCTCTGTATGAAGTGCCTCAAAAGTACTCAAAAGTCTGTGATAAGATATCCGTGGCTGTTGTTCATTTCTTAGATGCAAGTTCAAATGAGGGCATCTAACCTGTTGGATATTAGCCATTACTTCGCTCTGTGGAAGAGAATGTGTAATCCCACTGAAGACAAGCCCATTAAGTCATAATCCTTGTTATTTGTTGGGAATTTTAATTACACATAGATTATTCTATGGATAAGAATCTAAATAAATAGAGGAAAAGCACATTAGCATTAAAGAATTGTTTCTGAAACAGGAATTGTATTGGTTTGCAAGCCATGCACCCATATATCCTGATAGGAATTTATGAGCATGAGTGCTTGCAATTGCAAGTGTTAGAATTTACAGGCAGAGAACGTTGGCCTGCATTTGTGTTCAGACCTGTTCAAAGGTATGCTTAGCTGGACTGCTGTTGAGAAACATCTTGAAATGTATGTTTTGTCCAGCTCCTAAATAAAATCATGTTGAACTACGACTGTGTCCATTAAGGAGCTGAAAGGCATATTTACATATGTGCACGCCATTCTGTTTTTAGTAATACAAATTCATGCTATTTTAAAAGGAAAAGGTCACTCATATCAAATGGTGAGTAATTTTTTTCCTCCTTGCAGAAAAGGGCTCTGAAAAGTTTTAAGAAGAAACAAATGGTTTATTATGCACCGACTTATATTCCTGATTTTTAATTTATTGTTTTTGAGATATCACCTGATGCTTTGCTAAACTGTTTTGATTTCATTTTTCTTTACTTGGTTGAACCTTCCTAGTGTATGTTTGGGGGGGGGGGGAATGTGTCCTTAGCTAAACAAGTGACAAATGAGATACAGGCATAGTAAGTGTATTCTGTGAAAGTTTGGCTTTTTGCGGAGGAGTGTTGAAGTACATTTACATTACTAACTTGAAGGTACTCTTGACAGCTAATCCTTGTTGTTAAAATAGTCAATTTTAGACTGTTATTGGTACTGAGCATTTAAAATTTGGACACTGATAAAAATTCTTGAAGACGTGAGCTGCTAATAACTCCTATTAAAACTTATCTTAACATTTCCTTCGGTTGAAGGATACATGGACTATGCAGAATGTATTCCTCACATGAATGCATGGCAAGCGACATTACAATACTTAAAGCTGTTGTACGCAAAATTTCTTCACTGGCAGTTTCTGTGCATACCTTTTTACCAGTGGCATACAACATGCAAAAATCATTAGGGATATTGAATTTTCTGTCCAAGGTACACCTATCACTGTCTATTCAAGATAGACTTACTAGGTTTTGTGTACGCTTTTTTACCTCGTTGAGATGATAACAATCCACATTCAAAATCAAATTCATGCTTTACTATATGCTCTCTTCCACTTTATTGTGGAAATACTGGAAATGAGGAAATATTATGATAGTGCAGTGTCCTTTTGTGACTGCATAGGCTTACTTTTATGTTTGAGCACAGTAAGAAAACTCTCAGGCCGCAGTTCAGTTTTATTTCTTCAAGGTAAATTGCAACATCTTGTTCTGTCTAAATGACTACTCAACTTCTGAAGGCATCATACTATGAGGGCACAGCGCTAGGCGTTAGTGCATGCACGCTGGGACACCCAATTAAGTTTTGTATGGTGTTCTGCTGTTTCTTAGTTTTTTTAGTGTTGCAGTAATGTCTTTAACATTTGATGGGTTGGCATTGGTAATTGTCTTCATGCAAAAACGATTGTGTCAGTACATACTCTTTCATTTTTTCTTCTTGAAGGGTTTTTGAATTGTTTTAGGTACCTTTCAAAAAGAGGTCATTGTAGTTTCAATTAAATATGTAAAATGTTAAAAAATGGTTTCTCTACCATAGATACAACTATATACAGATACTATATACAAATGCAGATTTCTAATTCTCAGAGACAAAATATTCATGCAGAATTATTCAATACCTTTCTTCCATAAAGATACCGTATGAACAATGCCCTTTATATGTTCATTAGCCCTTCAGTATTAGATGTTCAATGCATTGTCCTGTATTTACCCTCATGAAGAAATATTTTAATCTTCAGGATAATATTTTTCTCCTCCTTTACTGTCGTCTTTTATTGATAGGTAATAATCCTGTTTTTGTTTCAGTTCGGCAAATCTGCAAAATCTGCCCAAATAATATGTTTAAAAGTTACTGCAAAGACTTAAACAGAAATAGAATTTGTGCTGCAGCAGTGAATGAAGAATGGAGGAAAACATACGTCTCGTTCTTTTTTGCTTGCAGTTTGTTTACATTTCAAGAGTTATTTTTGAAAGTTAAAATAAGCAAGGAGATGAAAGACTAGATTTTTCAGAATTTAATTGTTCCCGTATATACTTTGCATGGACCAGCTATGTTGCAGGTTTGTGGATTTGTCATTACTGTTTTATTAGCCTTTCTCTTCACCACAATATTTGCTATATTTTTTGAATCTGTGCGGTCTGTTGGCTTTTTTGTACAAGTAGCTAATCCATGAAGATTAAGAAGTTATGTTTTGTTTCATTAGTGGTAGTAAATTATTTTAAATTTAAGAGCTTCAGAGAAAATAAAATGTTTTCTTGATAGTTTTGCTTTTTGCAGTGAGACAGCTAATGAATTTTAAATGTAACTTGTAGACTCTTGGATAAAGAACATTTAACTCTGGTTAAATAGGTGAGATAAATACTTTATTTCCACCTTTGGTGAATTAATTACTGTGTGCATTACTCCATTGTAAATCCAGGAATGACACAGGGCACATCTAATGGTGCAGTACAGTATTGTCTTACAGATCTGAGTGTCTTAGCGTGCATGGGAATGCCTGTGCGCTGCAGTGCAGCACTAGGCAGAGATGGTAAGCCCATGAATAGTATAGTTGTGTTGGTGTTGCGTGTGATCCAAGCTAATCAGCCAATTTTGCAGGGCTGCAGAGGTGTCATTTTTGGAGTAGGAACTTGACATTTTTTGGCAAAGTGGCCAAGCTGTGCCTTTTGCCAATTAGGAGAAAACTTGCCAAATTTTGACCAAATTTAAGGGCCTTTTGAAAAAATTATTCAGATTCATTGAAGACTTTTGGAATTAGGCAGTTTAATTCCACAGTTCTGTCTGTGCTAGACAGTTTGTCCTAGGTTTGGTCCTGGCAAGTGTTCAGCATTACAGCTGTAGGTAGCTGTGGGCTGTACATCTTCATGTGCTTAATCTAAGAGTGAAAAGGCTCCTTGTACTGTCTGTGATCTCTGCTAGATCAGCCCAATCTAGAGAAAAAAGATGCTCTGGAGTAAAGAGAGGGAGATTAGGGTCTAGACATGTAGTGAAGAAAGGTACAGAAATTAGATTGAAAAGGGTCCTGGAAGAGTAGAGAAAACTGCAGAAACTATGACTGATGGTCAGAGGGAACTGAAGTGATAAGGAGAGTTGATTTGAGTGGATTGGTTGGTTATAGAGATGGAGAATCTCAGAATCACTTAAGAGGGAATGAAAAGAGTAAATAAAGAAGGTAAGTGGTGCTGAAGGCAAAGTGCAACCGGCTTAGCAAAGAGATGGGCAGAAATCCATGGAAATTCAGCAGGTATCCAGGGAACCAGTAAAGACAAGATTAGTGAAGTTTATTTCAGTCAGAGCAAGAAAACTGTCTCTATGACTTAACCCATGTTGTTATAGAAGAGATTTTATGTTGAAGCTTTTACATAGCTTGAGGCAGAATTTTAAGTTGTGCGCCAATTTCTAAAATCGTCTTGTAAGACATCCAACTAGCTGATCTAATACCCTGTACTCTTGTTTCAGGATGACAGCCTCTGCGGTCAGGTTAGGTTAACAATTACTTAAACCAATTCTCAGCATTCAGTATTGACAGTCTAGTTATACCCATCTGTTTCCATGAGAGGCAGTGAGCTGATACTATGACTGTGCTGGAAAAGGGGGGTCCTTTTCTTACTGACAGAGAAGAGGAGGTCAGGAGCAAGGGAGGGGGAAATGAGATCTTGGCCTTCAGACTGCAGCGAGTGTACACCCACATTCAGCTGCCTGTAAAACTGTAGCCTAAACCTGAGTTGTCACATTCCTACCTTCACTTCCCAGCCTCTGGCTGTGTGAGTTTCTTCATCCCTTGTCACTACACTAATGCTTGTCAGGCCCCACGCTGAGTCAGTTCAGGGAGCTAAACTATCCAAAAACTGTTGACTTCTGTGGGGTTAGGTTTAAACTTCTAGGAAAATGCATCTTTGTCTACTAACAGTAGAAAGGAAGTACCTGCTAGCATGTCTAGACAGCGTACTTTCTTATCAGGTTACATGTGGTCTCTAGAAATGTGAAAACATGAGAGACTGTCAGCTTGACAGTATATACTATAATTAATGCTTCTGTGATGCGACATGTAGAATATATTGCCCCCGAAAGGGTGGGAGTGTTTAGTAACTGCTTAAAGTAGTGAGTCTGGCTAGATTTAAGTGCATGCAGTATTTCCTGTGGAGCGAGTTACTTTGTATGTTTGCGTGGAGGGTAGGGCAGTAGGGTAAACTTGCACTAAAATGCAGGTAAGGGAGAATCCTAAAAAGTGTACATCTGTTTGATAAGAAGTGGAAACTGAGGAGGGAGCAGGAGTGGGGGGAGCAAGACAGGATGCTTTGGGTGGAGCTGAAGTTGATGGCAGGCTTATTCCAGGAAAAGTCAATCACAGACTCTTAAGCTGATGCAGGTGCTACAGACACAGAGTGGGGAAGAGAGAACTTGTAGGCGGCTTCCCAGAATGTAGGGGCCGCAAGGGTTCGGTTACCAGTGCATTAGCTTTAGGGCTGGCAACTCAGAGTTAGTGTTGGAAAAAATTGGATGTTGCTGTGTACTCTAATTTTTCTATAAGCATTTCAGGTAGTCTTTCCAACCTAGGATAAGCTAGAAAGAGAAGTTTGGTTGTTAGGGTTATAATTGACGAACATTTTTCTTGGTAGCATTGTCTTAAGCAGGGCAGCTGCTTGTTCTTGCATTCCGCTTTGCCTCTCAGTTCTGTCCTTTCTTTTTGATAGATAATTTTTTTAAGTATCTTTTGCCTGTAAAATTCACTACTTGTTCACTACTTAGGTACTGCAGTGATGGGCACTGTATTTCACTAGAAATTAAGAATTAAAGGTTTGAATATTGTGCAATAATTTAAGCATGTGGCCACATACTGAACAGCAAGAAAAAATATCTTGAATAACTGTGCGAAGTTAGCATCATTGTGTTTATAAATGAATGATGCAGGCTTTGTGCAGAAAAAAGTTCATCATTACATTGTATAAAATCAGCTCATTGCTAGTTCGAAGTGGAAGTGGAGGGATATAAATAGACACAGTTGTAGTTCTGTAATTTCATTACTTGTGGATGCTTTAGTTTACAATCTTAATATTGTTCAATGTGGGTTTTTTATGCATAGTAATGAAATAGCACCGTATATCTTAATCCATTGCAAACTTACAGTTTGGAAAAGTTTCCTTTCTAAGCTTCTTCAATTATGATATTTTTATTAAATTGGAAAATCCATCCTACTTCTGTAGGAGCTTTGGAAAGATTCATTATTCTTCTGCTATAGAATAACTTGTGGAATATTTTCAGTTCAGGAATTACTTCTAAGCAAGTACTGTTCATGTTCTGCTCAGTATATTACTTACGTTTTTGCCTTTGACACCAGTAGCTCACTAGAAGGCAAAATATTAACTATTGAAAAATACTGGGTTTATATCCTTGTTAAATCATAGCATCTACAAGATAAACTTTGAAAAATGTATTTTTCATTTTGTGCGCTCACCGCTTTCAGCAGAAAGCGTTTTTCTTGGTTGTACAGATGGTTACTTTAGTCCAATTTTTGCTGGTTGCAGGTTTCCCCGTCCTTAGAGTACACGACCATCATCATGAAATGGTCTGATTTATTTTCTGCTTCCTCTCATTATTTGGGTCTTTTAAACTCTGGTCTGGAAGCTATTTCAACATTCATCTAAGAGTTACTTTATCTCCCATTTTTTGTACTTCTTGGATGCCATTTGGAATTTTTATGATAGTATTGATGGATTTGTAGATTGTAATAGTATCAGTTGAAAGGTTTTATTTGTGTGGTTTTGAGATTTCATTCTGAATTCCTGTCTAGTTGTCAAGTCTGTCTAATCTAGAACAAAACTTTTTTCACTTGGTGTTATATCACCTTATTCTGAAGGTAAAAACAAAACAAGCCTTTTTTTATTACTGTATCAAAAAGAAAACGATGGTTGCATCACACTTAGTATCCATTGTGAAAACTCCTATTAATAAAAAGAACAGACTTTGGGTTTGACTGCACAGTTAAGTTTTTCTTCCTAGCAACTGTGCATCTGTTGCTGAAGGTGTGGGCAAAAAATAAGGGTCAGAGATGAACTTCTTTGCAAAGTCTTACTAAGTTCTTGTGCCATTTCTTGGAGGAGAACAGTAACAAGGCATTCAGATCCAATGTGTATTCAACAAAGGAGCGTTTCAGTAGTTTCTGGGATAGGTGACGGATTTGGGCAGGTTATTTTTGGTATTTTTTTGTTTTTGTTTTTTTCCGGAGGTGCACCCTTGCAGAACACCTCTTTGTACAACCATTCCACTTGGTCAAAGGAGAAGGAAATTTGTTGCTTTAAAATAACTTTGAGATGTCATTATTCTACAACCTACTTTTCTGCTGCTTTTTCTTTCAAGTTTTTGTGCTTAATTCCTGTGGCTGTGAGTGTATTTGGATCCTGTAGCTTCATATCTCACCTTGTGTTCTTATGTAACAGTTGGGCAAGCAGAATATGTGTGTTCTGAGCACATACTGTTGATCATAAAAATACCTGATTTGGAGCTCGTAGGACATACAGAGCAACAGTGACATGGGGCTATGGAAACACCTTGATAAGATCTCCAAATACTCTAGGGTAAACATATTTTATGTTGTAAGGTCACTTGTTAAAATAGAGTTAACCAAAATGGAGCTGAATATCTTATCGTTTTCCCCCTAAACTTCTTCATAGTGGAAGTTGGCATATTTTCAGCATTACTTGCCTCTTACAAAACATTGTGGTCTTAAACTAGTAACTTAGCATTATTATTCATCACAAATAATTGCATATGTCTAAGTGGTTCATAATAGTACATCATTTCACCGTACGTTAATGGACCTGGATTCTGAAATTGGATATAAAATGTCTACTTTGAAATAATGCTTGTTTTGTCCTCTTATGCCACATCCCTAAACACTTCAAATAATGTATAGACTAAATATATTAATAGCAAGTTGTAAACTTCATTTTTTAAAGATTACACTTATAACATTTTTAAGTGTGATGAAATGTCTTAGGTTATATGGAGTGTTGTAAAAGCTATCATTTATTGTACTAAACCTTTATGGCCGAGCAACTAACAGCCTCTGCAGAGAAAATACTAAATCAGCCTGACTATAATTTGTTCATCACACTCCAGAGAGAAATTCACTTAGTGCACACATATTCAAAGACTTCTACTTTAGGCCTAATTATTCTATAGGTCATGTCAGAAAACTAAGACTTTCAATGTTTTTTTAGGTTGAACTTAATTCAGTCAGTTAAAACTACTTTTGAAGTGGCTTCTGCTCCATCTTGAATAGCTCCTTTTTCTGGAAAAGGTTCAGGTTCAATCAGTAGAGCTTAAAATGAAGTCAATCATAACTAAAATACAAATGATTTTTCTGCTACCAAAGATTGTAGTTTGCTTGCTTGTGTTGACTTGGATGTTTTCTGGCTCTTGTGTTTATAAATGTGTATTTTTATTAATACAAATATAGGAAATTACTCCTTTTCTGAATGTATTTTCATGTTTTTAAATTTTGTGATAAACTAAAACCTTCAATATATATTTGGAATGTGTTTATTAAAGATATATATCTGACTTGTCTGAAGTATGTTGATTTTTAAAAATATTTCTTTAGTGTTGTAGTATTGCAAGAAGATGCTGGCTGGAACACTGAGCTGTGCAGGAAGCAGTGCGACTTGCTGCAATATTGTACTTAGTGTTTGCAGATTGGTGCTCTCCTTTCCCGTGTAGGTCCTGTTTCTTAAAGTTCCAAATCTTTGATCGTTTGTTTCCTTCTGGAAAAAGAAACAAAAAAGAAATTCTAATGTATCTGCATGCATGATACTATATTTCTGTGCATTACATTCCCTTTACTTTTTTTAAATTATTTTCTTTTTTTTGTTTTAAGTTCTTTAGGGAAATAAACCAAGCACTCCTGTTTATTGGGTATTTGGAAACATGGCAATATAATGACATTTGTAGAGATTACGGTTCAGAGATTATTCCACAGCATAGCTTCAAATACTGAAATATTAATAAAAAAAAACAAAGTATTTTTCTTGAGAAGGTAGGTATTTCTGTGATGAAAATATTTTCAGTGAACTATGGGAGAAGGAGGAAACACTATAATTTATCCAATTTGACAGGATAAGAAGTGTTAATATATTATTCTCTCTCCCCCCCCCCTTCTTTTCCTTAAAAGTAAGCAGAAGTAGTTAATTGGCCAACATACATGATACAGTATAGGTTAGCATGGCTCTTCAGCAAGAATGATGTTGAAGCCTGAAGCTTTTCAAAGGATAATTAATTTCACTTAAGACCTGGATTACCTTCTTCATTGATTATTTAGGAAACTAATGTAACTGTCTCAATTTTGGCAGCTAAATCAGGTGACTGAATCTAAGATCAAATGCTGGCTAGTTCAAGGAATGCACAAACAACACTGTTCATTGCACATGAAGTAGTGTGAGCACTGTTTGCTCATTTGCAGATTAACAGAATGGTGCAAATAGAGAACAGTTTTGAGAGAGAGCTAATAAGCTTGGCTGGTATTGGACATCTCTAAAATACCTTCCCAATCTCCTGCTTCTCTAAATAGATCCAGAAGTTTTTCACAGTTTTTTTTCTCCAGAGTTTTGGGGTCTTTTTTGTTCAAAGTTGGTTACATTTAAAATATTTGAAAATTATATAGCTAAGACTCATTAGGTATTTTAAAGTGATGTAATGTGTTGCCTGCAATCTGGAATTCGTTGCGCTATAAGTAGTCATGCAATGCTTTAACACACCACAAGACTTCAGTCTTACCACTCATGAGAAAGCAACACCAAAAAATAGTGATGTCTTAATGCTGCAGTACATTTGTTGAGCAGGCTTTGCTCTGTTGCCTAGTTAGTTCTGTACAGTCAATAGAAAAATGTACTTTAATAGCTATTAACTGGGCAGTCTGCATACTGACGATCTTAATTCCCTTTATTTTTGTTTCTGTCCCTGCTTCAGATAACTGAGTTGTTTGGAATGATGGATTTCACAACAATTATAAAGCACCTGTGTATATATACCTATGTCAGTGGTCTAAGCCCAAAATGCTGTCTAAAAAAATAAAAGTATTTTTTCTAACTTAACTGATAGCCTTGTGATACCGTCCTAAAAATGAAAACTGAGGTATGACGTAAGTGTAGGATTAAGGCTCTACAGGAGAAGATTATGTTATACAGTTCTGGTATACTCAGTGTCAAAATGATGCTGTTTTCATAGATGGGTATTTCCATGTTTTAGTTTTATTCAAGAAGTACTAATTCTTGTCACTAGGTAATGAATGTTATGCATGGGAGGAAAGTGGTGGATTTTTTTGTTCTGTTTTTGGGGGGTGGTTTTGTTTTATAATGAGAACTGCAAAGGATGCCTGGAAGATGTATCGAACTGGAAAGAAAATCTCTTAGTGGCACTTGTCAGTGCTGGAGTAGAAGATGGTGTTCACTAGAGAGTTTTTAGAAGAACTCGGGCATAAAAGAAGTCAAATGATGACTGCCTGACCTTTTGCTTAAAATGAACTTGATTTCTCAGGGTTGGAGGGTGGCAAATGTATTGCTGACTTTTAGAAAGCCATCAGGAGTTCTGGGAAGCTACATGCTTCTAAGTCTGTTTTCACTGGACAAATCAGGAGAACTTACAATAAAGAATAGATGTGGTGGATATGTTTATCTACTTGGAAGATTTACATCTCCCTACAAACCTTTGGAATTCTTTGGAATCAGCAAATGTATTTACAAGGATGATAAAGTTGATATAATGAGACATAGTAGCTTTGCAGAAGGCTTTTTACAATCCCTTGCCAAAGACTTGTAATGAAAATATTATGTCAGCATAAAAGGGCAAGTCATTGCATGAACAGCTAACTTGCTAGAAGATAAGAAGCAGGTGTAGAAGTAAATGGTTCTCCCTCACTGTGGAGAGAGGTTGGAGTGGAGTCTGAGACCTATAATCTTTGTTAATGGCCTGTAAAATAGGGTGAGTAGGGGGTGATAGAATTTGCTGGTGAGTTACTTGACATCGTGAGGATGGGGGTCACCTGAAGAATTTTTGAAGAAATTTATGAAGTAGAATGACTGGGCAATAAAATGGCAGATGTAGCACACTGCAGAAAAATGAGAATCATGTTGGTGGGGGGACAATCCCATCTTCGTAGATAAAATGATGGCCGCTGAGCTGGATGGTTAACACACAGGAATGACATGTTTGATTTATGATGTAGTTCCATGAAATCTTCATTTCAATTCTCAGAATCAGCAATAAAGGCAGATCAAGTGTTAGGAATCACTAGGAAAATAGTGGGAAACAAAACAGAACATCATTATGCCACTGAGCAGATTTAGACTTGTCCACGCATTGAACATTGTTTTTCAATTCTGGTAGTCTTATGTCAAAAATTTTTGAGATAATAGAGCTGGAAAGAGCTTAGAAATGATTAAGAAGGCACAAAATGACTTTTGTATGAGGAGTAATTAAGTAAAACATGAATCTTCCATGTGGCAAGAGACGATCTAGGATTCTACATAATTACAAGTGATAAAGAGAGGGTAGCTAGGGGTTACTGTTTGTTTCAGCACAAGAACTAGGAAGCATCACGTGAAGCTAGTGGGAGCTACATTTAAAACAAATGAGATGGCAGGTTCTTCATGTAGTGGAGTGTTGCTAAGGAGTGTTGTGGATGACAAAATTTTATATGATCCGAAAGGAAAAAGGGCAAATTAATGTCAGAAGAGTTTAGCTACATAGAAATCGTATCCATCTGAGTAAGGAAACATCCAGCTATATGAGGAGTTTCCTAATTTGAGGATAATTGAAGGCTGTGAGAATGCTGAGAAGAATCATATGCTTGTCTCTTTTCTTAGGCATCTGCTTACGGCCACTGTTGGAGAACAGGGTACTGGGCTAGAAGGACCTTATCTAATTATTCATGTTGAAGAGGGAATTTGCAGCTGTGTGGTTCTTCAAGGGAAGAAAGAAAGGCATGGCTGGAAGTAGAGGAATGCTTGCTGAGCTTATTTACATGTCTTAGTTCCTTCAGTAAGAGAAAAGAATTGCATTGAGGAGAAAGATGGATGTGTGAGGGACTCTGCTGGGAAAGGAGGCGCAGCATGGGAGAAGCGACCAGGTGTTGAGGGCCTTGATGTGGCAGCAGAAGCAGAGCTGCTGCGTGAGGAAATAGGGAGAGTGCTTTGTGGTTTTGAGAATAGAAATGGGTATGGATGAACTGGAAGCTGAGTAGATTTTTGTTTTTTATACTTCATCTTCTGTTATGTAATTCTAGTATTTTATTACAATAATCCTATGTGGGTGAGCTGTCTTTCATAGGTTAATGATGTCAGTTTGCGTGTTATTTAGGGCACATAACATAAAAAATCCTCTTTTTCTCTTTGTAATATTTGGGCAGTGCTCTTGTATAGACCTCACATAGTTAACTAGGCATTGTAGTTTGATATAAAGGCTGTTAAACAAAAGGATTGTGCAGAAAGCTTAGTGCCAGAAGTGTAAGCTGCAGCAAATGATTGTATTGTCACATTTGTAATATATTGATCTTTTCTATTTTTGTTTGCAGGATTCTGAGTAACAATAAAATAACAGAGTTGAAGAATGGTTCCTTCTCTGGATTAAGCCTTCTTGAAAGATTGTAAGCACATCTTTGAAAGCTATTTTCACTTAAAACTGAGTCGTATGTTGTTTATTCTTGTTACTACTTCTCACAACAAAAGGTCTTATTTAAGAGCTACGTTTCCATTTTATTTTTTTATTTTTATTTTTTGTAATTGAAGAGTTAGCATGCTCAAATATTTTTTTTCATGAAAATAAATGTTATGTAACAACATAAAGGGAGTTTAGCAAAAGCTGTTTTCCTGAAACTAGATGTAAGAGAAGAAAATGCAAAAGGAAATACCTAAACCCTACTTTGTCCAGGGCAGTAACTAAATGTGCTACTTTACAGGAAGGTCATGACTCAAATGCCTTCAGGTGAGGTTAGGGCAGTTTCAGTGGGAAGTTCACTGGAATGCCATGGTGACTGAATTTGCTTTATTCTTGTTGATACTCATAATCTGAAAATTTGTGTTGTAAAGAACAGTGTTTTTTAATTTTTTCTCTTACAAAGTGTCGAGCCCTTTTCCCAAATAAGTGTAAAGTATATTTAAAGTAGGAAGTGGATGTAATGGAGACTCTAAATGGGACTATATGCAATGCAAGTTCATCATTGACTTTCGTATGTTAACAGTTTTGCTTGCAACTACAACCCCTGCGTATACCAGATGTGTGTGTGTGGGGGGAAATGGGAGCGAACCTGAAGGGAGTGACCACTTTGATGCCTCTTGCTTCCTGTTTTAATTTTCCCTTTTAGATGATCTATCACCTATGGGATAAGAAGCAGCATTGTAGCTTCTGTTACAGTCAGCTTTATTTCCAGCTGGTAGAAGGTCAGGATTGGCAGGTTCATCTACCTGGGCGTAAGCAGAAACATTAGAAGGTAGGGATTTTTCTAGGCCAGTTGACTGGGAAAGTAGCCAGTTTCATAATCATCTTGCAACATCTAGGAAGAGTTCCAAAGGACTTCTGGCTTCAGGGGATTAAAAGTATTTTATTCATCCTCTAACACTTGAAGGTTGCAGTCCCAGTCACCTGGCCTAAATAAATCCAAACACTTCCACCATTCCATCCCCTACATGCCAGAAGAAAGATCTGTCTTCTGTACTGATGGGTAAGCTTTATTGTAGAAATAAGCCTTTGTGCCAAAGAAGCAAGGTTATCAGCAGTGACTGCATTCTAGATCTCTGCCCATTATTTTTGGCAAGGGTGCCAAAGGCATCCTTGCCCTAAGTAATAAAAGCATCTGCTGACAGTTAGGTGTTTTTTTGTTTTTTTTTTTTTTAAAGTCATTACAAGTTTCAGACAGGAAATACTTGAAACTCTAATTAGTTTGACATGATCATTTTAACTCCTAATATGAATCCTAGTCTTAATCTTACTTAAAATAGTAACAAGTTTTCTTCCATTCAGCTTCTGTCATTTAAAAAAAAATTTGGAGATTATTTGTATGTCTCCTTTCATGATGAGAAAAAGAAACCAGTAAATAATCCATTGTATTTTGGGTGTTTAAAATGATCTAGAATAGGCAATATTTTAGATGGTAAGGTGGTCTAATTTGAATGAGATAATGCATCTCGTGTGCACTGGTGTAGGACTTAATGCATCAGTGAATACTTATTAACTAATTAGGTATCTTCATCATAAAGGAAGGGGATAACTAGCAGGGCACATTGTTCATAAATGTCCATTTTTGTGCAGAACTCTTATTTAAAAATTGTCTATTTAATCTTAACCAAAAACAAACCTTTCTGCTTTGCATGTTCTTATGACCTGTGCATATAGCTTAAGGATAGACACTAATCATGTGAATAAAGTGATTTTTCAGATTTAAATGAATAATCTTTCCCTTGAGATTTCCAGCTGACTCTCTCTTCCTGTGGGAATTGAAGCTGATAGTATACCCTTCCCTAAATAAACCCAAATAAATCCAGTGTTTTCCGTGAGTTTGGTTCTGTTCTATACAGTGTTTGGTCATGATATTCAGCAGTTGGCGAAGACAGAAGTACTGTAATTTCCCTGAGCATTTTCCACAACTGGTATCAAGCAGGACTTCAGCTCTGAATTTCTTGCCTTGAGAGTTTAGCCCCTTCCATACTCTGGAAGGGTATCAAGGTTTCATTGAGCAACCTTAGTTCTACCTTGAATATTTCAATGAACTAGACAGACTAGGTTCCAATTGTGGAGGTAATACATTGTTTCACTTTTAAAGTTAATGCAAAGAAGTTGAGGAAAGATGATTATGTATTTTGTTTAGATCTATTTATTCTGCAGCCCATATATACTTAAGTTTAGAAATGATTGTGTTTGAGAAAATAATACTATTTGTGCCTCCTACGCAGGTCCCATTGTGCTTCTCAAGTCTGCAAAATAGAAGATATACTAAAAGTTAAAATAATTATTTTCTTTGTTGTATTTGTTCTACCTGCAGTGTTTGAAATAAGAAAAACTTACTTGCTATTAATCATATGCTTGGAAAGATGTATTGGCTGTATTTCACCCTTACATTTGATTTGCTTCTTGACTGATGGGTTTCCAAGGATTTTTCTTTTGGAATCTCTTTTGTAGATTTTGTTGTTGGGTTTTTTTTTTTGTTGCGGTTTTTAACTTAGCCATGACACCTTCCTACTGTTAGGGAAAAACATATACAAATTATGAACCAGCAACTGTGGTCTTTTTTTTAGTAACTTCAGTTTTTATGTTAGTTTTTGCCAACCATAACTCCCAAGAAAAAGACGACTGTTTTCAAATGTTCTCTTTCTGGTCATATAAGCCCACCATAGAAATGTTATTGCTGTTTCCTTGATACCGCAAGTTTTCTAAAATGCGGGTTTGTAGCTGAAAACTAAAAAAGGCTAATGGATGCTTCTGTGAAAGAGTATTTGACTGACAGTGGAATTGTGGATAGCTGTGTACCATTTCTTTCAAAAAACTCATGTAAAATAATTTTACCTCAATAGTAACAGATGTCAGAGTTCTGGCGGATGTGGAGGGAAAAAAATAAGAGGAAAAAGGGCATGAAGCTTGATTCTTTCCTCCTAAATGAAAATACACCTATTCTCTGCAGTGGATCTGCACTGTAGGTAGAGTAAACTTGCAGAAGGGTGTTTCTGTCCACTGGCCGAAATTGGAGTGCCCAAGTGTCTGGCTCTTTCAGACATGCAGCAGAAACATCCTCCCTTCCCAGTTTTCTAACAGTACGTCTGTATTTGGAATGCTAAGCTGTTCTCTGTAGCGTTGTTCTATCCTGGATTTCTGTTTTTCCCACTGATTTTTTTACCTGTTTAATATAAGAGCTTTAGAAATAAATGCAAAGGAAACTTTATTCACCAACCTAGGAGAGCAGAAACGATCAAGGGAAAATATAATTACAAGTAGGCCAGTATTTTGAAACAGTCCAGTGTAGTCCAAGACACACTAAACAGAGTGCTGTGAATGTTCCTGGATATGTTTAATTTCACTTGCTTGCTTGCCTCGGTCTGTGTCCGTTTTCATATGTGTCAAAGCTTTACTGGCTGATGTAACTGCTAATTTTGGCTCCCCTCAGTAAACTATCATTTCAAATTCTAATAATTTTGAATATTTTTTTATTCACTTTCCAATGGGGGTAGTTATCCCTTTACTAGTAGACTGTTATATCTTTTAAGTGGAAAAGATAATATTAAGCTTATGGAGTTGTAAGACATTGAAAAAATCCTCTTATTTTTCCAAAACGGGTTTTAATAGTGGTGGGTAGACTACAGAAGCAGTTAAATAAGGTAAAAGTTCTGTTAAGGAAAACAAAAATCTTGCTTCTCTCACCTTAATGAGATTGCATAAGCAGCTGACTAATTCCAAATAGTACCTTTAAAAGCAAAGAATGTGTACAGCTTGGTACAGAAAATGTGTTTGCTTTTAAATCTGTTCTATGTGCCACGGTTTAGGGAGTGCATGTAGTCCTTAATTGACTAGTAGATCTTCTGTGGCTATTATTAGTTAAAAAAAAATAAATTAAAAGCCACTCCTCAATGACTAAATATTTTAGACTTTATATTTGGTAGTTTCAAACTATATTCCTTAATGTTCACTATGATAATTTGCATGTCTCTAAAATTGCACCAGTTTTGACAGTTTTCTGCTTATTTTTTTCTTACTACTTACCTTTTTTTTTTTTCTTATTTTTTCTTACTACTTACTTACTTTTGTCTCTCTTCTAGGCTTTTTTTCTTTGTACATATTCCTTTCCCCCTGCTTTTTAACAGATGAAATGGGGATAAAAAGTAAATTCAGCCAGGAATTAAATAGTTAATTCAGGCAGTAGCATAATCACTGTGCAATACTGCTTATCAAGGGAAGAGATTCTGTATGCCTTTAGTACTTGTTCATTTCATGTAATGTTATACTTAATAGTAAATATTTTTGCTATATTTCCTTCATGCTTTTCTGACAGAATTTAGGTGTATAAATATATTTAACCAAAGTTTTCTTTTTTTAAAATTCAGCTAATGTCAGGAACATGTACATGCATAATAATTATTTTTAAATTGCATTTATTTTAAATTGCAATATTCTGAATCATGATAGACAGATTCACAACTTCATAATTTCATCTGTTAACGCAGTAAAGTTGTTTTCTCCTGTTTCTTGTCCTACTTCTGGGCAAGAACAGGAAATGTTTGTTGTGTTTAGTGAAAATTTACATATTTTTGAGAGTGGCTTCTGCTGGGTTCTTTCAGTTCCTTCAGTAAACCTGAGCATATGGTATCTGCACCTGGCAGATTCTTGTCAATTAGGTATCATTTTGCTCCAACATGTTATCTGCTGACATCATCCTGTTTGACAGTTCCTTACCTTTACTATTAAAGGGAGAGATTGTTTTGTTTGTTGTTTGTATGCTCCAGAATTATGGGGAACAACATTAAAAATGCTGGCCCTGGATAGATATTTCAAATCTGTTTGTCTGTAGTTTTGTGCATGCATGTTAATTTATAAAAATGTAGTTTTTTTTTAATGCATTATTTTGTAAGCAGTTGGTAGGTTACCAAAATAAGAGTTTTGTTCTATGGGTGGATGAAATGTTTGTTAATTATAGCAGAAAATAGTTATGCTGATGTCAATACATCTGTTCTTGTAGAAAGAAGTTCATGTAAATAATGGCTGAATGATAATAAGCAGGTCAAAGATTTTTACTACTATCAATAGTAATCAAAGTGTATATATACAAATACATCGAGTATTACAATCTCTGCAGGCTGATGTTGTTAATGCTGTATTTTGCTCTGTATTTCCTGCTGTTTAAACGTTTATATAACTTCTTGCACAACCAATTTTTAACAGAATTTTTCATCTAGGAGATGCTTGATTTTATATAGCATTAACTGTAGTCCAGCAACTGAAAAGCAAACTGCTGCCTTCCATTCTGGGGCTAGTTGATGCTGCCTGTTGATTTTTGCAAGCATAAGAGAGATTACTTTATAAATTTATGAAGTACTATTTTTCTTTGTACGTGACAGGGGAGAGGGAGAAGAGGGACAGGCAGTTCATTCAGAATTCAGTAAGTTACTTAGATAGCAAAAGAAGGGTTTTATATTTATGGAACTGAAATGAATGGGAAGGGTTTACCAGTGTATTTATGGGATTTACTAATATGCCTTGGAAAAGGGCAAATATGCAGTGTGAAGGGTGTGTTATTTGTGAAGAGTCCCTTTTCTTTCTCCTGTGTCTGTTTTTACAGCACCAATCTACAGATATATGGATGCCTTAAATATGAATTGAATCATCTAATGGTGTTTCAGACAGTAACAACTTCTGATTTTAGTTCTAATAGTACTGCTGAGTCTAGGGAAAGATGGACCTGAGTTCTAATGGTGAAATTGAATTTTTTTTTCTTTTTTAATAAGGGGCTGGGAAGTGTCAGTGTTTCTTGTTTGACTATTATTGAGGAGAGAAATGGTTTTATAAGTATCAGGACCTTGTGCTCTGTTCTAACCATAGCTTTGGTTTCAGTTCTGGAGGCTTCATCTTTGTTAGCTGCAGCTCTTCCAGGAGATGAGACTGTTAGGTTAATGAAATAATATTTCTTTTCCACTTCTTCCCCCTGCTTCACAGATAAGTTTTGAAAGATGGGTGGCAAGGGGGAAAATATGGTTTTAGCCGTTGCTGAAAAATCTGTGACATGAAGTTGAATGGCTTGGACTGTTATGAACTATTGGAAATATCACAGAAATTAATTAAAGGAAACAAAACTAAACAAGAGTTTTTCTGGTTTGGGCTACTGTAGCTTTTGTATAGTTTGCAGAGGTGTGGTAGTCTGAGGCTTTTTTTTTTTCTTTTTTTTTTCCCTTAATGATTCTGGCATTATATCTTCAAGAAATTTTGACTGCATTGTAATTCCTTGATGGATTCCACGGCTAGTGTGATGTGGTGAGACACAGCAAAAGAAAGTTGCTGTTAATTGCTTTAGACACAAGGAGCTGTAAAAGGCGTACATAAGAACTACTCAAAAAGTCAAGAGTTTTTTTAGTAACAACAGCTTGTAAATTTTCACTTGCAAAATGTCCATGGCTCAGACTGTCTAGTGTTGCTTTTTTTCCTTGATTTCTTACAAACCTGGGCACTCTTCAGTTGCTTTCTCCTCTTGTATTTTTCTGTTTTGTTAAAATCATTCAAATTGGTGATGGATTCAATCCAATTTTCCTTTCCTAGGTATAGTCACTTTAATCTGGTGAAAAAGCTCCAGCAGCACTTGATAACATTTGAATATAGTGACCTGAAAACAGTTCAAAATCTGAGATGTATATGCAGTAAAGTATTGGGCTTTCAGTTATCAACAGTTTTGGTGGTGGCCTAAATATTTGGTTCACGGATGGTGAAAACTCAAACTTAGGATCCTTCCCTGAAATGCAGCAGGCTATGTACAGTGTGCAATTTAAATCGTACACAGTGAATGAGGAGGAAACATAAAAGATGTGTAATCAGTCATAAACATTTGTTGGATATGTCTACATAAAATAGTTAATTTATGCCCCACAGAGCTGTGGGAGGGATAGGCTGGCTTTATCTAATGCTTAATCTATTTTTGTAGTCTCTTTGTTTCTTCTCTTCCCCTGTTTCCTTTTTGAGAAGGCATTTTGGATATTAAGAGTACACGGTAGCTCATTTTTCTGTCCTACATTCATTTCAAACTCTATTCAGGAAGAAAAGATTATTTAAAGGTAATAAGGTGAACAAAATACTGTATATGTGTAAGTATGTATATGTATGCATTTATGCACACAGTATAATAAGGTAATAACTAAAACAGTCTTCATACTGCTGAAAATAGAAAAGGGTCAGTTCTAATATATATATGTACACACACAAGTAACTTTTAAGTATGGAATTTCAAGTAAGTAATTTTTAAATACTTACGCACTGTAAAGTCATAGGCAGTTGGCCACTGAAACATTCAATTTTAAATTCTAATGAAATAAAAAGATTTGTTGTTTAAATGGCAAACCATAGGTCAAATTCAAGTATTCTTTCATTAGGATATTTTCATTATCTTAATAAAATATTGTAAAGAATAGTTGTCAGGCTTTTTTTTTTTTTTTTTTTTTTGCTTGTTATTTAAGTTGCTATTTGCCTGTATTACTTAATCAAAAATTTCAGAAAGGAATATTCCAATTGGAGAAGTTTTTCACAGTGAGGGTGAGTGGTTACACACTGGAAGAGGTTGCCTGATTAGATGCTGGAATCTCCATTCTTGCAGATTTTTTGGAACTTGTCTGGACATGACAGCTGAGCTAATCTAGCTGTGCTTTGAGCCAAAGGTTGGACTATACCACCTGAACAGATCCCTTCAATCTTAAATTTTCCTATGATTCTAATCTCAGCTAGTCATCTTCCATAAGAAATATAGGGGCATGTTCATACACAGTATTCTGTACGGTTTTTTTTTTTACTGGTTATCACAGTAAGATTACTGCCTGGCTTGTATTTTATAGTAGCGGTATTTCTAATTGCTAAATGGAAAATGCAGTTACTGTAAGATAAAAGATGTGCTCAGGAGCCAGAGCTTGGAGAAGTCATAGTATCACCCGAACTGAAACCCTCTTCTGATAGATACCTGTAAGTGTTTGTGTTTATTTAAACTTTTATTTGGACTAATAAATATCTATAACTATATCTTGTTGGTTGAGCTTTGCCGAAGAAAAATAATTAAAGTCAGTGGGTAAGGTTATTAAATTCCTGTTGCTAAAAATTAGTAGCTCTGTTGACACATATTCATAAGTGGTTAAAACAAAACCAAAAACCTCAAAGCCAAACACAGCTTCCTAATGAGACTGTACTGCCCCTTCCCCCCCCCCCACATGAAAATAATTTCAAGTTTGTTAATTTGGCAACAGCTGTTCTTTATTTAGAAACTATTCTAGATCCTGGAGCCCTAACAGTTTTACCAGCCTGTGTATCAACATCTTTTAGTATTTCTGAAGAGCTGCCAAACATGTCAGCACTGTGTTAATTTTGTACTCTTTAATTGTCCCTTATATTTCGTGGTTTTTATTTGCTAATATTTTAGAGAGATGGGATGCAAAGCTAGTGCTTGCTAATGGCTGCTGCTGAGGAAAAAAACCCCAAAGACTCCCCAGCTGTTGCAGTTAGAGGTTGGGAAAGAGCTAACAAATGTTTTGTGTATTCAGGATGACTCTTTTTTTTAATTACTTTGACATAGTTGTTGATAAATGCGTTGCTATGCACTATACACTGAGTTTCATAGCTTTTTAGAAGAAATTATTAATTCTAATGTAAGTATCCTTCTAAAAGCTTATTGGGGGAGAGGAAGAAAATACTGCATAAACATAGACTAGTCAATTTTTACCAGCTAACCTGGCAAAATGTAGAAGCAGATAGCAGAAGTAGTAAGACTTTTGCTTTTAATTCCCCCCAGCCCCCGGCTGAGACAGTGGATTTAAACAAGAGACATTTCAGGGAGTAATGCTTTGAACTAAAGTAATGAAATTCAAGATCGCTAATAACCTAGACTAGTGGATTTCTAAGGCATGCTGTCAAGATTCTTTTTCCCTCAGATTTTCCACAAGGAGAATTTCAATTTAAGTAGTAGTTGCATGAGTTTAAACTAAAGCTTTAAAATCCAAACAGTAAGTAGCATTTGTTCTTGCCTGTCCCAAAGACTGATGATGACTAAGTGATGGATAATATTTGGTTTTCTCAGATTCATCATGGTCTAAATGCCTGATTTATCTGCCTCCTGAGAGGGGCTTAAAAACTTTACAGTTCTGCATCTTCCTAACATTGCTCAGGAAGGAGCTGGCAGTACCTGCCACCATGTAGGGGAAGAAAATAAAGTTGAGAAGTGTGTTTACATCAATATTATAATTTAATTTTTAAAATAATTTATGGTAAGGTAAATGTAATCAATATTTAAGTAATGAAGTATTCCTTAAACATTTTAAATACTTGAAATATTAGTATATATTAGATGAGGCACTGAGGCATGATCTGTGGTACCATGGCATTGGCTATTGCACCAAAGCTACAAAGTATTACCTATTTATCTGAGTGCAGGTTGAGGATGCTATTGTTTGATATTGGTGAGTTTATTTTTTCATTATGCCTATTTCTGTGTTGGTAGATTAATCCTTTTGCAGTGTTCTTTTTTTGGCAGAATTATTAATGTTTTAGTAGATTTCGGAGATGCTTTTTCTGCCACCGCTTGCTAAAACTTTGATTTTAATTGGAATTCAGAATTTTGTTTTCAAATGCAAAATATTTGTATATGATGAAAAAAGTAGGACTTTTCCTTGTAGTAATAAATGCAAGCGAAGTTTCAGATAATAGTATAGTACAAATTTTGGATGAATAAGGATGTAGAAATATTTTTGGCATTCATGCAGTGATAAAGGTTGTTCAAAACTGTAGATGCTGGTAGACGTTTTCTGTGATATTTAAAACTACAGAATATCTGTAAATATCTCAAGAACTAAAACTCTTGTAACACCTGTACAATTAATGAAACAGTTTAATCGCATAGTCACTTTAAATCTCTCTTCACAGTCTCCTATTCTGGAAGCTTTAGATTTTAAATCTGTAATTGGAGTTTTTTGGGTTTGGGGTTTTTTTGCCCCCCCCCCCCCCCCCCATATTTGGGATTCTCAGCCAGGGCTTTGATTTGTTGCCAATCCCCTTGGTTATCTTTCAGCAACAGTGGTTATCTTTCCTTGGAAGCTTTCAGTGTCGTATCTTTGTGCTGCAGTTTTAAGATCTTGATTTGCTGTTTTTTAGATGTTGGGCAACGCTAAAGTAACAAAATTAGATGCTGTACTAAGCAGCATTGGACTGCTTAATAAGCAAATATAATACACTCCGAGCAGCTATAATCTCTTCTGACAGTATGGTAAAACATCTTTGACTATAGACCCTTTTCGTTTGCGAAGAATTGATAGAATATTTAAAGGAACACGTGTGTTTATATTCCTCTTCCTAGTTGAGAACAAAGTGTAACCGATATGTTTCAAAATTTGGAAGTCTGTGTTAGAAAAAGTAGAAATGTGTTGTGGGGATTGTGTGTGTCATTTTCAAACAAGTTGGGACAGGTTCGGTGTATGTTGTATGTATGTATATGCCTGTACAGTATATGAAAGGTCAGTTTGTCATAAATATGTCTTAATTTTTCTCCACAGGGACCTTAAGAACAACCTCATTAGTACTATAAATCCAGGAGCTTTTATGGGGCTTTCATCTCTAAAAAGACTGTAAGTAGTATGCCTAGCTAGTCAGTTTAAAAAAAAGTGTGGGGGTGTGTCTTACAGTTCTGGAAATTTAAAGACAATGAAACTATTATCTCTTTAAAAATTGGATAAATGCAACAAAGGAATCATTGCCAAACTGTTGACATAAAAGTTCCTATTCCTGCTTTCCATCTTATAACGGAAGAGCGTCTCCTGCTTGTGGCTTCGCAGTCTCCTGCTGGGTCCCGAGAGCATGTTAAGCCTGTCCCTGCTGTAGTTTGTTCCTTGCCTTCTGCATTCTTCCTGTCTTTCTGTGTTGTGCTCACTTGAAACATTAGTGGTTGAATGATGATTCAGAGCTTTGATGTCATTCAGTGTTGCTTTGTTAAGTGTTAAACTTCACCGTGATTTTTTTTCAAGATATTGTAGGAGAGCACAGAGTCCCTAGAGGACGAGTCCCTGGTGCTGTTACTACTGCTTTATTGAAGATTGTGCCAACATTTCCATTAGCGCATTTTGGGGGGATTTATACCTTGGCTGAAAATTCAGTGCCTCATGGAACTTGAGAAACAAGACCTGAGCATGACAGATGTCCTTTTGGTTTTTCCTTTTCTTCCCCCCCCCCCCCCTCAGATTTTCAAAATATCAGGGGCAGCTTTTAAGTAACAGAAATCTTAGTTTGTTTTTTTTTTTCTCAGACCTTCAGTCAGCATGCAGCTTTCCTTCTTAAATCTTCAGAGTCTTTATATTTGTTTGTCACTGGTCAGATGATCAGGCTCACTTAAAAGGAAATTTTGTTGGTAGCTGAACTTTTGAAAACCTCAGAAATCAAGTTGAGGACCAATTTTGGATCTTTATTACTTGGAAGCTTAATTTTTACACCTTTAAAGCTGTTTGGCAATTTGATTTAAGACCTATATTGTAAATATATTCTGGCATGGTATATAATAAAGAGGTCATATTTATATAAAATAAATGTATTGGTGGTGTAGATAGTCTTTGGCCAGTGGAAAAAAATTAAGCAATGTAGTTTATGTGAGCATATTATTTAAAAAAAAAAACTAACCAAACAAAAAAATCCCAGAAAGCTTACTTTTTAGTGATGTAAGCAAAGGCTAGGCTCATTTAATATGGGCAGACCATTACTACTTTAGAAGCTGAACAGGGGCTCATGTATATGTGTGCGCTCCCACACAACAGCTCTTTTTGATGTTGCTTAAAAAGACTAAATGTAGATATGATCCAGTCTGTTACTCATGAGTATTAGTTGAAGTATTTCAGTCTGTAGGCTGTGTCATTTTGAAATGAAACAATTTATTCTAATTTTGCTTTTTCCTCTTTTTGTAGAGACTTAACTAATAACAGAATAGGCTGCCTGAATGCAGATGTATTTAGAGGACTTGTAAATCTTATTAGGTTGTAAGTATAACTTTGTTGTGCATAATTCACTTAAGCGTTGTTATTATGCAAGTTAACCGTCTTTGTTTCAGTGGGAAAATATTTACTTAGTTCTAGGAATGTGCTTAAAAGACATGGAGCATGCCCCAGGTTGTCGTTTGTTACTCAGTAGCAAGTTTATTATAAAAAAAAGGGGGAGGCAGCAAGCTTATCTAAAAAAAAAAAAAGGGGGGGGGGAATGCAACCAAAACCCTACTCAGTGCACTGTCTGTGTTGCAACCCTGCTTCTGCAGGTTCTTAGAATGTATAGTGGAAAAGAAAAAGTGACAGATTGTACAAAATATTTTCCTAGAAAAATATTTCAGGATTATACAGGCTGTAAATATTTATATCTTCTTCTGCAGCATCAGTATGACTATCTTTTGCTGGCTTTGTTGTACATACTGTAGTTCTTCATTTACGTTAACAAAGTAACCTCTAAGATTATGGAAAGTTTCTTTGCCCTAGTTACCTTGCTTATGCAGTATTTTCCCTTTTTGGAGAACATGAGATAAAAAATGTTTTTGTTAAATATTCTGCTATATCTAAACATTATTTTCCTACAGTGTGTTAATAATAACACCTCAGTTATCTGTCTGCAGTGAAGCTAATTTTATAATTCCTGAAGTATATACCAAATGTGCTAGTTGTGCTAGTTGTTGCTTTAGATAAAAATAAAATATTTGCTTTGAATCCTTATTTCGAATCTTAAAATTTTTCAGCTAAAAGGGAAGTATTGGGGAACTCTTTGTTTTGGGGATTTTTGCTAAGCTATCAAACTCAATATGATCTTTGAAGCCTTATAAACTAAGACACTGTGTCCTTCTAATTGTATCTTGTACATTTTAAAATAATGCTATTTTGAAAAGGGAGCTTATTTAAATAAATTCTAAATGTCAGTTGCTTGAACAAGAGTTCAAATTATTATACTTTTATCTTTTAGAAATCTTTCTGGAAATCTGTTTTCTACACTAACACAGGGAACATTTGATCATCTTGGTTCACTAAAGTCTCTGTAAGTAGTTGTTCCTTCTCATCTTAATTTGCATGACCGTTTGTGTTCTTCACAAAAGACATTTTATAAATTATATTCATGAAGCATGTTTCAGTGTTTTAGGAATAGCCCTTTGTTTGAAACTAAAAATGGCCAAATCAAAATACCTATAGTATTCCAGATTGTGAACGATAGATTCTCACATTAATGTGAATACTCTCACTTGATAATATTACAATTTTGTTTTGCATTTTTAAACATTACAATAGTTGTTTCATTGAGTAGGCATGTGGGGAAGCATAGATACAGATGTTTGCATGAGCATTTAAATAACTTTCTTCCAAATGTGCTATTTGTTACATGACACTGAGAGAACAGAGCTGTACCAGCATCAAGACTTCTGAAAATTCTACTCTGTATGTCCTGCTAATTACTTCATTTAAAATAAATATCATCTTAGACCTTACTTTTTTTAATAAAGGGAACAAATACTTTTAAGGAAAACTTAGTTCTTGAAGAACAATATAGTTTTGTAGCACATAACAGTGGGTATGTGTCAACCTCACTTTTTTTTTTCCTTCCTCTTTTTAATTTCATATGAACTGTAATCCTGTGTAAGGAAGGAAATAAACTAATAATCAGCATGAATAATTTTTCCATTTACATTTTTCATGATGGTTGTGATGGTTGGCTTGCCACACTGGCACTTTCTGGAAAGCTCTAACATCTTCAGGCTTTGGCATTAAGTTAATTTCTTGTTTATACAGGCAAATGATTCCTCCTTTCCCCCAGCTCCTGATAATTGTTCATAATTTGTTATTCCTAGTATATTAGTTGTGTACAAAAATATTGCATCCAGAATGTCATAGGTCTAATGAGAACCTGTGTATAAGTGTTGCTATTTTAAAATGTGTGTATTTTTAGGATCCAGTGAACAAAGACCAAATAGAGTTTCAGATCACTCCCTTAAAGAATGTTAATTGTGTTTGAAGTGTTCTGCCTGTGATGTGACATTATCCTCTAGACACTTGTAAAAAGAAAAATAAATTAATAGTGAATGTTATTAATAGAGGTAAAAAACAGTGTAGGCACAAGAACCTTTGATGCATTTTAACTGCATCTAAACAGGTAAGATATTAATGTTATCTTTTAATTTTGCTGACTGCGACAGACATTTTTATGGGGGATTTGGTGTATCATTTTAGTAGAAAGTGTTAAATTGCATAGATTTTATGAATCAATTAAAATTCTATATCATTTTCATATAGCACAGAATAAAACTATCATGAAGAGTGTATGAGTAGTGGCTCTCTTAAGGGAAATAGGTGATGAGATATTTTTATATTTCTATAGATTTTACTGTTAAAGCTTTTGAGTGCTAAAATAACCTTTTATCAAGGAGGTGTGTTCTCTGTGTTCAAGCCATTGCTTGTTATTGTTCACTTAAGTAGCATAAACTCTCTCCATTAAAGAAAATATTAAAAAAATATTTCGTAGACAGATCTCAGACACTCTTCATGTTTACAATCAGAATCCCTTTTCTTGGGATGTGTAAACTTTTTCTGAGATGGCAATTTGCAGAGGATGCTCTCTTAGTGCATTGCAGGTCATGCTTGTGTATTAAGTCTGACCATTTGTTGACAAACTATATATGACCATGATAGGCAGTCTAGAGCTCTTTAAAAGTTTTTCAGAACTTTGTGCATTGTGTTTTATCATTGTGAATGCCCATTTTGTGTTGCAGAGAATTTCAGACTGATTACCTTCTTTGTGATTGTAACATACTGTGGATGCATCAGTGGTTAAAAGAAAGAAATATAACTGTACGTGAAACTAAATGTGCCTATCCCAAGTCACTTCAGTCACAAGCAGTAACTGGTGTTAAGCAGGAGCTTCTGACCTGTGGTAAGCATTCCTGACAAACAATGCTTTTTTTTCTAATGCATTTCTGTTCTGTTACTGTTAATGAACAGTCTAGTTTGTTTGTTTCTCTGAAAGTTAGCATTTAAATGCAAGTAATTGTAATGATTCTTTTTCCAAGGTTGACCTTTAGTCCTGAGCCAGTGTTGTTTGTTTTTGGAAATAAAATTGCTTGTTGTGGAAGTTAGTCTGCAGAAATTAAGAACGAGTGGCACTCTTTGGGGATAAACGCTGTTGCTTGCTAAACTTTGTTTTAAGGGATTTTTACCTAAGCTTAGGAATAGGAAACTGCTGGCTCTTTTCCTTGTTTCCAGAGTCTAGCTGTCTGACTTCTCAGACATACGATTTATTCCAAGGCCATGTTTCTGAAGTTAAGTCTTTGTTTGTTAAGTTATTTTCTTATTTGGCAATCGGTTGCTGACTGGTCTCCAATGGAAATAAAAGGGGTAGGGAGAGTGAGTGTAATGGTTTCCCTCTGTCCTGATCAGTTATCTGATTCAGAGCTACATGCAGGAGTAGAAAACTCGTGAGAAACTCGGTCATACTGCCAGTGCTTTAGCTAAACTTTTTTTTAAAAAAAAACATCTGAGGCATAAGCACTACTAATGCTCTACCAGTAGAAAAGAATATCCTGCAAAGAGAGAGGAGTAAACAGATGAGGAGAGGGATAGCAACCTCGTAAGCTGCCATGGGAAGATTTGGCAAAGATTGTTCTTCAAACCCCTACATGTCAGAGGTTACTAACAATGGTATCTTATTTTGATGAAACCTTGATCAACTTGCTTAACTATTTTGTTGTGTTAGTTATTCTTGTCTGGCAAAATAATAAAACATACATCTTTGTGATTTTTAAATAGTAACACTGAGATACTGTGAAGAAAAAAACCCCCATAAACTCTTATTTTTTCACTGCAGTTTAATTTTCATTTTTGAAATTTATTGCATTAAAGGAAAACATAGCCTGAAAAAGGATTTGCCAAGAATTTGAATTTTCAAGCTCTGATGCATCAATTGTAGTTTTATGTAAATGTTGTAACTGACAAAAGGTTATATCAACAATTGGTATCTAGTTAGTGCTGTTTTCTCCTCTTCTGGTTAATGTGCTTATAATGATTTCTGGCTATTAACTGTGTTTTTATATCATGAATTCTAGAACCTCCTCTTGAGTTACCATCTTTCTATATGACACCATCTCACCGTCAGGTTGTTTTTGAAGGAGATAGTCTACCCTTCCAATGTATGGCTTCGTATATTGATCAAGACATGCAAGTGCTGTGGTATCAGGATGGAAAAATAGTTGAAACTGATGAATCCCAGGGTATTTTTGTTGAGAAAAATATGATTCATAACTGCTCGCTGATTGCAAGGTGAATCTTAACGAGAACATGTATTTCCCATAGAATAATTCTATATTCTTTAAATGTATTAAGGAAATTAGGGCATCTGACTTTATCACAAATTTTGCATTTTCAAAGTTATTTTAGTTTGGCATTTCTGCATCAACTACTTAGAATTTTGTGTTAAAGAGTGGTGATAACACTTGGGGAGTTTGGACTTCTTGTCACTTCTTTCTGAAGTGATGAAACTTTTTTTCCCGTGGCTATTGTTTTTCTTTCATTCCTTGACATAATTGAGAGTAGGTGAACACTAAATATTTCTGTTACTTACAGTTCATTGATTGATAAATAGCTCTGAGTTCTATAAGTCATTTACAATTGGATATAATTGTTTGCTTCTTCCATTGTCTTTTTGTCCCATATTCATCTCCTGGTAAAAGCTTATATGTATTTTGTTACAAGACTGACTGATTTTTTTTTATTATTATTATTATTTTTTTTTTATATTTCCCCAGTGCACTGACAATCTCGAACATTCAGGCTGGCTCCACAGGAAACTGGGGTTGCCATGTACAAACCAGACGTGGAAATAATACAAGGACAGTAGACATTGTGGTTTTAGAAAGCTCTGCTCAGTACTGCCCTCCAGAGAGGGTTGTGAACAATAAAGGAGATTTCAGGTTGGTAACATCAGTTTTGTTTCAAAGGAGGAAAAGAAGTCCACCTAACACACACTCCCTGCCTTCCCTAAATTATTATGCTTAAGAGGCATCTACTTAGATGTTCTTTTGTAAATGGTACGTAACAGATTTTTAGTTGTGCTAAACTAGTATGTGTTGAAAGAAGTGCACACTATACTGTGAAATCCTAAACTTTGAGCTTTTTAACCAACACCTTCAGAAGAGATGGAAAGTAAGTTATGGTATTTTTGAAATGTATAAATGAAATTGATGGAATAGAACAATACTTTTTAGATGATTTGTAAATTAGCTTTAGAATGCATATTGATTTGGGCTTGTCCACCAGGTTATCATTTGTTTTTAAAGTTCTTCTGCTCCCATACAGTAAAAGCACTATGACTCATAAAACATATGTATATTTTCCCTCTTAATATTACAGTAAATAATATGAACGCTGTTTCCTTTTTATGATGGTTGAGACTGTAGTGGCATCTCTGATATTCTGTAGTGTTGGATGTTGCAGAGTATTTTGTCTTTTATTCTTATCTCTTCACCTATTTTCCCTTTTCTAATCTTTCTGCTGCTGGTCACAACACGTTACTCCTGGAGGTGCCAGCTGTAACAGATAGCTTCTGTATAGATTCTCTATAAGTAAGGTAATTCCCTTTATAACTACTCTGTGTTGTACCTCCCTGCAGTAGTACCTGCTGAGAATTAGTGTATGTTATTAGCATATGTTCTTACTACAGTTTGTAGGGTTTCTTAAATGTAATAACTGCTTTTATCCAGTTACATGCTCCATTTTCTTATGCTGCTTGGATATGTTGGCCTTTTGTTTGCTCTTTTGTTTACTTTTACAAACTTTTCTTCCTTTCCCTGTGTACATTAGGGTTCTTTAAAGTTTTTTTTCTTTCTGTACAGATAATCTTAAGTCCATTAATCTTTTATTTTAAGAAATGAAAAACAAGTTAAAGAATGTTGCTGGGACATAGTTTGTGGGGAGAGAGAAGACAAGCTTTCAAGTGCGGAAGGCCTTCTCTAGGTTGTAGCAAAAATTCAGGTAAAGTCCTGGCTGAGAACATTTGTTCCAAGTTTATCATCTTTATGTTCATCAGTTGGGCAATTTGAGAAGATGGGTAGCTCGTGTCTGGGGGAGTAATAAGGGAAGAGGTAGTAAGATCATTTGCTCCACAGAGGCAATCTGGAATTCCTGAAAAGCTTCACTTTCACTCTGTAATGAATTATTTATATAAGAAGCGTATCCCGCTCTTGCACTCTGGTAGTTGTCGCTCCAGGAATGAGCATTACATCAGGAAATGAGAACTTCCTGCCCAAGAGAAAAGGTGAAGAAAGTCAAACAGATGCATGCAGTATTCATCAAAGAGCATATACATCTATTTAAATCACTTATATATTTTTTATGATACAAATGTGAATTGTTCTTCTTTGATTTGCCATTAGAGGTGAAAACAGATGGTAAAAGCTTATTTGAAAGTGTTTTCCATTAAATTAACCTGTGCTGTTCAGTGATTGTTCAGTGTAATAGGTTTTTCCCCCTCTGGAATTCAGTGGAAAGAAATAAGATTTCAGGAAATGTTCAGTTTATCAAAAGGTTCACTGTGTCTGGGCTTACTATAACAGACTCCCATTTGTAGATTAGGTAGAGTAATACTAAAGAGTAATTTTTCACCTTTTGAGACCATATGGAATTCAGGCTTCAACTAGTGAGAAAATGGTTCTGAGCAGATGGCTGTAAATGATCCTAGGTGAATTTGGTTTTATAGGTTTTTCAATTGAAACTGGCTAGTCATTTCAACTTAGAAGCTGTTTCAAAACTGACGTCTAGGTTTTATCCCATCGGAGATGATACTTCAGTGTAGTGATGGAGGAAGCTTGTCTTTGTGTCAGTAATGGTAGTTTGGTATGAATTTAAAAAGAGTAGGTCAAAAATGTCTTAATCATGGAAATATTTTCTTATTTGGATGTTCTTTAATGTCTTATTCAAATAATATCCTTGAGGAAGTTATAACTCATGATTAAATATAAAATATAATTTGCATGTTAAGATATATTCTCACCTGTCAATCCTTCAGCTGTTGTATTCGGAATAATTTTGTCCTGATAGTTGATAGAACTCCATCTTGAATATAAGAATTATTCTTTTGAAAACTCTTACTCACAGGGCTTAATTAATCTTAAGACTGTAATTGTCAGGTTGAATTTAGAGGAGAATTACGAAGATGTAATAATAAAAAATATTGTACTAGTTGTAAGTTAATGAAATTATGATATAAAAATTCATTTATTGTTGCTAAACGTTAATGTTGGTTTAAAGAAATAAATGCTTTTGAAATAGTTAATATGCATGAAGGAAAGGATTCTTTTATAAGCTCATGGTCTGGCTTTTTTCCCCTCAAATGAAATTACACTACTTAAATGTAAATGAACCATCTTTTTCTCCACAGCTGTCTCCTATCATGTATGTATGATAAATTTTAAGGGCCTAATTATAAACAGTGGTAAAATAAGAGTGTTAATACATTCTGAATTTGCACTTCTGTTAGCAATTGGGTAAACAGTGAAAGACATCAGAGCTTAGGCTTACGAGAAATGAAGAGTGCAGCCAAGCTTACATAGTCTTTGTTTCTGCGATGAGAATTGCAATTCATTTCACCTTACAGCACGTGCTGCAGGGATGCCCTCTCGGGCTTCGGGGAAGTGCGGCGTGCCTCGTCTCATACAGGCGGTGGGGAGAAACAGTTCACGCTAGAGAAGGGTCTGGGTTAACACTCAGCAAAACTAGAATTAGGGAAGTTTGGGATCTGTTCCCTGGCTGCTTTGCTACTGAGCTGCAAAGAAACTTGCACCAGCACAAAGAGTATTGTGAATGGGACAGGAAAGAGGAGAAGGGATGCAGGGAAGGTGTACAGGTGCTTCATTTAGTGCTTGTGCTCACTTTACATTGTTTCCGTGTATGTGAAATTATGACAGGAAGCCTGGGAGTTTTAAATCGCTCCTGTCAGGTTTAGTGGAAAGTTTTCTAAGTCTTTAGATTAATAATGTATTGGTTTTATTTGCATAATGTTTCTGTAGATATTTAATTTTGTTAGGAAGCACCAGGCACTGGATATATGACTGTCTGAAGTTAGTATCCTTTTAAGAAGTTCCTGGTAAACGATGATAAAATACCATTTAGGAAGAGGAATGAAATAAATGCAGGAAAAATAAAGGGACAGTGAAAAAAGGGAAAGAAGTAGATCAAAAAAATAGGGGAAGTGGAGAGAAGAGCAAGGAGAGGAGACAGATAATCTTGTGATTGCCTAATAATGTCTATTGAATTAGTATTATACTGAAACTACCTCTTTTCTCCTTGTTGGCTACAGATGTTCTAAAAGACATATATACCTTAGAAATTATATTTTTTTAGAACTGTAATAATGAAAGCTGTGTTGCAGGAAAAAATGTTTTCTATTTAAGTCCTCATTTTTTACTTCTCTTTTTCTAATGTTTTAGAACTGGGAGTGAGAAGTGAGGAAAGGAATTTGCACGTGCCATTTTTCAGTGACACTACTTGTCTGATCTTGGAGTATATGCCATATAACATCTGGGAGAACCACAGACTTTAAATTATCCCAAGATCATGTGGCACTCAGTCCGTAATATAGCACATTCAGTTAAAACTGACCTGGCCACACTGTAACTTAAAATGCTTTGGAGAAATACATTTTGCAGAGAACTATCTTAAAAAACAGACATCCTTTCTAGGTGGCATAGTTGATGAGGTAGAAACTTACCAAAAAAAAAAAAAAAATCCATGTTTAGCTAATTGTTTTGGTCAAGGAAATGGAGCTTTTTAAAATTTAATATCGTTGTTTCTGGAAGTCTGACTCTTCTCACGTTCTGGAAGCTGAGTTTTGGATGTACTGTGTATGTGTGGGCTGGCACATCTGCCATCTGCTAGGTTTTTTGTATCCGAATGAAGTAGGAGATTAGAAGTAACTCATCGTTGTGGCTGTTTTTCCAAAGTCCGTGTTGATCAGAGCATGGTGTGATTATCCATGTAGGCTTTTCAGAGGCGTAGATGAGAGTTTGCATGTTTTGACTGGTTTGTATGCCTGCGTCCTGGGTTGGTTTGTACTGTCCCCCCTCTGTCCTTCAGAGCAGATCTATGTAAGTTGTTTTGTCCATGGTTGGAGATGGCCAGACATGATCCAAAGTGTACTTGTTAGCTCTCTAGACTGGATGTAACGTCACAGTAAGCTCATTACTTTGACTGCAGCAACTCACAAAGGCCACTGGGATTTTTTTCTAAGGAAGGTGTTTTTTTTTTTCCTCCTCTCCCCTTTCTGTTGGCTGCTCTTCTTTGCAAGAGAAAAGACGGTGAATAATTTGTATTACCATTACAGAAAACACACCTATTCTTTGAATTGTTTTACATTCTCTAGAATACCTGTATGTAATTGCTGGCATTTTAAAACTGTGCTGGTTCTTTTGTTGTCATGTTTGTTTTGTTTTTCTTTTACCTTTCTCTCCATCACCACCAATTCTGGTGTAAGCTTTCCTTCCTGATAAAGGATGAATGGTGACATTTCTGTTGATTTCTCAACAAAGACAAGCCACTGCAGCTGAGGCTCTCAATAGAAGTGTATGCATATTTGCTAGGCTGGGTGAAGCTCTGCTACAAGACCTGAATCATCATCATTCATCTCTTCTGGTATTCAGATATTTTGGTGATGGTCATAGGTCTCCATTTCTTAATGTGGAGAATTGATTTGTAATGCCAAAGCTGTGATAATAGGCACTCAGATTCAGGGCTTTACCTTTCCTGTTTTGATCTGTTGTAATTACTGTCTAGTTTTTTCCATTAGATTCATTTACTGACTTTGAGTTCTTCTATGGTGATGCTATGACCTGTGTAGCTTGAGTGCCAGAAGTTAGCTTTTTGAGTTGCTTGTTGTTTTGCCCAAACCTAAATGAACTTTGCCAAAGTGCCTGAAGTAAGTCTCTTTCTTGCACTACTGAAGATGCTGAAAGTGGTCTGCTGGAGCTGATCAGGAGTAGATAGGAATTTGAGATAGGGAAGAGTTTTTCAGTATACCCCAGGAGGTTAATCTCTTGCATCACTTAATGTAGTTGAAAACTGTAGCCTCTTGCCTTGGTCATAAACCACTCCTGGAATTTTTCTCTTCTTTGAGAGAGAGCAGTGAAAAATTCCAATATCATCAGTAAGTTACTAAATTGATGGTGCACTCAAACAAGGAAGGAAACTGGAGCTGACCAAGACTCATTCCGTTTCTCTGATCATGTTAATGTTACCTAAGTTTTACTTTCCTGAGGTGGAACATCCTTCAAGATGTGAAACATCCTTCCATCTTTTTTCGAACAGAGAAATGGGGTGTGTGTGTGTGTGTGTTTTTCTTCCAAAATTTAGGTATGTTCTAAGCTTCTTTTAATTCAGATGGTAGCAGTGGATAAATGGCCACTTACTGATTAAAAAAAACCCCAAACCTTAAATCAATGTAATCTGTTAGGATCCTTTGACCCTTTCAATTTTTGGAGACAATTGCTCTGTGTAAAGCCATTTGCAATTCTTAAAGCTGGAGGAAAAAGTATATGTCAATTCTTAAGGCTGTCTAAAGAGGGCTTGGTTTACCCTCGTCTGGTTATGCTACAGAAAGCCTGCAGTGCTCAGATGAAGCTGTCTTTTGCTCTTAATTTAGTTAAAACTTATATGTTGGGTTGTTGGATTTGAGTTATTTAACATTCTGTATTGTATGTATGTGTGTTTTGTTTTAAATTTTAGGTACTGGTGTTCAGAATGATTAAAATATTGTTAGCCCATATCTTGGGGGGGTTATGAAAGAGGGGGAGGCAGACTAATTAACATTCCTTGTCAGTGTCATCCTCTCTCCTCAAAACTGCAGCTAAGTTCAAGTGTTTTCTTTTTATTATGTTTCTTCTGAATCAGTTTTGATGTCATGAATAATTAGTGCAGAGCTGTATTTCAGTTTAATTTTCTGTATTTATTATTCCTTATTCCATTTTTATCTGTTTATATATTTATATAGAGAAAACATGTAGTATAATTACAGAAGAGAAAGTTGAGAATATTAAGAAGTTTTCTTTAACATTCTTAGAGCTATATCACTAAAAGCTGAAAATTTCATCCTGAAGGAATTCTTTCCTACTTCCTTTTTTTAAACATTATGAACATTTTCTATTCACATTAAAATTATTTTCTATTTGATATGTTGTTTGATACAAAATCTGTCATAGTGGCTGTACTGCTACCGCTGTTTCTTAATTGCTTTGAACATAATCTTTTCCTATCTGTAGTTTAATATCAATATGAATACAGTCACTTGAAAGTTGCATTGATGCATGTGAACAGGACAAGTAGACTGCAGGGCTTGCTATAGTATATTTAACAACTGCTCATATAGCTTTAATCTGGAAACATTCATGAAGTGAGCTGGCATCTTTTATGTAAAAAAAAAAAAATTGTCAGTAAGCTTTTTAGTAAGTATATGAACACCTTTTTCTCTCCTTCATCTGAAAGAATGGAAAAAAACATGCTACTAGCATTAGAACTCATTTTGTTAACAGTATTCAAATACAAACAACTTGAAAGTTCTGAAGGCTGGCCAAGGTGGCCCTTAAATTATTTAGAAATACTTAGTTTTGAATGTCTCTATTTCATGTTGTAGTGCTTAATCCTTTTATTTACTTGTCATGTAAATGTCTTTTTTTTCCTTTTTTTTTTTTTTCTTTTTTCCCCTGCTTTTGACTCCACAGGTGGCCTAGAACGCTGGCAGGCATCACTGCATACCTGCTGTGTACACGTTACTCTGCTGGCAGTGGAATATATCCTGGCAACTCGCAAGATGAAAGAAGAGCTTGGCGCAGATGTGACAGGGGAGGATACTGGGCAGAAGAGGACTACTCTAAGTGCCAGTATGCAAATGATGTGACTCGAGTTCTGTATATGTTTAATCAGGTAACTCATGCATTTCTATAAACTCCAATTCTTTAATGAAAATAAAAGCATGAAACTGTCTCTCCACTTTATTACCGGTTAGTAAGACTGGGAATCTAGCTCAATTACAATAAATGCATGGCTCTGAACACCACTGTGAAACTTCCAGCTTTATGTTAAATTTTAGTTTAACTTCTTTTTGGTACCCCCAGATTGAAAGTGAAGAGAAAACATTTGTTTATTACTGTGCTTGTGCTGACCCTGTACTGAAATTTATTTTCCTTGTCTACATTTCTGCAAAACAGAAGAAATGCCAGTGACTTGAATTTTGTGCAGGTTGATATATTGAAGAATACTATTACCCGAGAAATCTGTAGTGATTTTGTCTTGCCTGAAAAGAAAACAAAGATGTTTTGTATCAGATAACACTTGTATTGTTTCTATAATTGTTTTGGAGTAGTGTCAGATTTAAGTTTTATGATAACAAATACCAATAAGAGTTTGAGGTGGAGGTAAATGTGTTTTGTGATGCAATGAGAGTTAGACACACAGATGTATTGGCCAGTATGAGTTAGGACTTGAAAAATGCATGTTTAAGGAGTATATAAAGCATAAGAGAATGGTACTTTTCATAATTGCTTTTTGGCAGCAGGCTGCCAGATTCTGCCTTCCATGGTGTTATAAGGAAACAAGATGTCAGGCTGAAGCCGTAATGGAGAACCGTGTTCATTATTATAATACTGAGAGGTCTAACTCTGCCTTTGTTGCAGTAAATCTACAATAATTTCAATGATGAGAATTTAAGGGTCAGAAGTAACCAGTATTAACTGGGTTTTTCTAACCTGATAGTCAGGACTCACCAAGATATAAGGGAGTACTCTAGAGTTTCATTTAGTGTAACTATTAAACAACATTTTTCAATTACAGACTCCTTTAAGGCTCATTTCCAGTTAATGTAGGCTTTTGGTACGTCACTGCAAAACAGTGTTCATAAAGCTTGTATGCATAGGCACTATACTGTAAACTGCGCCACAAAGCTTTGATCTTATGGGTTAAGCTTGATGTACTTTAATATGTATTGTCAGATTGCTAGAACCACTGTAACAACCAGAACTCTAGAGATCTGAGCTAAACCTCTTTAATTTTAGGTGTTGATGATGTTGGTAGCACTATCCATATTTACCATGGACCACAGTGCTCATCTGTCCTCAAGGTGGGATTAGCATGTATTGCATCTGTTCAGAGTGGTTTTAGTGTGTGTAAACTGGTTCCTTTGGAGGAAACTTCACCATGGGTCAAATGCAGTGCAACCCCTAATTAGGATCATCAGGATCTAAACTAGTATTTTCTCTTTGAATGACTCTGATTCACACACACGGTGGAGACTTGTGGTCCAGTGGCTTGGACTAAATTTAGTTTGAAGTAAAAGCCTTGAACCGCACATAGTGTAGATGGAGAATTGCTGACTTGCTCCCACTCTGTTCTGTTATGAATTTAAACATAGACTTTACCTTCCTGCTCTGGTTCCCTGAGGATCAGTGAACGCTTGCCTAAGTAAAACAGAAAGGGTGGGATGGAGGGAAGGGACTGCCTGTTAGGATGACAGTTAAACTTAGATACTCAGTACAGCCACACAAAGTTAAAGCTTTTTCTCTGCCATTGTTCTTTTTAAAGCTAGTCAGGAAAATACTGTAATTTGTTACTTATTTTCTGTCTTGTTGCATGATTTTGGTGATACTTTGTTTTTATTTACCCAGAAAACTAAGGAATCCACCTCTTGCAATGTGTATGGTATACTAAGAGACAGAGTGTAGGACTGATGCAACTCTTTTAGGAGGTATTGCTCATATAAATTAATAGTAATTGAAGGAGCTGGCAACTATTTGTGCACTGTTTCTTTACTTGCCTAGCCCTAGTGGTGTGTTTCATGGCTTAGTCACAAGAAACACGTTGGAGAGTTGAAACTGGGGGGCAGGAGGGCTAGCCACTGTAATGAATGGCTAGCAGGTGGGAGATGGTGCCAGGGTGCCTGTGTCCCACTGTGGGGCACAGCAAGGCTGCATCTTCACTTTTGAGGAACTTCTGATGCTCCTGGTTTGCTTTTTCCTCGCCTGGGAATTCGCATTTTCCAGCAAGGCCTGTGCCAGCTCAGCCCTACTCCTGACTACATACTGTAGCCCAGTTTAAGAGCTGCAACTGCTCAAAAGCCTGTGTTATTTCAGCCTATTAACTGCTTTTGGTTAGCCATTTTTTTTTCAGATTTTGGAAGAATGTTGCTTTTTTTTGTGTTAGGAAATTAAGATGTGAGGGTCAGAATGGTATCTTCAGAAAAGCAGAAGCAGAATTGTAATTCCCATGAGTGAAGTAGAAAACTGTTTCTATTACCTACTTAAATACAGGGCCACAAGCATACTACACTGAAATATATGTTTGCTGGATTTTTGGAGGGTATGTGTTTTTTTTTTTTCTTAAAAGGAAACGATCAGAATGCTTTGAATTTAAAGTGTTTTTTCTCATCAGATTCTTCTTTTTGTGTAGTAGGTCTGGAAATCTTGTTAGCAGTATTTTGCACAGTAATAATGATACAAGTGTCTTCAGAATCTTTGAACGCAAAGGTAGTCTACTTGTTTTGGACATTAGAACTTTGACAAGCTATCTAAGTCAAATAGAAGTCTACATTTAAAATGGAAGGAAGCCTCTGTAAAATGATAAATTTATATTTCACTGGTCTTATTTGGGTATCATACAGGTATGGTTTAGGTGGAAAGAAATTTAGGCTAAAGAAAAAGTTCCAAGAGATTATGCAAAATTGAAAGCTGATTTTGTTCAGTGTGTATGATTTTGTACATGATTTACTATTAAATACATGTTTTAGTGTTGGGGGTAGGGGAAGATTATCCTTCCATTAATTGCTTTTAGGTCTACAGATGTGTGCTAAGACCTGCAGGGACTAATACACAGCTATGCTTGTGTGGCATAGTACAAAACTCGGTAGGGCAGAGTGAGTATCCAAACGCCACATCACCACTAGAGGCGTCCCTAGTTTGGATTATCATGGACAAACACCATTGGATTGTGAGTTGATAGCATTTGTATAGTCTTACCCTGCTAGCTCGGGCGTTTTGATACTGCATGCTATTTAGTGGTGAAGAATTTTCCAGCATGGTGGTACTTACAGGAATGAAACTTTGAACTTAACCTTACAGAGAGTCTGTTGTGGTTTTGGTTTTTGTGTGTGTTCAGTTTCAAGTACACTTTCAATAATTATAGAATTAAGAGTGAATGGTACAGCAGTGTTGGCTGTGAATTTCTCTTGGCTTCTCTTGTTTATAAAATACCATGTTTTAGGTGCTTTGTATAGTTATGCCTGGGCCCTGATGCAAAGGAAAATAAACGCTTAGTAATGCTGTCTTTTTTGGTAATCTTTTTGGTATCTTTTTGCTCCTCTTGGTGCAACATCTCTTTTGCAGTCTCTCTCCCTTCTCAGACAAAAGGACAAAAATCAGTTTTTGGCTGTAAATACAAATACTGATTCCCTGACTTGTAGGACTTGATTGTTGTTAGCAAATAAGGTAGTAGTCTGTGGCTAGTTAGAAGACTGTTTGCACTCTCATGATCTCTGTGGAGATTGCTGCCTTCTTTGTAACAGTGCTGATGTGCTAATTATTAAAGTGTTTCCTTTATCTCATACTTAATTTTCACTTCTTTAAAATGCTTATATTTCTTCTTTATATAGATGCCGCTCAACCTTACTAATGCAGTGGCAACAGCAAGACAGCTCTTGGCTTATACTGTTGAAGCAGCAAATTTTTCTGATAAGATGGATGTTATTTTTGTGGCTGAAATGATAGAGAAATTTGGAAGATTTGCTGAAAAGTATAAAGAGGTAACTGGAAAATTTGCCATCACTTTAAAGTTAATGAGATGAAGTGTTTGTCTATAAGTATTCTGAGCAATGAAACCTTCTCAGCGTTAGATGCAGCTGCTGAGTTAGCGGTTTATCAGATTCTGTTCCATGTTTTTGTTTGTTTAGTAGGTCCCTGAAGTTGCTGACCCATGGTCACAGACTTTGCATTCGTGCTGCGATGATCCAGCATTCACTGGACCTGTAATGTGAGTAACACCTCTGGTCAGCACTGGAGCAGGGAGATAGGTATAGTAAGTCTGCTTTTATTTAATATGGAGTGGGTCACACAGGTTTTCATTGGTTTGTTGTTGTTTAAAAAAAAAAATGAAAGCCTCAGAGATCCTCTCAATAATGAATAAAACAAGACTTAACTTCTCCCCTCCTGCCATGATAGGCTGTCTTTGTTCAGTATTGAGCTGTATCTCTAAGGTTTTCATACCTGTATCTTGCAGGATATAAGATAAGAAATTAAAATAAAATCTTAGAGAACGCTCATTGTTGGGGAGAAAAATGTGAGTGGTTGAGTAGTGGTTGAGTAGGAACTCTCTGTTTCACTGCTGAACAGAGGTTTTATTGATCTCACTGTACAGTGCATGTTGGGAAGTTGGAGACCACAGTGCATCAATTTTTTTAAGTTGTACATTAAAAACCAACAACAACAACAGCAGCAGCCAAATTCCGCCCCCCTCGCCCCGCAGCCAACCATAAATGCTGGCTGTAGATTCTTGCAGAACTCCTTGGAGAGTTTTCATGCTGGGTATCCTTTTACAGTGATAACTCCAGAAATGTTTTGTGTATTTTGGAATTATAAAAGCAATTCATTAAATGGTCGTTTTTGTACCCAACCTAAAATAGGAACACGCCTTAGATTGCTGCATGATTTGTTACATCATAAGGGTATTCTTTTCTTAGCTGTGATTTAATGTCTGCAGATTGACAGAGTTTGGCATTATTCTGCCATGTTTGAAGGTGATAGAGGCTATAAAAATGTCAGTTAAATTCGTAGGTGGTTTAGATTTTCTCTTAGGCAATGTATTGTTTCACCTTATTTGGTGAAACGTGTTTAGTCATTGTGTGATTTGATATGTTGAAAGAATGCAAGTGAAATTTTATTCTAATTTTTAATACTTACTAATAATGCTAAGTTTTTTTTTTTTAGGTCTTACTCTGTATTTTTTCTCAAGTGAATGCAATGTGTTGATGCTTGTAGCAATTTACTGTCGGTTCTTTAATTTGTATTACAGTTTGGCTATTCTGAGATGTACTGTAATTTATAAAATGCATGTTTAATAGCTTTTTCATGTCAAAATGGAAACAGACTGAAAAGAAATCTTCAGAAAGTTCTTAGTAGATTATCTTAAATTAGAATGCAGTTGAAAAAACATATCTTGATAAGAAAAAAGAATAAGATGTTAATATTAAAATATATATACTTCATGAAACAACTCAAGTCCTATATCTTCAGGATCTTAATGCTTTTACTGTAAAAATGATTGTGTTGGTGTGTAAAAAATGGTACCAGTTTTCAAGTAATAAGTATCTCCTTCAGTTACTTGAGCTTTGATTTGTTCTAGAGCATTTAATAAAAAGGGCTACAGCCTGCAAACGCTGCTCTAACGCTCTGTTAGCTGTTGATAACGCATCTGTAGCATCTGTCCCTAAGAGAGTCAGTTTCAAAACAAAACAGAGCTACAATATTTTGTAATGTAAATAATTCCTTTACAAGTAGTATTCTGAAAAGAAATCGGGTATCATGGATGTGAAAGAGTGGCTTTTTTTGTCTGTTTTCCTTTGTATAGAAAATTTCAGTTCCTAAATTTAGGCACTGGGGATTGCATTTCATTCATTTTAATTAGATGTCTACAGTAGAAAATATATGTACCCTCACTTTCGGTCCAGTCTCTGTCACTGTTTTTTAAACGCTATGAAAATCCAATCATATTGATGTATGTGTTTGTGAATTTTGGCAATTATGGCCTAATGAATGTATTTCCTTGGTTGATTTGTATGGGTCTGCCATGCAGAAGACAAGATAGGAGCATGAGATAAGCTCATAAACAATGTGATTGGTGGTTTGAAATCAGCTCTGGTACCTATAGTTATTTACTGTTACATCTACAATCTAAAACAGTCTGCAAAAAAATAAAGGGAGGAATTGAAGAAAAGGTGGACAAGGTGTAGGGGAAGAGGAGCAGAAAGGGCAAGAGGATTGTGTGCTAATTTTCTCCCATATTCTTTTCTTGCTCTTTTCCCCTGTACACAAAAACTGTACTACTGCTGATTTATAGGTTTTATTTTATTTTTATTTATTTCAGGTTCAAATTTGATGATAGTCCTTTTAAATAATTAGTGAAGTAGAACTTGGGGTATTGCACTCTAACTTTTAATGAAATAGTAATATTTCTCATACTTTTGTTCTCCAAGTATAATACAAATAAACAAGTTATATTGGTGTAATATTTCTGTTGGATAGAGGTAAATGTCTGATTTAAGTATTTCAGTCTCTCTACAAGCAGCAGTTGAAATAGGAACAACTGATTTTTCCTTTTTTTTTTTTTTTTTTTTTTTATGCTAACAGTTGCTTTGTGTTTTCTGCTCCAGGATGATGCTAAATGATCCTACTTTGATGTAAATGATCAAAAATGTAAAACAGTCTGTTTTTTTTTTCCTTATTAGCTTGGTGATGTGATGGTGGACATAGCAAGTAACATTATGTTGGCTGATGAACGTGTGCTGTGGATGGCACAGAGGGAAGCCAAGGCTTGCACTAGAATTGTACAGTGTTTGCAGAAAATTGCTATGTATCGGCTTGCAAATGGGGCTCAAGTTTACTCTACTGTAAGCATAAATTTATTTATTTAAAAGCATTTTAGTGGCTTTTTATTTTTCTTTGTGTAATAGATGTTGGCATCATCTGAAATGCTTACTGTTTTTGTAGGGAGAGGAGGAATTTTCTGATCTCCCTGCCAGTTACCCAAAATGGTTTTTGGTTTTTTGCATAGTGTTCTGGCAGAGAATCCCATAAAGATTATTTGTTAATTTTACACAGTGTAGAAATATTTAATGAGTTTCTAATTTTGTTGTCACAGTATTCTCCAAATATTGCTCTTGAGGCTTATGTAATAAAGGCTGCTGGTTTCACTGGGATGACATGCACCGTATTTCAGAAAGTGGCTACATCAGACCGTACAGGACTCAATGATTATGGAAGAAGAGATCCAGATGGAAATCTAGATAAGCAGCTAAGCTTTAAGTGCAACGTTTCAAATACGCTGTCAAGCCTGGCATTAAAGGTCTGCTACTTGTTTCCTTATTGACTTTGTAAGAATACCTTAAATGTGAAACATTTGGAAAGCAAGCTTAAATTATTGATTACTGATGTTAAAATAGCACTCTTGCATAATCCAGATTGACTGTGACAGTGGATAATTAAAGTGACATGGAATAGTACAATTTGATTATGGTGTAATTGCTTAATGGACACAGTTTTTAATAAATAGGTGTGATTTTTCTTTATTAAAACATCTTTAGTTGAAAGATACTTTCAGAATACCTTTTAAGTGTGGAAACTGAAATGCTGCCTATTCATGATAATATTTGTCTTTATTACGTATTTTTGCCATAATTACATACTAAATTACTCTCCTCTCTCTTCTCTTCATAGTCCAGAAGAATATTTTTCAGTTACATTCCACAACATACCAGTTTGCTTTTATTACTTAATGTGCTTTTGAACAGCACTGCCACTGCATACAAAAACTCTGTGCATGCTTCCATACCCAAATACAACTTGTATACAAGTTATCAAAACCTGTTAGTATACAGGTTTTTTTATGATACTTCTCCACGATTACAACATTTCTCTTTCTGCTCTATGTATGTATTTGCATGTGGTCTTGCTTGTTCCTTCTACTTGATAAAAGTCTGCCTTGGAGAAGTATTGGAAGGGGTTATTGATACCAACTTTATTAGCTACAGCAAGTATGGTAACTACAGAATCTTAATATCCTGTTTAAAAAAAGGGAAAAAAGTGTTCAGGCTTTAACAGTTTAATTGAAGTATTTTAAGGTGAATTATTTGGATGCATACTGTCAAATAGGTTTGTCATAATGCATAGTCTGGTAAATGCATTCACCTTTGACACTGTTCAGTTGGAGGAGTTGCTAAATTGATCTCTAAAAAGAATTTAATTTTCTCTTTAAAACTCTTCAAATCTATTTATTTCTAGAATACAATTGTAGAGGCTTCTATCCAATTGCCTGCTTCCCTTTTCACCCAAAAACAAAAAAGAGAAATCAGGCCAGCAGATGAGTCTGTCTACAAGCTTCAGCTTATCGCATTTCGCAATGGAAAGCTTTTTCCAGCCACAGGAAATTCAACAAATCTGGCTGATGATGGGAAGCGACGTACAGTTGTAACACCAGTTATTCTCACCAAGATAGGTTCGTTTTTTATTACTACATTTTTATGATCTTTAAAAATACAGAAGTTGTTTTGACTTCCATGTTTCAAGTAGCATCTATCTAAGAGGTTATGTAGTATCTAACATGCTATATGTTGAGAAATTTAAATGTTGGGAAATTTATGTGCAAATACATTTATTTTGTAACAGATGGTTTAAACCTAGCCAGTCACCACATTCCTATAAATGTGACACTGCGGCGTATTGCACATGGAGCAGATGCTGTTGCAGCTCAGTGGGACTTTGATCTACTGAATGGACAAGGGGGATGGAAGTCTGATGGATGTCGCATTCTTCTGTCTGATGAAAATATTACTACCATTCAGTGCTATTCCCTCAGCAACTATGCAGTTTTAATGGTATGATGCTTAGAATTACTAATGTCTTTTTCTGAAACTTTAAAATATTGCAGACACAGCTCTGTTTTTGTTCTTGCATTAAAGAAAGCATGCATTTCCACATTCCTTTTCACGGAAAACTAGACTTCAGGAATAAATCTTCAGTTGTTGCTTCTATTGATATAAATGCTGGTGTGATGTTTAAGTGGAAAACTATTAAAGTGCAATTAATTGCTGAGTAGATTAGAAAGAGAAGAATTTTCTAATGAAAAGCACTATATTGTAGGAAGTCATTCTAATGAACTATTTAATCAGATGTGCTTTTATGAACTTTTGTCTAATATTAACAGTTTGAAATAAAGAGCAGGTAACAGTGAAAACTTTTTCTGTGTTAAACTTGTTAGTTTTTGTATATTGATAGGAGTATTTTCCATGGTGTATGTGTTTTTGTTTTTTTTCCTGTGGTCTAAAATCAGATGTAGCTATTTTATCTTAAATTAGCTAGTCGTTCACTGCTATGCAAGTTTGTTATTAGAAGAAATTCTAGTTACTGTCAAAACTAAAATATTTTTGAAGTATTACTCGAAAGTTGTATTTGAACTCTATTTTTACCAATAAAATGGCTAACCAGCTCTAATAGCTAGAGGTAAAAGGGAGGGAGGCTGGCACCTCTTTTAGGTGATCTTCAGTTATGCAGTAGTATTTCTTCTTTGTTCCCAGAGGTCTTTGCTTCACAACTTAGCAGACAGCATCTGTTCTTCCTTTAAAAATAGGTGTATGTGTGTTTACGTACCCACATGTGTGCTCTCGCACAATAGAATGAGAAACTTTTCTTTTACAGACAGTGACTGTTACAGAGTTCATCAGCTACCGCAACAGATACTAACTAATAAAATACAATATGTAAAAATGGGAGACCAGTAGGAAGCTGGGTGAAATATAAAAAAAGTGTTAGGAACTACTGTTGACTTTCTAACTATAAATTCGGTATGAATTTTGTTCTATTTAATGTGCTGCTGTTGAATTAAATATGTATATTTTTATGTAATCATACTTGGAAGAAAGAGGATTTGTTTTTGAGTAGTGCATGAGAAGTCACTATTTTTGTTATTTTGCAGCTTAAGTTTTCATACATTTTCCTCTTAAGAGAATTAAATACCACAAAGCTAAACAGAAATAAACAAATTTAAGATTTGGCATGATGCCATAGCATAAGCTTTTAAAAAGAGCTCAAGGGGAACAACTTCTCACTTTTACTCTGAAGGTACTGTTTTGAACTACTTCAAACCATTACAATCCGGTAGTTGAATATTGTTTTCTTTGATTTTTTTCTTTAACATATAATCCTTCCTTTGAATGTAACAGTGTTCTTTAAAACTGAATTATACTTCATATGTGTGTAATATATATGTAAAAAGAGATTATACTTTATGTTGGTCACGTTTCTGCCATCTGGAGGAAGAAAAATGAAAGGCATAATCTGCTGTTGTGCATGACTATTGCTAAATTAACAAGTAATAAGATTATGTCAATGTCTTATTTTGAAGAGCATACAGGAAACTTAATCAGAAATCAAAAAAGTAGAGGAAGGGGCAGCTTTCTTCCTTCTCTCTGCTGCTAGTGGTTCTCATTTTATGCTTGCTCAGAATTGGTATTCCTTAAATATTTAGCTACTTCCCAAAACGCAGGCCATAGAGCCTGGAGAGGAAGAGGTCAGTGGAACTTAACTGTTAGATGTTCCATCACATATATACACCACACTGAGAAACCTTCGGCTCCATAAAAAAGCATAATTGTAGCTGCTGAAGGTTTTGATAGTGCCAGTATACATAGCAAATGAAACAACAATAACAAAAAAAAGCCGCAATAGCATATTTCAGACCGTTATGACGATCTATAAATAAAGTCTGAATTCTGATCCCAGATTCCTGGTAAGTTTTCTGTGGATCACTTTAAGTTTGGCTTTTAATCCAACACTTAAAGTTAACATGAAATACATGAAGAGTAGTGGCAACAGGGACCAGAATGCGGTATTGCATCATCCTGGCTACATTACTGTTGACATAATCGAAGTTGTTTCACTCTCCTGTCTGCTTTCACTGTTTGTCTACAGACTGCATATGTCTGTGGAAGAAAACAGTTTGTAATGTACTGCTCTGTCTTTATACACTTCAGAATGTAAAGTCTTCTCTGAAAAAGAAACCCATAACTGAGTACCCAGTTTTCCAATCTAGTGATTTGGGAAGATGCAGCTATTTATTTATTTAGTAATCTCATTAATCTCTGTTTAATAATAGAAGAGATACTAGGAGGCTCATCTGAAATCTCATTATGATAGACCTGTAGTGGGGGGGGGGGGGACCCTCAGTGCTGCTAGTTGACTATAAATGCCCCAAATGTTTTAAATGTCATTTCTACTGCCATTTTATTGTCAGTCTTCTAAAATAAATTACTAGTTAGGATCCATTTAGATTAAAAATAAGATTATGAACTCCTCTCACTCCTTTTAGGAGGTCCAATTACAAATGTCAATTCAGTCGGTAAGAATCTTTCCACTGACTTCAGTGGTATCAAGCTCTTTGCTAGCTAAGCTAGGCATGCTTAATTTTCTCATACTTCTTAGAAGATTATTATAAATCTAATGATTTTGGTAGATCTTGTTTTCTAAATTTACTCCAATGCATATGTTTCATCTTGTTACCTGTCTCAAGCCTGGAAGCACCAGCTGGAATTCTCACACTGCTTCTGTTGTCCACCCTGCGGACAACATAACGCTAGTTGTGTGACAGCACCTTCACTCATGCTTCTAAAACCAGTGGGTTCCTAGGCATCTCTAGTTTGATGTTTTTTAACCAGGCCATGGATACTGTTAAGATCATACAACACTGGCTGCCTTGTCTGAGTGAGGTGTAATATGGTCTTTCTCAAAGTGTTTTTCCCAGGTGCTCAAGAGAACCCCAAATACATAAGGATCAAATGAACACAATCTAATTAAGTTGATTTGAAAAGAGGTTGGTGAGTCAGTTAGGAATAACAAATTTGCGTTCTGATAAAAGAGCAATTGAAGGAGTGAAGACACTGCTGACTCTAATTTAATGTAAGCCTCAATTCAAGAGCTTTTCTCCTGTCTATGAAGTCAGATTACCCATTTTAATCTAAAATCACTAAGCGATTTTTCTCAAAACAAACTGAAGCTTCCTCCCTAGTGTTCCACTGTTCTTTATAAGCACTAATTTTGTTCTCCTTCATCCCAGTGCATATTTGAACTTTACAACTCTAGAGGTTTAGAAGTGAGAGATCAGTTTCTCTATATAATTTTTCAGAATCAGGACAAGACTTAGTTCAGTAAGATCAGTGGAAAAACTTTTTAAATTTCTTTTATTTTGTGCTGAGAGGGTCTAATGTTTTTTCAGAGTTCATTACCGTTAAGGAAACAGTACCCTAGTAAATTGCTGTCGCTTGAGCTGGAACCCATCTGGCCATATCCAAACAAAATTATCTTTATTCGTTGCTATTCTTGTTAGTAAATGTAAATAACTCTCCTTAGACGCTATTTGAAATATTACTATGCTTTAACACTATACGGCTCCATTTTATACTTGAGTAATATTTGGACTGATGGATTTGCAAAACTTGAGTGATATTTAAAAAGCTGTTAAAATCTGTTTATCTACTGTTTATGCCAGTCACACAGTTATCATAGAATCTAACAGTTATCATAGAATAACTTATGCTGTAAAGAACCTCTAGAGGTAATTCAGTCCAATCCCCTGCTCAAAGTTGGGTCAACTTCAAAGTTGAATCATGTTGCTCCAGGTCACATTCAGCCAAGCTCTGAGTATCTCCAAGGATGGAGATTCCACAACTTCTCTGGGAAACCTGGGTCCAGTATTTGACTGCTCTTGTTACCAGAATTTTTTTCTGTATATATAATCAAAATTTCCCATGCTGCCAGTTATGTCCATGGTCTCTCATTCTTTCACTGTGCATCTCCAAGAAGAATCTGTAGTCCTTTTTTCGCTGCTTTCTATCCAGTGTAGTGTCCTGCCTGTATTGTTGCATTGGGTTGTTCCATCACAGATGCAGAACTTTACATCTTCCTTTGTGGAATTTCATGATGTTTTATCAGCTCATTTCCCTAGCTCATCAAGATCCTGCTGAATATCTTCCAGTCTCCGCCCCATTTAGTATCATCTGCAAACTTGGTGAGGCTACGTTCTGTTCCATTCTCTAGGTTGCTTCAGATGATGTTTATCATCATCATCGAGAGACATAAATGTTCTACATACTATGTTTATGTTAAATGTATCTTAAGAATAAAACTGCGTCATCTCTAAAGGCAGCTAATTTGTTTGCATATTTAGACATATATCAAGTTCTGTAAAATGCGTGACTGCGTTTATAACATTCAGCCAGAATAACAGGTATTTGTGGAACAAAGCTCAGTACTTCAAATAATAAATAATTTGGGGGAGGAGGAGGGGATTTTATCTAGAACGTTCCTGTTATTTATTTTGTTTCCTCTCCCATTCCCACCCATAAAGTAAGCAGATGAAATGGACTAATGTGACATTGTTTTTGTTGACAGGACTTGACAGGAGCTGAATTATATACCCAGCCAGCTGATCTTCTGCATCCAGTAATTTATGCCACTGCCATGGTTTTGCTAATGTGTCTGTTGATGATCATAGTCAGCTATATATATCATCACAGGTATGAATCAGAACTGCTGGAGCCTTACCTAATGCAGACATTTGGTTACATTCATTCATTCATTGTGCTTAGAACTACCTTTTCTTCCTGATAGGAACGTGCTATAGCAATCTGCATCTATAATCTGCAAACTAAGTTAAGTAATTAGCTTTTTCATCTATTCTTGACTGAAAATTTTGCTCTTAAAAGCATATATCTCTTTACTTCACTCTTCCTTCGTGATGAAGGACATCCCTTTGAAGAATAAAAGTGAAATTGAACACACCGTTCAGCCTTTTAAATCTCTGTTGATGTCAGTGAAAACTGGAAGCTAAAATCTTAGAATCAGGCAAATAACTGTATAAAGCTAGCTAATAGGAGGGTGTTTTTAATTTCTTGGGATGAAGACCAAAGATTACGTTTGATTACAAAGTAGAGGTAGTCAAACAATCATTAACAGTAATTACATCTTATTTAACATGTGTGTATCTTGCTAGCTTCTGAAAGACAGCAAAACAGCTGTGGTTTATGTTGTCTGATTTCATTTTTCTTCTTTTAACAGTGTGATCAGGATCAGTGTAAAAAGCTGGCATATGCTAGTTAACCTGAGCTTTCATATTTTCCTGACATGCGTAATGTTTATTGGAGGCATAACTCAGACCAGGAATGTCAGCATTTGCCAAGCAGTAAGTAAATGCAACAACACAAGAAAATAGGTTACAGTTATTTCCAAAAGTCAATGTTTAAATCTTGAATTCTTAACTCTAATTTATTTGGCAGGCAAAGCTAATCTAAGATTTTGTGTATGTATGAAGATCTGCAGTTCTGAGCTTTTTATATACTGTAACTGTGAATATTTTGGAATTGTACTTAAGCTCACTTGAAAGAAGTAGTTCTTCATACCCAAATATCTATATATTCCCCTTCCCTCCCCCATCCCACACATTGAACAGTAGTACTCTGTAGGCGTTATAATCTGAATGTAAAATTCAGGCTAAAAATCGATTATTTTTTTTCTTTTTTAATTCTCAGAGTTTTTCATGTATTTTCATCCAGCCATGAAGATAGTCAGTTCTTTATTTGAAAATTGGAAAAATACTTTGAGTGCAACATATTTTTTCCCCCCAACAAAAATGCTATCACAAAACAAGTTTCATGTGGTAGTTTTATTTTTAAGACCAATTTATTGCAAAACTGTTTTAAGAAGCTATTTGTGGCATTACAGACCATGTGAAAATGAATTCCAACAAGTACAAAAATATTAAATATGTTCTTACTCACTTAGTATAGCTTAAAGGGAAGAAGTGACAAGTATTTCAAGTCAAAGACCTGTGTTTTTTCTAAACAAAAATCACTAGCTTTTTTGTGACTTCTTTTATAACAACTTGTTCATATGAGATTGGGCTGTGTCTAATGCAGCTCTAGTGTTTTAGTGTAATAGCAGTTGCTACTTTTGAATAATGTCGATGAGAATTTTCTTTTAATATTTTCTTCTTTTCTTCCAGTGACTCCTAAAAGTTTCTAATCCCCCTACCCTTGCTTTCCATAACACTTTTTGTTTGAGTTTACGGTTATAAGGTTGACAATTCAAAGTTTTGCAATAAAACACTTCTCAGATGTTTTCCCTAGGATAGAGAGCTCTGATGATGTATATCTACTGATTTTGTGCGCGCGCGCATGTGTATGTATATATATATTTATGGAGATGGGGAAATAATTTGACAAAACTGTAATATTTTTCTTGATTAAACAGAGGCAGTAATCCTCCAAGAGAAATTCTGTGACTTGGATGGATATATCTTTTGGTGGCTGTTGCTTTTAAGAGTTGTGCTTTACCTAGCGATTGAAATTTGCAGAAAAATATCTCCAGTCGTCTAACAAAGTGAGGTGTCCCCTCTTCCATGTACGCATGTGCAGTCATTTAAGAGATATATGAAACATACTTTCTTGCTGTGTCTTCCTCTCAGTGTTTGCTTTTAATTAAGGAAATACAGGAAACATTTTTTTTTTCTTCAACAAAACCCAAGGAACTTCTGTTTATAAAATAGTGCAGACTAAAATGCAGAAGGATCTGTCAGACTACCATTTGCTTATGAGACAGACTTTGACTTAGTGCTTGGGCTGGTTAAGTGCCCCAGTATGGTGTGGTGTTGGTATTATGTTGAAATCACTGATGGGCTTCTCAGCTGTCTACGTTTTGGCTCATAGTATGTTGTTTGGTCAGCATATTCTTAACTTGCAATTCCCTCACTTTTGGATTTAAATATTGATCTACAACTTAAGACATTTTAAAGCTAAAATCTGTTTTTCATAAAATAAAGTTTCCTGAAGCGCATGTTTGATCTGGGATCTTTAGAATGTTGTATTGCACAGCAAGAGTCTTCTGGATTACTGTGTTTCTCTTCTGCCAGTAGCAGCTACAGCATGTAGCTTTTCCTCAACTAACATGAAGATGTCTTCATGTAACACACTTTACTTTTTTAAAAACTATGGTGGCTTATTATTTAGAACAGTCATACTGAAATGAGAGGGATTATTTTCTTTTCTGAAACTATGAGCCTTCAGAAATTCAGTTTTCTATGCAAGTCATTTGTTTTATGATTTTTTTTGTAACTCAGCAAAATGGAAATGTTTGGGGTTTTCATTGTTGGGTTTTGTTTTGGTTTTTTTAAGGTTGGGATAATTCTCCATTATTCCACTCTTGCCACAGTATTGTGGCTGGGCGTGACCTCTCGTAATATTTACAAGCAGGTAACTAAAAAAGCAAAAAGATGTCAAGATCCTGATGAGCCACCTCCTCCGCCCAGACCAATGCTAAGGTGAGTCTCTTTCCGTAACTCTTTAATTTCCCAGATTGCTGTGCCCATATTCTGACTGGAAAGTATAACAGTACTGCTCTGTAGCAATTGCTTTTCATACATAGATTTCTTTCAAGTTCATGAAGTCTGTTTTGGTTTTTTTTGTTGTGTTTGTTTTGGTTTGGGCATTTTTGATCCTCAGCGTTATGTTAATGAGGATGTGCTGAAGAGTGGTTGGTCTCAGCATGTTACTGTTCTAATGCTATATTCCTGGTTTGTAAATTAAGAAATGGACAGTGTTTCAGTGTCACCACTGGGGCTTTGGTTAGGATTATAGATAGCAATACTTCCCTTTAAATTATCATAGGTGAAACAATGTGGAGAACTGTTTTAACACAGAAATAACAAGCATTATAATAAAGTTTAACAGATTTTTCAAAAGACTCTTTACAATTAACTGGAAAAATACCAGCCATTATCAAAGAGAAAACAGTATTTTCTGTAAAGTATTTCTCTTATAATTTTTGTTTCTAAAATCACTGAAATGAGGAGAACTAATTATATGTGAATCCCTCCTCCATGTGGAATATTTTAAATAGTAAACTGTAACAGATTTTGTTCATATATTCTACTTCAGGTAGTAATTAAAACCTGCTAAGCTGGAATTCTCCACAAGGTGGCAGAAGCTGATTAACTTTGATTAGTGATACAGGTAAACATTTTAAAAACTTGTTTCTGAAGTACAGAGGCAAAATCAGAAGTGCTTTTCTTAATGCCATAAGTAAACTTTTGCAACATTATGAACAAGAGTGCAGAAACATTAAATGAGTTAGGTTAATACTTAACCAGTTAAGTGCTCCCTTTGCTTCTTTTTAACTTTTTTTTTTTCCTTTTAAGAGAAGGTAAATCTGCGCAGTGTAGGATATTATGTCCATCCCCAACTGTGTGCCTTTCAGCAGTGTTCTGAGTAGCCTTTTCAATATCTGTTTTTTGATTTCTCCCTCATCCCCCCCCCCTTTACTATCTATAATAGAGTTCTTACTTTAGAAAAAAAATTACCAGCCTCGTAGGCTTAGCTCTGAGTGAACATAAACATGCACATACCATTTCAGATCTGAGCATCTCATTGGTGAAAATGGCAGTAGCTCCTTGAAGAAGTAAAAGGATAGAGAAAGTATACGTCGTATTTCCTAAAAATACTCTCTCGATGTCTAAATTCTTGCAGATCAGGGACTTCCTCTGTCAGATGTGTGATGTTTTTGCACGTAACAGCCACGGAATGATTTCTCTTTTTTTCCCATTTAATTGCCTATTAAACATATACTCAAAGTTTAAAAAAAAAAAAAGAAGAAAGAAAGAAAAATCTGTCTACTATGGCCACAATCAATGAGTTCTAAGCAAAAGTTTCTTGTTTTGGAGCTTGTCACCTACTATTTTGAGATCCCTGATTTCTTGAACAGAAAGAGATAAAACAACTAATTCACTATTTGCCTCCATGCTGTCTATATAACCCCCCCCCCCCCCCCCCCCGCCATGTGCCTGTTCAGACTTAAAAAGGAAAGGGTCCTTTGGAAAGGACAAAAGCTGATGGATGGATATAGATATATATTTTTCCCCTCACTTGCTAGTCACGCTTCCTTTCCCTTCAGCACAGATGAGCTTTATTCTTTATTTTGGGAAATTCACTGCGTGTAAGATAATTTTGTCGATCGTGGTCTCCATTCTGTGTGTTTAGGTGACTGTTACAGGTCGTGAGCAAGACGGAAAATGACAGACTTTGAAAATTGATTTGGTTTTCCACAGAGAGCCACTGTAGGGAGTAGAGGGGAGATTTGATGTGGCTCACGCTAGCCAGTGTTGAGAAGATACTTCAACACTTGCGCTGGTTGGAATTTCTTAACTGTGAAGACCTTTATGCCAAGTATACTGCATTGACATGCCAGGCAAGAGGGTGTGAAAATAACTGAGGTACCTAAGTGTCAATCACAAGAATGGAATGGAGTTTCTTAGTCATGCAGAAATAGTGTTTTGTTCAGCAAATACTGGGTGAACATACTCTTTAAAAACACAGAATTTCACTATTAAAATTTTTTTTCTTGTCACCATCTTGATACCTCTTGTTTGTACCTGTCATTTGAATCTCTCTCTCTCTCTCTCTCTCTCTCTCTCTCTCTCTCTCTCTCTCTCTCTCTCTAGCTCATGTAAAAGTTCTAGCTTTTGCAGCATTCTGCATCCAAATCCTAATATTACTGCATCTTCTAGCATACTTTTTTTTTTCCAAGATATTATTCTGTTCATAGAGCTCCTAGCCATGATAGTTTTGGTTTGTAATTTGACCTCTTAGGAATTGCTGAAGTTCTACACTTAGCAACACACATGCTTTTTTCTGCGTTGGTATTTGATATCTTGGCATGATTAAAGACCAACTGTAAACATGTTCCTTCAGTAAAAGAAACTGAACTATGGCTGCAAGTTGTTTTGCTTCCACCCCCCCATCCTCCCCTCCACCCATAATAATTTGCTTTATATAGAGCCAGCTTCAACTAGCTGTTCAAGTTTGATTGGTGTTGCATCTTTGAGGCAGTAATTTAGTAACCTGTAGTGAAAGATATGTAGAGTTAGAGCTCTGTTTAAAAGATCTGTTTCATTTGGCCCATCACCTGGTAGCTGCATGATGAGGTGGAATAAACCAATGACGGAACTTGATCCTTGTAAGATTCAGCAGCTAGGTAAGATTTAGTGTACCTGTGCTTCCAATAAAGATTTAAACTATTTTAGACTGCTGTTTTGTCTCTCAAGTGAGACAGCAGTAACTTATGGTGAGTTGTCTGAAATGAGGTGGAAAGGCCTGTAGGAATAGATGTCTCTTGTATACACTGTTGACAAAATAAACTGCTCATCCATATGTCACAACAGTAGTTTCAGCTGAGTGTGCTGATCTGAATTTAGACTGATTTAACATAAGATGGAGGACAGAGTGCTGTTGATTTACATGATCATCAGCAATTATTGATTGCCACTAACAAATTCAACATGAGTTCACAGAAATTAGAATGAAAGGTTAGATCCTCTACAGATATATGCCCTGCCCTCATCCCTGTGGAGGCATAAAGTCTTCATTAACGCTACCACAGGGAAGCAGGATATATATGCACTACATGATTAACGTCCTTGGAAAATAACTAGAGATCTTGCGTGTGGTCTTCCGTAAATAGCATCCATACTGTAAGACAAGTTCATCTTTGGAAGCGAGAAAGGTCCCGTTTATTTTTCTTCTAAGTTTCCATAATCTCTTCTAGTAGTTTATAACTTTTGACTTCTGGCTTTTGCTTCCTTCTAACTGTGTATAACTTGTGTATTTTGTGCCTTGGAGGGAGGTGAGCAGCTGTGAGAGGATGCTGGGTTACATTCGGGGCGGGGGGGGAACCTATAGTGGCAAAGACTTGGAAAAATTGGTTTCACTGGAGCCCAGACCTGATTCAGCTTATTTTTTTCTTGAAGAACTTCTCTATCTCTAGAATCCTGGAAAACTCTCTTTTCCCTCATGGTGACCGAACAAAATCTCTTTCTAGTAAGCAGCCGCTAATATCCTGGCCTTGCTTTTTAGGTTTTACCTGATTGGTGGAGGAATCCCTATCATAGTTTGTGGAATAACAGCAGCAGCAAACATCCGAAATTATGGCAGCAGACCTAATGCCCCATAGTAAGTACTGTATAACTGAGAGCTCTGTAATAAGATTTTATAGCTTTAGTTTTTATAGTTTTATCAGTTACAATTGTGGGGGGGAAAAAAAGTTGAATTGTGATTCTTCTAGATAACATGTTATTCAGCCAAGATCATTTCAAAGTACATTATGAACTGATAAAGCATGAGTGACTTGCAAGAAGGCATGCATTTTGATTTTTTTTTCTTTTCTTTTCTTGTATTCCCTCCAGTTGCTGGATGACTTGGGAGCCTAGCTTAGGAGCATTTTATGGACCAGCTAGCTTTATAATTTTCATAAACTGCATGTATTTTCTTAGCATATTCATACAACTGAAACGACATCCTGAGCGCAAATATGAACTTAAGGAACCAGTTGAGGAGCAGCAGCGTCTGGCGACCAATGAACATGGGGACCTGGCTCACCAAGATTCATTGTCGGTGTCACTAGTTTCCACATCTGCTTTGGAGAATGAGCACAGTTTTCAAGCCCAGCTCCTGGGAGTGGGCCTAACCTTGCTTTTGTATGTTGCTCTGTGGATCTTTGGAGCCCTGTCCGTTTCCCTGTATTATCCCATGGACCTGATTTTTAGCTGTTTTTTTGGGGCAACATGCTTAAGCCTTAGTGCCTTTCTTATGGTGCATCATTGTGTTAATAGGGAAGATGTCAGACACGCTTGGATAACAACTTGCTGCCCTGGAAGGAGTACGTATTCAGTGCAAGTAAATGTTCAGCCCTCCAGTTCCAGCGGAACCAATGGAGAGGCCCCTAAATGTACCAACAGTAGTGCAGAATCTTCTTGTACAAATAAAAGTGCATCAAGCCTAAAAAATTCTTCTCAAGGTTGTAAACTAACTAATATACAAGCTGCAGCAGCTCAGTGCCACCCCACTTCTCTACCACTGAACACAGGTCCTCAACTTGATAACAGTCTCACTGAGCATTCAGTGGATAATGATATCAAAATGCATGTAGCGCCATTAGAGGTGCAGTTTCGGACAAATGGGCACCCAAGTCGGCATCATAAAAACAGAAGCAAAGGACATCGTGCTAGCAGGCTTGCAGTATTGAGGGAATATTCCTATGATGTTCCCACGAGTGTGGAAGGAAGTGTGCAAAATGGCTTACCTAAAAGTCGGCAAAGCAACAGCGAAGGGCATTCAAGGAGCCGAAGAGCCTATTTAGCATATAGAGAACGTCAGTATAACCAGTCCCAACAAGATAGCAGTGATGCTTGCAGTACACTTCCAAAAAGCGGCAGAAATACTGAAAAAACACTAGCTACTAACAACAAAAAAGATATTCCGAGGAAACCAATAGTGGTTGAACTTGAAAACCAGCAAAAATCTTACGGCTTAAATTTAGCCATTCAGAATGGACCACTTAAAAGCAGTGGACAGGATGGACCCTTGCTCACTGCAGACAGTACTGGTAATATTAGAACTGGGTTATGGAAACATGAAACTACTGTGTAGCGTTATAATTATGGGACAAATCCATATGAACTGTGATTACACATTCCTTAAAGCTATTAACACTTTTAAAGACTGTTTACAAACTCTAGGTACTTAATGCAGGGAGGGTACAAAGATACCTATCATTTAAAAGACTGTGTACATTATATCTTTGCTGTTCTTACAGAAATGAACTTCTGGTATTTTGTGAAATTTTTTTGAAGCATCAGACTTTTTGAGTGATGCAGAGCATAACTTTGTACATTTTTATTTTTTACCTGTAACCCTGCAGATGTGTCCACAACACATTTCAAATTTGTATTTAAATGTATAATAAATAGTACTTTCTCCAGCAGCCCAATGTTGTACTGTTTTTTATTAAAGATTATTGCACTTAATGTCATCTTGATTTTACTGTTTCAATGCCTGAAATATTTCAATGCCTGAAAATTGTGATAGCTTTAGTTGCTAAAGAAAATACTTAGAGTGTGAAATGGACAATGTGAATAGCTGAATTGTATTAGTCCTAGAATTTGACTGAAATGAGTCTACCTTTTAAACAGATTTTTAGATTACAGGCAACTCGGTTACACCAAAAATACCTGTTTTGTAGCTGCCTACATAAGTTATATTTTCAGCATCTGTGGTTTATTTTAATGCATACTTAAACAGAGTTTAGCCTCCTTGACCTGGTAATGTTTTTGGAAAGCACTCTATTTTATTTTGCTTTCCTAATTATTTGGCTAGGGTTTGGGGGGTTTTTTGTTTACTTTAATCATTTGTACTGAGAAGTTTATGAATGTTCACAGGTGATAGGAGCTAGTCTGCAAAGATAATCAGTACACATCTGGAAGAATACCACAGCTGTCTTGATAGATGGTAGTGAGTTAAACACTTGTAAAGTTCATGATCAGTATGCAAAAATGAGGGTCTCTGAATTCAGTGTCACTGTAGGAGCTGACTTTTGAGAGTCCTTGTTGATTTGCAAGTCTGCTTTTACTCACCTATATGTGGTCATTTGAAGAGTAAATCTCTTCCAAAATTATACAGCATCTGTGTTCAAAAAAGGTTTTCTTTTCAGTAAAAGTCATATTAATAAGGGTCATATTAATTATAAAAAGCCTTTCAATCACTACAATAGAGAAGTAGCTAAAATGCACAATCTTTTACAATGGTGTAAAGTTCAAAATTTACAGCATCACATTATAGTTAAATTTACAATATAATTACATTTACATTAATTACAATGTAATTACAGAAATATTCAATGTAAAATATAATTAGCAATTTTTTCAATCATACAGTTTTTCTATATTTAAATTGTTGACATATCAGTATAAACATATTTTGAGTACACTGTGAATCTTGCTGCTGTGACAAATTTGAGGCTGTAGTTGCAGAATAATGCTTGGGACTTTTTCCATTTCTATTAACAGATGCTCACCTTTTAAGTTTAAGCAAAAATTGTATTAGGCTGTATACACTGCTGGCTTGGTTAGCTAATTTATCACTGTTGGGAATGTAACAGCTAAGAATATTTTAGACCAGTACTGGTCTAACATTCTTAGCTGAGTTACATTTCAATAATTTATAGCAGGAGCACTCATCATGGTGTTTGTAATTATTGCTTGCCAGGCTTACAGCATCCTCTACCAGTGGGTTTGGTAGCCTGCAGTAATCTCCATGTGCACTGTAAACTTCTGTTCTCAAGTACAAATGTGTTATTAAAACTTGGGTCAATTTGTGCATCTCATGTGTGTTACTAGGATTTGGGTGCTATTCTTGTTTCTTGGTGTCAGTTGCCATTTATGATGTTAGTTACCACTTACGAATTCTTAAAGCAATACTTTAGCAATTGAAACTCGGTCATACACTTGTCAATCTACTTTACTAGCTTCTAGAGAGGCAGCTTTTTGCCTGTAACCACCCTTATAGCTACTGCATGGTCAGACCCTAAAAGTTTTATAAATATTACCAAAAGAGGTTAAACCAAATGTCAAAAATATATGTAAAATATTTAAATTTTAAGCTATTTGTAGGTTCTTGAACAACTTGCTGATTCGTAATTTTGAAAAAGCTGCATGTGGGTGGTTGTTCAGTGCAGGTTTTTTTCCCTCTTGATGGCAAAATACATTTTGAACTATAAAGTCAAAACTGATAACATTCCATTTCAAACGCTGCAGCTCTGTCTCTCAATTTAGTGACTGATTAAAAGAAAATTGCAGACAGTAAATACAAGGGCGTGTTAAGAGAAGTAGTGATCTCTGTAAGCTGAATTTGCTTGTATCTACACAACTATCAGCAGTGTAATCACTGGGCTTACTTCATACGTAGTTTATAGCCTAGAACATTATTTTTAAGATTATATTTAATTAAGCATAGATACTGTGCAAGTTTGTTTATAATAACAAATATATGTACTAATTCAAATGAGCAATTTAAAGGCACTGTGGTTTTTTTTTTTTTTAATTTCTTAAGAAAAAACAGTACTTCAGTTTCAACTGGGAAATGGCATCTCTAATAGGAGCAATTTTACAGTATCTTCTGTGTGGTGCCATGGTAGGAAATCAATATTTTTGGCATAATTTTTAGCGCATGTGTGCGCGTGCACACACACACTCTCATGTATATAAATTCCCATATATATATTCAAACATTCAATATCATAAAAATATTCAAACTATTCCATAGACAGATTGAGTAAAACATCACAGTGATTTAGGATGATAACACGTTATCCTTCAGCATCTGCTTTTCCTTTGCTTTTACTGCTTGGCTCCTTCTGCACAAGTCTGTAAGTGAAACATTTAGCCTTTACCAGTTTATGAAGCTGATCTTAAAAGTGCCTTTAAATTTAACCCTATACATAATATTTCAGCATAGTTTGGCATGCCTCAAATTTTTATGGGATTACAGTGATTAGCTTGTTCTAATTGCAGCAGTGTGCTTTTGTACCTAAAAGTCTATATAAACTTTGATCTGAGATGTTATTAAAAAAAAACTCTTTACTAAGTACCTAATAACTGATGAAAGCTGATGAATAGGCTTGGTACTTGTAGGTGTTTCTGATGTGAAAATCTTACTTAAATCATCACCCTGTAATAAAAAAGCACACTTACCCCACTAGTATCTGTGTACATAGCTACCCTTCACTTTTAATCTAACAAGTGCTTTTGCTCAGAGGATGACAAGCTAAGAAGTCATTTTCAGATATATCCTTGACAAATACCAAACACTTTCTCAGCTCTAGTTTTTCTCATGAAGAATCTTAAATGAAAAAATTCAAATAACTAAAAGAGAAGGAAGTCAGGTTATTAGTCTCTGAAAAAGTGAAGTTATTAAATATAGCATCTTGTAAGGAAATTGGAAGTAGAAAGAAAATCTTTAGGCTTCTTAATATATTCTTTTCTAATAGGGTAAAAAAGGCTAATTTTCAGTTTTTAATTAAAAACCTTGCATGAAGAACCACCTAAATCACTGGAAGAAGAAAATATCACTTTTGCCTGTTGAAGTGGGACAATGAGAGAGTTGCTACAGTCATTAATCAGATATATAAAAGGGAGTAGATGATACAGACTGGGGGGATGGCAGGGACAGCTTTGCCTTGAGACAATGTTATTTACTACAAAAATGATAGAGACTAGAGATTGCTGTAGGTAGACAGTGCTAGACATTGTGATAAAAGTAAGAGTAGACTTGTCCAATCTTAATGGACTGACAAGTCTTGCTTTGTAATGCAGGGGCCACATGTGTATTGTGAACACACTGTTTTCTGCTAAAAATATTTTGGTGGTGATACTAAGGACAGGGATTAAGGTGGAAAAAATTTCAAAGTTAATAAGAAAATGGAGTTGACTGAAACAAGAGAAGAGTAGGGCTGTAATACAGATCATGAAAGTCTCACAGCCAAACTGACAATTCTCAAGTTCTGAGAGCTAAAACAGAGGAGAAAATATCCCCAGCAACTGTGACAGCCTCATGCTTACGGGACTAAGAATAACATTTTGGAGTATAATATATACTGACACCAGCATGTACTGGGTAGCAGTGGGACATCTGGTCAAAGTGCTATTAATCTGAGGGAATGCTTTAAGAAAAACTCTTAGAAAATAAAAATCGTTTTTGATTAGGTAGACAACCATTTGAGCAAAGTGTCCTTCACAATCAAAAAGCTAAACTATCCAAAGGGACTTCTCCCTTCTTTTGATGAACATTCACTATGAAATTCACACCTGCAAACAATCGCTGCTTAGATGTATGATTAAGACATGAAGATGCAGGTATTTTACCTTTTACTGAACAAGAAAGAGTTTGCAGTATTACTGTTTGCTCATAAGTAATGTATATGAATAGGTTATTCAAAGCACCGTAACTGTCAATTATTAGTTTTAAAATTGAATTTCTGTGAGTTAAGAAATCCTTCAAGTGTTCAGAAGGAAAAACAATGGAGTTGTCCCGTTTTTACTTTGAATTGCATTCCATTTTGACTATTCTGTGCTACTGGTGTGCTGCTCATGCAAGACGGCTTTGTCTTGTGTATTACTATTACTTTAACAACTCTGGGCAAACTGAGAAATCAGTTTGGTCTATTTTTCCTCTTATACAGACTGATAGCATGGGCACCACTGAGAAATACTACTGCCTTCCAGATCAAGGTTCAGATATAAAATGTGAAAGAAGCTTCTAAGTTAAACATCTCACGAATATTTTTAATTACACGTTCAAGAAGAGAGACGAATTGTGTTGGGGGAGTTTGTTTTTAGTTTGAATTTGGTTTATACCTTCTCTGGTTCTAAGATGTCAAATATTGATATATTTGGGAAAATGTAGGAGTAAATGAAGGGTGGCATCTATGTACATAGATATAAAAATTGTTTTATATGGAATATTTAAAAGGGTTTAGGTTAACAAGCTCATGAGTATGATAAACATTCATCTCTGTAATACTAGTCCACCGATACCACCTCATACCTGAAACTCGCCTCCATATGAGCAGGTAAAAAATAACAGCACCTACTGTCTTTTGGTGTGGACTTGAGGAAACCAGCTCTGCACAGCTGGATCCTGGCAAAGTCTTTCATCTCTTGCTGAACTGGTGTTGTTAATCAGGCTTCTCTGATTACGATTGCGGCTTATCAGCAGTTATAGACCAAATCCTGAGTCAAGTGGAGGGCAGTCTTGCAAAGTCAAATGACAGCAGCTAAAATTTCAGTGCAGAAATAAAGAGAGAGGGCTTTCTGAATATGAATGTGCTTTTCAAGCAGTTGACCATGTTTAGTGTGACTTAAAAAAATTTTTTTTGTGGAACTGTTACTGTGTTTCCAGATGGAAGCTGTATGTTTATATCTTGTATTTAATGCTACGTAGGCACATACTTTTACTATAATCAAAACCTCAAATCAAAGCATAAGGCAAATTTACTAATGAGTTAAAATGATTTAGTGCTACAGCACTGCCTTTATTTAAATTTTTATCATTTTACATATGTACACACACACACGAAAAGCAGTCTTATAGTCCCTCTGTGTTTGGTTTTTTGTTTTGGGTTTTTTTTTTCCCCCCCCTATGCTTAGTTGACCACTAGAGATTTTGGTAGCTGAAGAGTGGACATGTGGCACTTCATCTAGGGGAAATTCCCTTGCTTTATGTAGAAGCTATGAACTGAGGGGTTTGATTTAAAAAAAAAAAAATCATAAAAAAAGCAGTTCAGCACAGCAGTGTTGACATTTACATCTTTAACTGTCTGCAGGCTTGTGAAGATTTGCTCATATTCCTGTTATATTCACTGCAGCAATCTGCAATGAGAGTGGAGTTCCTTGAACATTAAAAAAAATCACAAAATACACAGTCTGTGTAGACAAATGAAGTGCATAGTTGAGAACTGCATCTTCTCTCAATTCAGCATTTACACACTCCTAACACTTTTGTATTCTTTGAGCTATATAGTGAAATAGATGAGGCAAGACTTAAGATTAAAATGAGATCAAGTTGCTCAGAAATCTTGCAGTTTGTATTAGATGAACATTTTTGAAATTTTGCATTATGATACTGCTAACTATATTAAAAACTTAATAAATTCTTTGTACATGTTGTTCAATAAGACATTGCTGCCTACCTCATGTCCAATAGTAATTTAACTTGCTTGAATGAAAGAAAGTATTTAGTATTAGAATAAAAAATATATGGACATTTAAGTATATAGATATTAGTTTCAGAGAAAATGCTTTTCATAAAATCAGTAAAGAAAAAAAAATCCTAAATATAGTTTTCAGTTGTTACTTAGTAGAGGAGGACTCAGGCTAAAGTGACCGGTGTGTAGAATTGGTATGCAGCTCTTGATACAATGAGTAGTGTTTGATGTAATATCTACATAACCCTTTCACTTCATCCCCTCAAGCTTTATTTTGCTGGCAAAGATTATTCTCTTTCCTTCAATGTTCCTTTCAGTGTTTCTCCTGAACCCTTTTCCCAGTCTCTGCTGAGCTACAAATTAATACTGCTGCGTACTTGTCCACTGCATTCCCCTTCAGCACCTCGCTTCTGCGTCATGCGGCTGGACTGCAACCTCTGCGCTGCCTGCAGCAGCTGCCCTCTAAGGCACAAACGAGCGGCTGCTCTGCGTCAGAGGCCAGCTCTGAGGAACGCACAGCAGCAAGGGACTTGCTTGCCCTCTAATAGCTGTTGATGTTTCTACTGGATGCAATTGGTGAAATGGAAACTTCTGTAAGAAGGACTCTAGAGGAAGTGGAATCCCTTATAGCATCCAGAGTTGCTGAGCAAGGTGATACTTAAAACCAGAATAAGTACTCTGATGCACTGTGCATCTAATCATTAACAGCCTTATTTTCAGAGGTGCTAGACATGCAACTTTTACTGGCTCTCCAAGGAGCAATAATCCATGCACGTGTCTTTTCAGTTGCCACAGAACACTTAACCAGAGCAGACCATTGTGCTATATGGGCTAAGAACACACTATTATTACGAGTTCTCAAGTAAAACTGTACTTGGAGTGTAATCACTGAGTGATAACTACAAGGCAGCTAGTATTTGCAGGAGAAATAATTTGATGTTAAAACAAAAAAGATCGTTAAAAGGCCATTTTTACTAAATATGGTAGTAGACATATCTATTCTCAGAACCTTACACTCCAGATTTGATAACCAAAACCAGATGCAATCAGTGATACCTCATTGCTTCCCCCTCTGAATAATGAACAACCCAGCAGACTGTCCTAAAATAAATGACATACTGGAGTCGTGCATGCAGTTGGCTAGTACTTCTCCATTTAAAGATACTCTGGACATGGGACCCATCACCACTAGGACAGCACACCCCTGGCAGGGACTAGCTTGTGCTAGTCTGTATAATAAGCATCTGACTATCACATAACTCACATTTTCTCTAGTCCTTGCAGACAGTGCCAAGGAGCTTTAAAAAATAGTCTAGTATACAGTGAAAACAATTCTATGTTGTCAATTTTGGAGAGCTGGATCTTTCCCTTGAAAATAAAGTAAGGTGCATAAGTGTAACTGCATGGGGAATAGATGGTATCAGCTGCTCACTAAATTACATGGCTCAATAGTTTTCCTGTTACCTTTGAGCAACCACCCAAGAATAAAAGAGAATGCTGTGTCTGTCTGTTTGACTAAAATGTTTTGTAGTTCATGAGATTTTTTTTCTGATTTTTCTTTTACATAAGCTGTTTTCATCAAGTGATTCAACACTGAGTTACCTGTTGAGGTTCATTCATTAAAGGTATCAGCTAAATCAGGGTGATTTTTTTTTCTCCATCCCCTTTACTTTGACACCTTCTCTTTCCTGTCCCTGAATCCAGGAAACACTAAATAAAGACAACTTATGTCTCTATCATTAGTTTTGGGATGAACTAAGTCACCTGGTGTACAAAGAAAAGCTCAAGAGGCATCTGAGGAGAATTTCCTAGCACCTGTTCAATATTTCTGATGAAGGAGACAGGAAGAGTTTTAAATCAGTGTGTGGGAAAAAAAAAAAAAAAAAAAAAAAAAAAAAAAAAAAAAGCCCTGAACTGAAGAACAACTGGAAAAACCTCCCTGCACATGGAAAGAAAATGGTTTCTGAGACATCTCAAAAGCAGTCAGAGCAAAATTCTCATGCTGCTTACTAGGTAAAAACATGTTCACTGGGGCAAAGATGAAGCTGCTTCTCGCGTTCAGGTGCCATTGATGTCCAGAGTCTAAAGTTATGCTGATTATGCTTGATTTTATTTACTGAAATCTGATGGTGCTAATTCAGTCCCCCACTGGCCTACTTCCAAAGCTTTTGTCTGAAAATGAGCAAGCAGGCTCAGAAACGTCGCTACCAAATTTCTTAGACTAAAGATACACGTTAGAAATACCAGAGCAATTAGTAACTGAAGCTATCAGAAGGGTGAGTTGTGTTCCCAAAACATTGTGTCTTAGAAAAGTGTAATTACCATAATCCTAGGATTGAGGTTATTTTGTCCCTGCTGTCAAAAACCTTATACTCAACTTGAATAGGCACCTGTTCTGGGATTTTTTTTTTCCTCTCCTCCCACGAAGTTTACAGGTAGCAGCTGTTAACTCAGCAAGTTAGTAGCTCAGCTTGTCCAACACATATGTCAAGCATCTTTCTTCTCTTAACAGTAATTCCATCTAATTCGCCTAAAATACTGAAATATTCTTTTTTTCTTTCTTCTTTTTTTTTAAGATGAGTACCTTATTAAGCAAAAAAAACAAAAAACCCACCCCAAGTTCACCTTTGCCTTTCTCCCAGGAATTCTGACTTTTGCTGCATTATGATTTTTACTTAATCAGGCAGCTTTTTTTTCTTTAAGTTTTGTTCGCTAGTAATGAAATTAAAATAGAGATGGTATATTTCTGCAAAACTATGGGATTTCTTCTATGAGACAACTGTTCATCCATGTAAAGATAATAGACTATGGTAACAGTAATGCATGATATTATTAGTAGTCTGGATCAGAAATTCAAAAGATTGCCTGGAGGTTTCTAAAACCTGCCTATATAATTCCAGTTAATTTCCTTAGGTATTCTGCTATTAAGAAAATGTCAGCTTTAGCCTTGTCTTCTCAAGAGAGTGCTAACCCAGCATTCTTAATGCACAGGAGAAAATTTAAGAAGATAAAAATTGCAAAACTTTTATTTCTGTAAACACACCACAGAGAAATTCTAAATTTATACCTCCTTTCCAATGTAACTTTAAAAAGGCTCCATTAAAAAAACATAAAAATTTCATTTTTTTTCCAAACTGTGCTTTTTTTAATACTCACATTTATTCAGACAGTTGCTTTAATCACCTCCTGAAAAGATCCAGGTTATTATAAGGATTTATTTTTACATTAGGACAAGTCTTTCACTTTATTACAGACTAGGTGTCCAGTATCACAGAGCTAAAGCAAAAGTCTATTAATGCTCACACACTAGGCCACTGTGCTGTAGTCCTGCCATTTCCTTGGGTTGGTTTGTACAGATAAAATCAGAATGGGAACGCTGTCAAGCAGGCGTTAGAGAGGGAAGCTGCCAGTACTGTGCCCTGTGATAATGAGGCCCTGACTGCTTATTTCTTTGGATATTGAATCCCAGTGAAGACTTCTATATTTTTACTCTATCCATGTTGATCAAATGCAACCCTATAAAAGCCCTAGATACCTGCTATTACTTACTTCTCACTCATGCAGAATATTATGAAAGACTATATAAAAGTTCAACAAGAAGAAAATATATGCTCCTTTCCAAAACCTAACCCACATAACTAATTCTTCTCCCCCAACCCAAATCACACATCATATGCAGCAGTGGCAAGTTAAAAGCCTGTTTTTTAAATGCGCTTTGGAAAAGCTGTACCTTAGGAAGCCTTCTTTATGGAGCATCACCTGGCAGCTCTCGGCCACGGAGGAATTCAGGACAGACGTCTTTTGGACTCATGCCATCAGTGGGCAATAAACAGAGAGGAACGAGTGAAAAAAAGAAACAGTGCCTGTGTAGGACACCAACCAACCTACTGAAAGAAAGAAGAAACAAGGTCACAAAAACAAAATTGCTGATCCATTTATTATGCTTAGGTGCTTAAGATGCAGAGTAGCCTGTACCCCATCTGTTTCCACTCTGCTGTTTTCATCCAGAAACATAAGTTTCAGTGGCTGTGTGAGAAAAAAGAAACCTGCCCAAACTCCTCAGTGGGGAAAGATCCAGGAATGCTGACATTTTATTTCACAGCTTTCTTTGGGGTTTGGATGACAATAGCTGGTCTCTAGCCAAGGAGGGCTGACTGATAGTCTAAATACACCGCTTTGGAAGAGCAAAGCCATAGAAGATTTTTAACTAAATGTAGTGGGAAAATGTTTACTTCACTATATATTGTGCAACAGCCTTTATTTTAAGGAAGCATGCTACTGAAAAAAGCAGTCTGACCTTTAATCATGCAAATATTCCCTCCTTCACTTCAACAGCCAAATTAAAATTACAAGTCTTGCAGAGTTTGCTTGTTCAGACTTTATGTAAAATAAGCAGAAGTTTTCTGGTGGCATTACAGAGGGGAGACAAAATTTCCCTAGAGCTGTGTTCACTTAGGACTGAGTGAAGCGGGGGGGGAGTCTCAAGAAAAGTCACAAGCAATAGGACTCCTGTTTGCTCCCTTCCTTCCTTCCAGGCATAGGCACGCATAAACATACAAGGACAGTTTGAGGCACATCCCGTGGAGAGGAAAAGTGCAAAACAGATTGGGACATACTGAAGAGGTATGAATGTGGGATATTAACGAAAAAAAAGCATGAAGCACAAGAACAAAGAAGGACAGATGAAATGAGAATGGAAATGGTATTGGAAGAAGAAAATGTGGAAGAAAGAGAAGTGCATACAAAGGTTGTTGCATTTATGCCTGGCCAGTTGAACGGTAGCTCTGAGGGCAGGGACTAGATAGGTGCCAATAGATCTGGACTTCGCTGACTGCTGCTGCCTCCCAGGACTCCCACGCCTCCAAAGAGGCTACGGCTGCAGAAATAACTTCAAGGGACAGAAAGTAAGCCAGGAAGGTTTGGGGAGGGGGAGGAATAAGGGAGGGAAATTATTAAAATAAATGTTTAAATATATTGTAATGCTGCTAGTGACAAGTCATGTGTGCCATTCATGGACAAAAAAAAAATGGATGGGAACTCTGTCATCACAAATATATGGAAGGGGCAGGAAAAAAAAAAAAACCAATGGCTCTGAAGTAAAAAATGAGTAATAGCAGATTGGTAAGGACCCAGTGAAAGCCAGTCAAAAGAGACAGGTCCAGTCAAGGCGAGAGTGTTGCCATGGATTTCAATAGGGATCAGATTTACAAAGTTCTCTGCAGTCACATTAAAATGGAAAAAGCTCCAAGCCTAGCGCACACTCAAAATCATCTCCAGAAATGCAAGCCTACCTCAGCTCTATTGGTGGCAGTGGAAAAAAAAAAAAAGCACAGGGCAGCCGTGTTAGGAAACAGAAAAAGCAGAACACTAAGAGATAACCCTGCATTCATAAACAAGTATTTGCATTACTTTCACTCTTCCTAATGCACTTTAGAAGACTGTAATTGTTTTCTGGTCCTTACACATTGTTACTAGCGCTTCAAAGTCTTGCACTACCAACTCCTCCTGAATAGCTATCCTGAACCTGATGTGAAAGGGAAGAAGACAACAATGAAAACAACGATGAAGACGATGACGACGATGAAGACAAAAACGATGACGACGATGACGAAGAAGGCTCGAATCCCCTGAACATCCTAATCACCCCCTCCTCCACCCTGAAAACCCTGTATTTGCTTTTGGGTTCTTACAGAAATCCCCTTAGAAAAATAATATACATATAGTCCCAAAGCAATGCTCCTAAAAGCTATATTTGCATTATTTTGTGGCTGATCTGTTAAATCAGCCTAATATTTTCAGTGATGTCCTATCAATCAGGTGTGTGACCGAAAAACTCCAAACACTTACAAGGTTTAGTTATGAAACCCAGACACAGCAAATGTGAACTTGCTTGCCCAACTCTGACCAATATAATATATTCATTGCATTAGGGAAACTGATTTATGATGAGTGATGTCCAGCCCCTGCCTGTGCATTTTACTTTTACTGATTGAGCCAGAGAATTAAATAAATTAAAGTATTTCATAATCAGTAAAAAACAGGATTCCCTAAACAAGTATGAAAGCCCTGAAGTTAAAGCTGCAGGGATATAGATAACAACTACCCTTAGCATTAAAGCTCATGGTCTGTTCCAGTGTTAACATCGCGGTCCAAAACCTGCAAAATGCAGAGCTACCCCTCACATGCACATCCTGTAATCTCAGACAATAATGAAAAACCAAAGCTCTTACTCAAAATCGCAGTGTCCACATGCCATATTTTCAGTATTCTGCCACTGTGTGAGGGATCCATGCTGACATTCACTGCAATCCATGGTCAGTTCATCACAGGGCAGCTGGCTCTAATGTCCACTCAGCGCAACAATTCAATCCTAGGTCACAGCTACATGTACGGGTAAGATGCCATCCGAGGTAATGCACAAGGTGATCCTCCTGAAGAACTTACATGCCAGCTTGGTGTAAGCTGTAAATTGCTTCTGGAGATGAAAGGCATTCTTCTCTGCTATTAACTAAAGGCGCCTATAACATACTGACCCTTAATGATCCTGAAACAGTTTCAAAGCTGGGGACAGGATATGCACATCTCAGCACAACCCAACACTCCCAAAGAAAGTATGTTACTCAAAGAAAGATTCAGCTTTCAAATGTCAAACTCAAAAAAGAAAAAAATTATGTGGACATAACATTATCAAAACCCTTACAACAATATACATGCCATAACAAATTTGGTCTTCTGGATTTTACATGGTCATTCTTATATAAACATAGCATTCATTAAGATTCTTCATGTAAAATGTAGAAAAGTGATCATGAGGTCTTAAGAAACACAGGGAAATCATAACTGTATGGATACAGTACCAAGAAACCAGCAGAATTCCCTCTCCATTTATATATCTCAGATACAATGAAGAGAGATTTTTGAATTCTGTTTAGTAACCTCCCAAGTTTTCAGTAGTCCTCAACAATTTCACAACATTATCATATGACTGCAAAATTTATGTATGTGTTCACCATAGAGATTTCTAGGTGAGTGATGTCAAACTTGCACATATAATGGATTACAGTGGTTTCCCAGAGCTGACAGGAGCAGGCAAAGCTTCTTCTACTATGCTTACAAGCAATTGAAACTTAAGACAGGAATAAGCAAGGAAATTCAGAGTGAGGAAGGAAAACCAAAACAGCCACCCATATCAAGGAATGCTTGCTTATTTGTTGTTTTTTAAACACAGACTTTATTTAAGCTAAGAACTAAGAACAAAAATTTGGGTCCTGTCTAGTAAAAGCTAGACTTGGTTGATGTCAGAGCTGAACCCAAATTCTGGCCATTTTAGAATTTTTGCTGGTATCTTAGGATTTGTTGCAAATCAAAGCAAGGGTTCGAGTGTGCGCGCACGTGTGTGTGCATGTGTGTGTGTGTGTGTGTGCGCAGTTTCACCCTCTTCCAGGTATCTCCTGCTAGTTAATTAAAGATTGTATTATTTTCAGAAGATCCCCAGGTGATTTAGCAACTAAAAACTTGCTTTCACATGTTTTTTTGGTTTTGACTCAAAATGCACACTGCAAAATCCTCTCTTGCATTTTCCTACTGAAAATATTTTCAGAAGTCATCATTGTTTTATTTCCTGCTGTTGCTTTTTTCTTTTTTTTAAATATAATTTACTAAACTGGCAAATGCCCATTTTTATCCCCAGAAGTTAGCTCTAAAGGCTGTATTGCAAGATGCACATTTTTCCACTCTGCAGTGTAAAATCCTTTTATGTGTGATATATTGCAGGCAGCTGACCATAGGAATTTACAGCCAATATACAAATAATTCCTAGAGTACAGTTCTTCACCGTGCCCCAGTAGCCTTGCTGCAAGAAACACAGTCTGTGAATCTTTGCCTAACTTGTGGGTAATCTCCGTAGCAAGTGGAGCTCTGCTCTTCCCCAAATTACTTATTTAGCTTGCCTTCGCATCACTGTAATGTTGTTTAAAGGGGAGTTAGAGTCAGCTCTAATCCTTAAAAATACTCTGAAGACTCAGATCCATCTTGATGAACGAAGGGATAAGTTCCATCCAAAATTATTTTCTTTGCTAAATTAAAACCTTTTTGTACCTCTCATCCGTAAACAATTAACAAAATGCAAATCCTTATTACTTGTTTAAGCAAAAGTAGTAATAACAAGGAAAGAAACTTAATTTACCTTGGCAAAACTGAATTTTCTTTCACCTCCAATTCATACCCAAGAAGACAAAAATATGATCTCATGCTGCGGTTGTCTCAAATTGAACTGCTCCAAGAAAGAGCTGGCATTGAGCTAGTTGTACAATGATATTGGGGCACAGAGTCCATGAATTGAAGTAGAACAGCAGCAGTAACTCACTGTTTTCAGTAGTTTGCCTTGAATTTGTTAGTTTATTAATGGGCCTGGGGTTTTCATTTTAATTTCCTGTTTAATGGCAGGTCTAGAATTTATTGCCATTATAAAAATTGTTTTGAAAGAAATTGTGTGATGGATACATTCATTAAAACTGCTGCTGTTTTACATTGTGTTGTGGAAGTCAGGGTGGTAATGGTTTGCATTACAAATGTATGAAGTAGCATAAAAATTCCTTGAATATGAATTTGTATCTCATTGCACTGAAATAAAAAGAAATAACAAGCATCTTCCACCTAGGCTAATGATTAGACAGTTCTCCAACCAAATTAATACTATGCTCCTTCTGTTTGAGGAAGAAGCTCCTAGAACTCATCACAGATGGGCTCATCAACAACTTCTGAATGTGAGCTCCCTCCTTGCTTTCTGTTAGTCACCTGGCCATGGGCCGTTAGTGTCCTGAGACCCAGATATACCTTCAGAAATTTTCAGTCATCTGTTGAAATGGTCATGTCAGACCAGTATCTCTCACCAGGCAGCTAGCTAGTGATTCAGTATGATATTGTCCCATTCTGAGCACCAAAGCGTGGGATGGTCTTGCTCCAAGATCCATTTACATAAATTATAGTGAAGTAAAGAGAGAATCTCAGAAAGCATTTTCCAACCACAGGTATGTTCACTTCCTAGTGGACAATGAACAAGGCTAGACAGGAGTTGCTACCAGTGACACCAGGGCCCTCAGAATCCCCCAGATATGAACCAGCACCAAAAAATGCCAGTTTCCCCAAACAGAGAATCTATTCCCTGCCTCCAAAAATGTACTCATAAAATTTCACAGGTCACAGAAATTCTGTTAGGCTGGAGATCATCATACAGACTTCTAGTTTGTTTCAAAACACAATGAATCTCTATTTAATTAGTCTTCCAGAACCAAATTTAATGGTTGACAAAGACTAAGGTGATTAAAAACTTTGAGTCATTCTATCCGCACAGTCTCTATCAAGGCCTCTTTCATGCAGTTATGAGTGCTTCAGGGCTCATTTTATGAAGTAGTCATTGAGTGTAGTTACTGGAGCCTTCTCATCAGATTGAGATCTGGGCCTGCTTGCTGGAATAGACTGACTACTTCTGTCATCTAGAGAAACTCTGCGCTGCTTTTGAACAGTTAATATCACCACTTCATAAAAATCATGTTTTCTATCCACAAGACCAGTGTGATCAGCAGCAGGAGGAAATTCCATCTTTCTCTGTGCCATTGTCAATGCTCTCACCTTTCTCTCCAAGCTATTCTCAGCTGGAAGCAGACACGGTTTGCTGGTGATCTAGTGCAGGAAGAACTTCTCCGAGTTTGGCACTTTTTGCATGAAAATTCCTTATACTGATTCTACTAGGATCTTTTTCTCCTTACGGCTACTGCTGCACAGTGCTTGGTGCATCATACTAGATATTAACAACCTATGATCTGGGAACATCAGAACAGAACAGCTTCAGAACAGAAAACTGAATATTTTCTCACTGATCTTTTAATTTTTCTGTCCCCCAGCTTTACTTTTGTAAGCTGGGCAATTAGCACTTCCCTATTTCAAAGGAGTGATAAAGAGAATAATTACATTAGGCAATTTTATCTTTTTTCAAAAACTTGGGAGGGAGAGAGTTAGTTTCAAATCCAATAACTTTAATGTTAACCAAAAGCGTCCTTAGAAGTAAGCGTGAATTGCGATGCGTACCAGTTAACAAATCAAGACAAAATTTGGCATCTGATTTGTTTTGCTGGAAGCCTTTGTTCACAAGCAATGAAGTAAAAACTCATGAAGACTCCTAACACAAGTCTCCCTCTTCAAAACCCCTTCAAAACAGTGTAAGGCTGATGATGAATCACATTAATAAATGCACAGAATGAATGTTTATCAACAATTTAAGCAGGTTATTTGGGGTTTAACTCATGCCTAAATGTGATTTTAACTCCTGTGCTATAAAAATCTTGGCTTTGTCTTGTAAAGTCAGCTGGACATACAATCTCTTAGTTTAATTACTGAAACACGAAGAACTCTATGGAAGAAAAAATGGAAGGATTTGGAGCACAGAGCACTGCTCTCATAAAACCAGTTAGGATAATAAAAAAAGCAATACTGAATAGTTTTATAAACTTTTTTCAACATTTTCAACATTATAGACTTTGTTCAACAAAATATAATTTTATGATAGTGGCAAACTGCAAGTGGTGTGAGAAAACCAGATCATAAATTCCCAGTAAACATTTAAAATGGATACTGCCAAATAGAATTTGACTCAGAATTTAGGTTCCAGGCGAGGTCTTATTAAGCATTTAAGAAACTAAAGGAAATAAACAGAAGTGTTTCCATGACAACTGTGTTGAAATTTCAGTAGAAATCCAAAGTTTCTTTAGGAAATACAGCTTCTTTCCAAATCTAATTGGGGCAGCATCGTCTTAGTATTGTCACTCTGTCCTTTCCCTCTGAGCAAAAGGAGAAGCAAACAGCACACTCATGTGGTCTCAAGTTCAGGTGTACACACATGAGAATGTAAGAAGTCACTATAACACATTTTCATTCCCAAACTAAGTAAAATACCCAAATCTCTTCAGTTGCCACATTCACATTGAAGACAAAAGTGTCTCAGCTAGTAGCATTTTAAAGAAGCAGATGCAAGGAGTTGTGCATATGGGGCACACCTGTATCAGGAAATGGGAAATAGTGGTCAGCCCCCTGGGCTGGTTTCAGCCACAGTGGTAAACCTGTAACATACTGGCACTACTGGTCAGAGATGCCATCTGGGAACTACAGCACAGCAGGGCTACATCAGCATGGTGCTGGGCTTGAGCTGGTGAGTCCTGCCTCTGAGAAAGAGCAAGCAGTGCCAACACAGCACTGTTTTCACACAATTACACAGTCCTAATGAGTGCCTAGGCCTTTTACTTCAAATGTCCTAAGTTAGGCAGGCACTTTTGGGAACTAACTTTTATTAAAGAGTAAGCTGATTACTTCTGAAACTGATTTAAGGCTCCCAGATGATTTTCTAAGCTACCTAAAATGATTAAAAACACTTGACAAAGGATCAACTGTGCTTGTGCAGAGAGGTTACCGGTACTGAAGGCCACAGCAATTAAAAAAGCGTACTTGCAACCAGTGGAACCATCAAACCTCAGCACAAGTCCACGGCTGTTGTGGATATGATACAACAGCTCTGTCTTTTCCCCTTTCCTGCTAATAATGGTTGACAAGCCCAAAGAAAAGTTACAATGCATTTAACCAAGCAGTCTACTTGCAATAAGTAAGTAGCAGCAGGAAAAGCTTTCTCATTTTCCTGGAGGTATGGAAGTAGTTTGAGAGAGATGACCTATGGATATTCTTTAAGCCTTCATTTCAGGAAAATTGCATGCAAGTATGCAAGGCAATTTTTTGCTTGTGAGTTGGAGAGAAAGACTGTCAAACTCCCCTTGCACAGCTTTCTTTATCATAAACCTCCCTTCTTTTTAGAAAAGCAGAAGCTTTTGGCACATCACTTTCAGATAAGGATCCACCTTCACCTCTTTCAGTTTGTATGAGATATTGTTCTTGACCTACCTTGGTAATTTCAGGTTTTCAGATACAAGTGCTTGCTAGACAAGCTTGCCATGTACTCGAACAGGTTTGTATTCCAAACACCCACACATTTTTACCAGACAATGATTCCCTAAGGTTGCACTAATTATCTCCTCTGTGCAGTCTGCACCATTATATGAGCAAACTAAGCAATTCTTCCTTTTGTACCACACTTACATGGAAAAGGAGGTCAGTGCATTAAATTTAATGACATTAATTTTTGCTAGTTTGCTTTTCCACACACTTTTGCATGAGCAGATAAATGGGCACAAATGTAACTTCCATGCTTATGTATGTATACATAACCAGCTGGACAGATTAGAATCAAGCTGTTTCACAGAGTGATCAAAAAAAGGAATTATTTTCATCAACATACAGCTATAATGGGTGAGATAGCGAAAAGAGTTTGAAACATGCTGATGTTGGCATTGGTGAGTTTTGGGCATGTTTTTATTCCCTTAACACAAAAGAGAGAAGAAAATAAATTGTGTCTTTTTTTGTGTCTTTTTTTGTGGTAGGTGTTTTTTTTCCAGAGTTAGATGAAACTAATTCATAGCACTTGAAATTATACCCATCTGAGATAAACACACTCTTGGGGGTTATTTTGTTTTGGGTTATAAATAAGCACAGTTAAATTATATTCCATTCTATCAATTTAACCCACCTTTCTCACCCACCTTCTAGAACTAGTGAGTCTCTGAAGTAGCTGTTAAAAAATAGGGGGGTTAAGTTCTTATAAGAATTTGATGCTGATACTCGGCAAGGTAGGTGATCTATAGAATTTGTGCATTGTTCACTGGAAAAACTTGATGACAAACTGAAAAACACTCAGAAAAAGAATGAGCAGATGCAAAATGACTTTGAATCCTCCCACATGGATGTAGTGGCTGATGCCAGTTGCAGTAAGCTCACTCAATTTTAGAAGTGCACACTGAAGCACTTTGAGGAAATAATATTGCAATTCACTAGAAGCAGATTTGGGGCACTCAAACAATTGCAGACCACACTATAAGCATATTCAGAACAACTTGTATTATGAAAAGAGATGATAGAGCTGTGCAAGATATGCACAGCAAAATAGAGTCTGAGCAGAAATTCTCAAAATTCTGATTGTTATGTATTTAAAGGTTTCAATGCAGGCATGTTGAAGATGTTTGTGAGCCTTTCAGATAAGCCTGACATCAATTTAGAACAAGACTGGGTTGATAGGTAAGCCAGACTTAAAAATAAAACAACAACAAAAAAGTATCTTTAGACTGGTTTCCTTAGGCAACGTGTCTTCTGCAATTGCATTGTCTGTTTCTCCTTTTCAAAACCTTTTTGACACTCTGGGATGTATCAACACTTCAAGAAGGGTAGATATCTCAAGAGATGGCAAGTTTTTACATGTTTTGAGAGTACTGAGAGAATCAGCCAACTTAATGCAGATATTGAGGACAGACTATTATTTGAGCTAAACCCAGAAATATCCCAGCTATTTGAAAACCTGTTCAGAACTTCCATTTTATAGTTGGATTAATGCATGTTAGATGAGACACAAAGCCTGTGAAGTAAGGTTTAAGCTTTGTTGCTCAGAGAGCCACTTGCTTTTTAAGATTTTAACAAAAACTCCATAGTATCATACATTTAGTTTGTATGAACTGGCATATGCCCATTGAGTTTTACAGGTTGATTTTTTTTTTTTTTTTTTTTTTTTGCACTGTTGTTGAAGGTATTGCCTTCAACCAAGTCACACCAAAACACCAAGTCACATCAGCTGAGTGACAAAAATCTGGTTCAAGTCAAGTTTCAGTGAAACTAAAAAACTATACTAAATGCCACACACACTCTAAAAATCCCATAGGGTATTAACCATGCCAACAAATGTTTCAGTGCAATCCAATGAAAATTGAACTACCCACCTTTGTCTAGTTTAAACATACATGAAATCACAAACAAGAGGAAAAAATGACCAGAGCTAATGTATTGGCCAGAAGTGGAGAAAGGAAGAAGAAACTCATAAATTTTCTACTTTGGGCAAACCAGTTGGGCTGAGACATGCTGAAGTGTATGTTTCACTGGAATCAATAAAATTGAGCTGACAGATATGAAATTACAGAGCAGGATAAAGCAGTTGGAGCACAAAGTGATTGCTCTCCCTCCTCCACTGAGATACTGCAGCAGGTGGCAAGCATTCTCCTAGTTTGAAGTGAACTGGAAGACAGCTTTAAATCACTTTTTGCAATGATTTCAATTGCATTTTAATGGATACAGCTAACTAAAATATCCTTTCCCCTATTCGGTCGATATTTTTACTTTGTCTTTTTGTAATCTCCATTAGAAGAGTAGTGCAAGTCTTAGTATGCAGAAATCTTGAAGTTTAAGCTTTCAGGATGCACTTTGAGTCAAAAAAGATATTTCAGTACTGAAATCTCTCTCTAAGTTAAGCTGTAGATAGACTGGCCTCTAAGTCAAACTCTATTGTGCAATTCACTTCAACACTTCTCTTTAAGTCAACTTTGTTGAAATCAGACACTTGTCATTATGATGAACCACTGAGTAATAGTTAAATCTGTAGTCTCCAGCTGTTAATTTCAGGCAAAATGCAGAAAATATAATGTCAAAAATATTGAAAAAGATCTGGAATGAGTGCTCGTTCTGTTCATTACTTTCACAAGACTCCTACGCAATAAATTCTTGGTATGTGTGAAGAAGTCATCTTTAGCATATGTCAGTCAATAGCCTTTAAGAACTGCTTCATAATCAGTAACTGTGAGAGCGCAAAAGCTAATGCCATCTATTTTAGCACACTAGCTGTCTCACAGTCTGACTTGCAATAGGATTAACAGAAACTGCCATGTCCAGAGGAATCAAAGAGGACCAGAGTCTTTTACGCTCACTAGCCACAGTTATACAGCAGGGACAGTGATGGCACACTATTTGTCTCATCACACAGGGATCCAGCAGGAGGTATAAAGATATCTTTCCATTACCAATCCCTACAGAGTGGTCAGTACAGAAAATGGCCTATAGAAATCAAAAAAAAGGGCAAACACATGAAGCTGATACCAGGGACAAAAGGCAGAGAGAAGGCAGCAAACACCTTCAATCTGCGCTGAGATGAGAAAGTCCGTGACGCTCAGTAACTCCCATGAGGCATTTGACTTTTAACAGTGTCCTCAATTTAATTTTAACTTTCCCTGTTTGGAATATTCTGAAGTAGGATAATTTAGTCATTGGGGGATGAAATTGTAGGGAATGTTTAAATCAAGTATAATTGAATAGGTTTGCAGAGACAGAGGGGAACAAGAAGGGAAAGAGGAACACTGTGAATCTATAAACCTCAGTAAATTTGAATGACTATTACCAGGTTGTCTTTTAAATAAGAGATGTCATTTGCTTTTATACTTACAGAGATTTAAAGGGCTAGAAGAGCAACACAGGCTGAATAAAATTGGACTAAATGCCATGGAACACAAAAGGCAGAATTCAAGTCACTAGTGGATTAGCTAGACAGAAATATTTTTCTGCTTAGAAAAAAAGATTTACTTTTTTTTCCAACCTGCACTGACCTTTGATAACTTATGAAATGCATAAAGACGTTTAACTTAATCTCTTAATTTAATGCCCCAAAATAAGCCAGTCTCCACATACCTTTTGCTAAGTAACTATCTGACTGGAAAGGAACTGATGAAGACTGCTGCCCTGGGCCCTGTTCTTATAAACCCTTGTGCTGAGTACTTATTAACTCAACCAATTTCCTTTCCATTGAGACTGTGAGAGAGTATGAGTCATTACTAATAATTCCTAGAGTTAATTCAGTTCAGAACATCTTTGTTCCTGCACACAGTAAACTTAGTTGCATAGAAGAGAAGTGCGTACCACAGGCCACTAATATGGAATAATTCTGGGCTAAAATAAATATTCAAATTACATTGTCTGGAATTATGCACTGGAAAAAAAATGTTTCAGATATTTTGTGAAGAGAACAAAATACAGGAGCTCTTCAGAGCATAATAAAAGTGTTTTGTTTTTGGTAAGCCTTGAATAAAAGTGAGTCCACAAGTTATTAAGGAGCCAAAAGGCTATCATAAGGCTAGTCTGCTATCTTAGGTTCAGCCAGTTCCCCCCTTCTGTAATCCATGGTGTACCCTTGTATAGCCCAAGGGTTTTGATACATGTAAAGGCTGCTTTTTGTGCTATTCACTCTTTTCTTTTCAGCTATTGCTTCAAAAAACTTGCACTACTTGAAAGTTCCTTAAGTGCGTAGCTGTTTTACCAGTCCATACCCAAGACCCATTAAGACCCAAAGAGCTAGTGCTCTTCTGCTGGCAGATCAAATAATATGTTAGAGTATACATAATATTTACAGAAAAGACAGATTAAACACAGAAAACAGTACTGGGGGTCTCAGTGCTTTCAGGATAGCAATATTCTGGGCACAGAACAGGGCAGGGCGGCAAGGAAGCAGGAAGGCTAGGTTCCAGCCCTACCCTCAGGCTGAGGAGCTCAAATACACATCACTTGGCAGCAGAAAGCTTCAGCTATCAGGGACAGGAAAGGGCTCTCTCTCTCTCTCCCTGTGGCTGAAGCTGAAACTGAAGGAATCCAAGATCCACCAAGCCCAACAGAGCAGGGGAGCAAATATCTGAGGGAGCACAATACCATTGCAAGTGTTTGTAACGTGGGTTGGGAGAGGAGTCATCTGGGTTCTGCTGTCAGCACTGCCTCCAGGACCTCTGCATACAGGTCAGGAGCATGGCTGGAGTCTTCATCCCTGCTCCGTGAGTGAGCCCTGAGCAGCTAGAGGAGAGTCATTGTGCTGCATCTTGCATGTTCTGACATGCTCAATCAGCGTGGAAATTCTGCCTGCAGAGTGATGTAGGACAGGTGAAGAATGTCTCACCCTCAAAACCTGCCACTTATGGCACTGGTCAAGGAGAAGGAAAAGAGTCCGAATCCGTTTGGGCAGACATGGAAAATTAACCTGCACCTCCCAGCCAGATGAAGCACTCGAGAATTTTTGTTAATAAATAATAAAAGAAGGAAACACTCACTGCTACTGTCCCACTTTGAACTCCCACCCCCAACCCCTCCCAGCAAGCTTTTTTGAGACAAGCAAGCATGCACTTATTTCAAAGACTGATCATTTCTCAGGACAGAGATTGCCCTCCCCGCAAAGGATACTTGTATCCAGCACCACAGCTCTGGGAAAGGGAGACATTTCAGATATCACTTTCTTCATGTTTCTCTTTCTGAAAACTCTAAGAGCTGACTATTTTGGATCTTATTTCAAGGTGCCTTTCTTTTCCCCTGGAGTCTTCACAAGGGCCAGGCACTCCCATTCAAGCACTGCAGCGTTTCATGTGCGAGTGTGAACTTTATTAGATCACCCCTAGACGCTTTGCAGGGAGGAGGAGGAACAAGGCCACCTGGCTTCCAGGCAGATGTGTCCATGTCTTCCAACACATACACCAGCCTTCACAATTAAGCAGAAGGAGAGCACTGAGGTGTTTTTTTCTTTTTCTTTTTTTTTTTTTTTTTTTTTTTAAGTAAGTGGGGGAAGTGCGTGCGTGGGCTGGGAGTGTGAAGGGGAAATAGTTTAAGGAATGTGATTGAGCTGGCGTAGCTCAGGGACCAGGAACAAGTCTAGCACGGACACCAGAAACAGCCGTCTTATCTCTCTGATTCAGCTCGGAAACCCCTGCTTTATCCTATCACACAGCAGAAAAAGGCAGCTTCAGGAAACCTCCAGTCAAGAGAAAATTTGGTGTCAAAGAACACCATCACAAATACTTAGTTTATATCTAGATTACCAGTATAAGGATAGATCTCTGGAGAACTGAAGTGCCTCTTTTTTGGTTACTACAGGAACGTTAATTGAGAAAAAGGTGTTGAAGCCACGTTAGTCTGGTGCTTAGCCCATTTTTCTTATAGTATTATTGACATTGGATATTTGTTAGATGAGCACAATTCACTCCCAACTAAATGGAATATTTTGTTCCCTGGATTATATCTGTGTTAGTTTGAAAAAGGCAAACCTGTCAGAGCCTTATTTTTCTTTAATTTTTTACATTTACCTTTTGATTTTCAAAATTCCATGGCCAGAAAAGTTAGAAGTCAAGGTATGTCCTAGGTTTTAAGTTGGAAGTAAACAAAAAAAGTCATTAGATGTACCTAGCTTTAGAAGTACATGCTGCATAATGAGCACATTTGAAATGAAACCCATTATTACTTCAGAAACAGAGATGATTACATCCCCTGATTGTCCCAAGCATTACAAAGTACACAAGACAATCACATGTAATTGGTATAAATTGAACATCCTGAACTGCCTAGAGCCTAAATTGAGACCAAGACCAAAGACCTATAAATGTTAATGTTTTGTTGAATAGACTGCTGAATTTGTATTGTATGCTTCAGTTTTAATTCCGAAACTTATTAAAGCTTTCTCTCCTGCTGGCTAACACATACTGTTATCCAAGTTCAAAACCCATATAGCCCAACTTAAGATCAGCTTTTGAAATTTGGTGGTCTTATTTCATGTATTATGATATGTACCCAGTATTTGTGTGTGTACTGTTTATAGTTAGGTATTAATACTAATATGGTGAGGAATGAGCATGTATTTAATTCATCAGATAAAATTCAGCTATATTAAAGAGAAACATACTATTTTGCTGTCAAAGACCAATGGGACTTCACATCTTTGTTTCAAAGGGTCACCTTTCATTTCCAGTCACTGTTATATTTTCCTACAAGCAGAATTAATCATTTTTATTAATAATGTGGTCTAATACGAGAAATATTAGGATTCATTTTTTCAACAATTGTTTCACCTACTATAGTTTCAATTCCATTGGCTGTTCTATCTAGAGACTGAAAACAGTGTTTGCCCCGCTATTCCATTATATATTTTCCATCTAGTTCTATAAAACAAGTAGCACACAAATCTGATTGAATGGTGGCTAGATATAGGACTTCTGAGGAGGGGGAAAAAGAAATAAGATATAAGAAGGCATCTCCAAATGACGTTTCCACCCACTACTAGCATCTGCCAGAGTGACGTTTGTTTCCAGTTCACATGACATTGATGTGGTTACACTGCTGCAAACATCTTCTCCCACTCAGATCATCACCCTGCCACTGTCACTGGAGGGAAGACGGTTTGTTGCACAATCGCTGCTGAAGTTTTTTCAGCATCTGTAACCAGCGACCAGCAATTGGATAAACTTTTCTGTCATCAACTTTTTTCCAGGAGATGCAATGGCATCCTGCAATTGCTTATGTCTACATAGATCTTTATACTCTCTTACTGTCAAGTAACTGAAAAGAAGTTTTTGGAAAGAAATAACCTTTTTTTTTTGCATTTAAGACAGAAAAATAGACTTACTAACAGTGATCCAGTGTAACCAAGTGATGACAGCATTAGGCTCTGTATGATCCTTAGTCAGTCCTAACCTGACTACAGAAGGTATTTTTACTTTTTAATACATTTTCTAGAATACCAAAAGGAAAATGGAACACTATTGTGTCCATGTAGGAAAATTCTTTCAAACTATTTTTTCATAGTGCTTTTAAAGGTTTTTCCACTGTTATGTTGTACTTTGAAAGGAGCTTTAAGTTGGATGCAATGAGCTGGGTGTGATAAAAGGAAGTTTCACTGTGGCTGAAGGAAAGAATAGTTTTGAGGTATCTCTTAGAGCTTTTTAAGTCAGTTGAGTTGATTTGCAGCTTTAGCTGCATGCCTTCACAAAGGCATTCCACAAGCCTGAGTAACACAGTCAGATTGCTGTGGAAAATTTGAGCTTCCAGACAGCAAATGTATTTCAGGTCACATGCTCTCTACCAATATAGTAAGATTAGTGTACATTGTCACTTTCTGTGCTAAATGGGTATGGGGTTCCATTACTAAGAGGGCAACAATCTCTGCTTTCAGCAACAAGGAGCTTGATTAACAGAGCTCTTGCTGTAATTCTAACAAGTCTCAGGGGAGTCAGGAGATTTCTGCACTGGAACCTGATTAAATATTATATCATTTTTATGGATTCCAAATACTATTTAGAGATTGCGGATGGGAAAATCAGTTTCAGTTAGAAGCAGATGAGATTGTTTTATGACATTATCTTTTGCTAGCCATTAAAGTTTATTAAAGGTACCATAAGCTACATTACTCCTTCCTTATTTGCAATTTATAGTGCATGAGCCACTAAAATACACTAGAGCAGGAATATATGTTATTTAAAGTAAGCTATCTATAAATGGGTGAAGGCCATACAGAAATGAATCCTAATACTTCTGGCTGCTCCATCTTAGCATTTCTATAGAGTCTATAAACGGGATTTGATAACCTAGTTCCAAAAATGAAATTAGTTCCTAAAACCTAGTTTAAAAACTCTTACTGCTTCTACCAATTAGGCAGCATAGTTTCAGTTTGTGCAAATGTCCAAGTACTGCACAAAGCACAAAACCCCAAACTACTAAATCTTTCTTAGTACTGACATTCATATGCCTTGCTAGGATCCAAACAGATTAGATGTTATTCCATGTTTTCTCACATGCTCCATCCAGCAGGACTCTCCACATACAAATCTACCATACTAGGACATAAAACAGAAGTCTCTGCTCCCTCCTTTCAAAAGATGAGGTAGGCCATGAAGGAGACCTTTTATTCACAAACACTCAGGAAATGGCAAATCTTTTTTGATCCTTCATGTCCATAACAAAGCAAAATGTAGTCTACTGATTTTCTGGTGCACTAGATTGATGGGTGCCCCAACTCCCAGTTGTTGCAGCTATTACACTTTGTAAAGCAAAAGCAAAAAACCACCACCAACAACAACAAACTGTTGCTGTCTCATAGCAAAGGTGTTTTTAGATGAAAAGGGAAACAAGGTTTCTGATTCAGCAAATACAATAAAAAACAGCGACTAGTTTTGTTGGGCTGTTTTGCTTTACATGCTGTCTGTTCCAGATCACATCCTCAAATAGTCTGTTCAGTTCATACATAGCACTGGAAGTCAGCTCAGAGCTGAACACTTAGAGAGAGGTATTTAAGGCATAATTATGCAAATCTTGGCTGCAGTAAGGATTTGGTTCTTTTTTTCTTTTTATTTTTTTTTTGGGGGGGGGGAGGGGTTGCAGCTTAAATATCTCTATCTTAAGTACCCAAATAACTGAACTGATGTGTCACTCAGACTAGGTATGTTAAATCTGTTTAAAGTCCTTTCTGTTTCACAAAATGGTTTTGATCTATGCTAGAGCCCTTTGCCATCTAGGTGAAGACAGACCTTGTTCCTTTTGGCTCTTAAGTGCTAAAAATAGCTTATCTAGCTAATGAAAATAACCTAATGAAGTCCTAGCTATTAAGGTAAGCATCTGGTGTTTCTCTGGTGCATTCTATTTACTTACAATGCACATAAATAGTACCTTCATTCCCTGATGCTGGCTTCTTCCATGAAGCTTTTAGAGCAGATAAAAAGCTTGGACTTCCTCTGGACTGTGCGTGAAACCCAAGAGAAAGCACTTCATTTGTTCAGATAAATATCCAAACCTGAGCTTTCTCATGATCAGCTCCCTTCTACTGCTTCCTCTACTCTTCCTCACTGTTGAACAGTTCCACAAAGACCACGGCTCCCGAGGAGTACCCCTTTGCACCCTCCTCAATTTAGTTCTCACCAGATTCTCCCTGCATGGCTTAGACTGGGATCACAATTGCCAATTGCTATTATGAAAAGAATAATTAGGCTCAGCATATGTTACATGTGAGGAAAGAATTTTATTAATAGAGATCATTGTCTGGGAAAAGTAATTGATTTGAGCTGGTAAGGCCCGTTTCGAGGGTAAAGATACAACTTAAGCTGGTTTTGACACTAGCTTTTTCCTAGTAATTACCTGGCTTGCTACTTCTAGCAGAGAACAGGGCAGATAAGAGAGTACATGGTCTTTTTTAAAAAAAAAAAAATCATTTAAGCAAGTTCTGTAATGGATTTGTCAGTCTTCTTTTAAAAGTAGCAATTTTCATTTGCTTTAAGTGGCAGAAATAAAAGCAAAACGACCCCAGTTTCACGTGTAATGTTTACATTTCCTTTAACCTCAGCAATTTAATACTAATACTTTTCCCTTAAGAAAGTAAGAATACATCATTATAAACTGATGTGATACTATTGTTTTCCCAAAATTTGGGAACAAGAGAAGGCTTACAGCACTGGCATGTTAGAGATGTACCTAATTATGAATGACAATGGTTTGACAAGAACAGTTTTATACTATATAGATAATGGAGATGTTCGATGAAACAAAGACAGATTTAGCTTACTAAGAGAAAGATGCACAAAACATGAGGAACTAATTAACTGAGATTAGCAACACCAGGAGGTATGCACTAGTGTACAATCAGAGTCGTTAGTTAAGTTAAGCAGTTGGCAACATCAGCCTCTGTATTTGAGGGAGTTAAGGGAAACATCTGATCGTGGTTCCTGTGGTGAAGCCAGGAGCAAAGCTCTGGATGAACTAGTGCTCCCAGCAGTCCAGCACGGGAGCATGGGATCTCTGAAAGTTTAAGTGAAGGTTATATCAGGTATCTTCTTGTGAATTTGAAAGCCTAAAATGTTAAAGGTGGAAAGTGGGAAGACAGAGAGAAGGAGAAAAAAGAAACACGTTCTGGCTAAAGCAGATTCTTCTTGGAGTGCCAGACTCCCAGCCCTGTAAATCACAAGCGTCAAAGCTGAGGTTCATGGAAACCCACCCTAAAACCACATAGGCAAATTTCTATCACAAGTATTGATGCAGCTCTGAGAGTTGAAACAGAGATGTGTATGTTTCAGGTTCCATACATCAGTATCTACCACAATTTTTGGATTTGCTTCTTGAAGTTTGGAGTTGCATATCTTTTCTGTCCATCCTTAGAAGTTTTGAGCTGTCGTGTCTTTCATTGCAAGCTTTATGGGACAAAGATTTTGTGCAGAGAGATCTGTTGAAGGGATGATTTTGGTCACTGCTGCAATATGCTTAATTACCATAAGTCCTATTGACAAAGATGCTGAGATGAGCCTGGGAAAGGAGAGACATGGGGCATAGTGACTGTACACTAGTTTAATTAATATTGATTTACTTAGAAGAGCAATTGCTCATCAAAGGAAGGAGTTTGTTATTTTCAGCCACTTTCTATGGAGTGAGGAGAAAGACTACAGTGAAAGAAAGCCTTAAAAACAAGCAAACAAGAGCCTCCTATAGCATGAAGCATGAACAAAAGCAGTGCTAGAGAGAAAAAACATACCAGGAAAGCTCAAGTGAACAGAAAAAGGACTGAGAAGCAATATATAAAGTTTTACTCCTGCACCCATTTTCCCACTTTTCTTCAAAACCTCTTCTCTTTCCTCTCCTTCATACCCAGAAGGAAACAGTGCAAGTAGTTTACAGACAGGTGAAGAAGGCCTGCAAAACTGCAATCCCATAATAGATGAGCAATCAAGCAAAAATTAGATGAGGGATCAGGGTGGACTGTAAAATAAACAGCAAACAATAGCCAAGTATTCCTGGGTGCAAAAAGATGTAGCTTTTATCTCATCCATCTCGCTCTTTGTCAAAAAAAGCAGTCTGCCTTTATCACTTTATTTATGGCCTTTCATTTAGCTGTTTCTCAAGGAAACGCCAATCAGTCTAGCCACAGAATCCCCTTACTCATTGTGTCCAATGTTAGGGAGGTCAGCAGCAATACTCAAGAGCCAATTGTTACAGCTTTGAGATAGACTCATTAATAAGGACTTTGCATTACAATAGTCTGTTTTTGTGTGTGGTTCATTATCTCAGAAGCCATCCCTTTCTGACTGTGAAATTTGCCTGGAATACACTGTACCTCAGAAATGCTGTTACTTAATGGAAATGCTCTTATCCCTGTGCAACTGAAAACATGAATATGAGAGGCAACATTAATGTGCCCATCTCTGATTTTTCCTCTTTTGGCTATACCAGCTTGTTTTTTCTATGTGTTAATTTAGGATTTGGGCAGTCAGAGGGAGGCATACTTATGATCACAGCTATTCAATGTACGATGGATACTATATACCTAATCAAACTTTCTGGAATAAGGCATACCAGGAATGGTGAAGGAAGTTTGGGGTAATAATGAACTAGTAGGAAGCTCAGAAGTTCCTAAATTAACTGAGGGATCCACAGTTCCAAGGGATGTTTCAGCCTCAGACAGTAGTCTCACTTATCATCCAGATTGCCATATTTACACCCTTCAGCAAACTGATGGAGTCAAGTGCAATCTTCCAGTCTGTGTAACAGAGAATTTATTTAACTCTCATTGCCTTCCTTGGGTCATTATAAAGTGAATATATGCTTCCTTATTTGCTTTCTTATCATAAAAAAAAAAAAAGAAAAAGAAAAGAAAAAGAAAAGAAAAAAAAAGAAAGAAAGAAGTAGGTGTTAAACCAACAAGTTGTGCTGGGCAAGTCTATAGCTAACCTTGAACTAGGCACATATCCAGTCAAATCAATGAGGCAAGGCTGAGAGAAATTCTGGATGGCGCCACGTCCTTCTCAGAAAAATGTTTCAACACATTTCAAAACAAAAAATGTGAGCCAAAAAAGTAAGTACCCATCTGGTATTTATCTGCAATTCTGCAGAAGAACAACTTGCCAGAGGAGCAAGTTAAGTTCTGCATGATGAAAACCACAAAACACCACAGCAAACTTTTGCATACCCCCCCCCCACCATGAGACATCTACGACAACACAGTACATGAAGATGTACAGGCAAAAACAATATTTTGAAACAAAACCCAGAGTGCACAGTTCTTCCAAAGAGTTGGACAGCTCTCAGTAGCAGCCAGATCTGCCAAAACAGCTTCCCATTCCTGCCCTCCAAAAAAATCACATCTCCCAGCACATGAAGTCAGTTGATCGTACCAAATTGGCTATTCTACTGCATTTTCAAATCTGGATTTCCATTAACAACAAGGACAGCTGCCTGTTTGCTTGGTTTATCCCAGTGCATGCCACATATCTCGTGCTCTGGAACCCACCTTTTCCCTCCAGAACTCCACCTGCCCCTTCACACAGGTCTTTGACTTGCCATCTGTTAGGTTATTACATGAAAGGAGGCTGTACTTTTCTTCATTAAAAGGCCTTTTTACAGAGACACCGCATCTAGCACTTGGGACACTTTCAAGGTATCCTGGCGCCTCTCCCAATCTGTGCTCCCTCACAGAGATTCCATTTTGCTGCTATAATACCCTAAGTATCAGTACTTAGTACCCTAAGTAATCCTGGCTCTGCTCAGTCAACTAGCATTTCCCATCCTATTGGCAAACACTTCATTTCTTTTGAGTACCACAGTATTCTTCTCTGTGCTTCATTCATGCACTTCATGCATATGCAAGTTGAGATAAAAATGTTATATTTCCATGCCAGCTGGTACCTCTGTCAATTGCACAGCTACTTGTTTTATAGTGGAAAGAAAATATTCTAACATGCTGCACATTAATATGCAAGCATTAGTTCATCTTGTTAAAAATTCTCTGCCAAGTGGCTTTTCTTAAAAGTTCTCTAGTGAGTATGTGTTTTGAAGTGTCAAGTCCTTTTCTATGCAATCTTCCACTCAAAATAATACTAAGGAATGCAGGGAATTTTGTAAAATAGTACTTCCGTAGTCAAAAAACCTTTGTGCTGTCAATTTTTCTCTTTGGGGCCAATATAGTCAAAATGCAAGTTGGAGGCAAGTTCTCTGGTAATGATCAATTTTGTTATGAAACATATCTCACATATACCTTTCATGTTATCCTCAGGCACAGATATTCATGAGATCACAGTTTGGCTTGCAGACTCTTTGTGCCAGGTGATAAGCAAGGAGGGAGGAAAAAATAAAATAAAATCACAGCTTGATCACTATATCCCAGATTGAATCTGCAGATTGGCAGTTACAAAATAGCTTACCTCTAAATTTGGGCTGGAATTCATAGAGAAACAATGAACACAGATCTCACACATGTCATTTTTCAGAGTCATTTGGTCAAAATAAATAACCATACTTCAAATGCTAGCTTCGTATTCACTCATAGCATTAACAAGTCTTGGAGCGTTCAGCACCACCAATGAAATACTAGATACACAGCAGGTAATAGAGAAGGGACAGGCTTCTAAACCAGTAAGGCATACAGCTGGATTAAAAAAAAAAAGAAAAAAAGAAAAAAAAAAGAAAAGTATTCAGATAAAATGAGTCACTTCAGCTCATTTATAGAGGTTCATTCCACAGCTGCTTGCTTTACCCAGCAGAACTCAGGATAATCACCACTCCAACCAGCAATGGTCACCCTCCATATTTCACTGCAATGCTAGCCCTTTCCCTTAATGTCTAGCTGGATAACTGCCATTAAATCTCTATTAGAGATTCAGCTCTGAAAAGCCAATATTTTTGGACACAAATTTTTAATCTCTCCTTTAGCATAAAAGCGAGCTTTAATACCTTCCTCACACACTCCAAAGCCCTTATATTTACTCTGCCCTTCTCACCATGCAGCATGTTACTAAAAAAAAAAAAAAAAAAAAAAAAAAAAAAAAAAAAAAAAAAAAAAAAAAAACACAAAAAAAACACACACCTCACAAACAACTTAGCTAACCTTTTGCCATCTTTGACAGTCTTCCCAGACACAGAAGTTTTTAGAAACACATTACTAAAGCAAATATAATTGTTGGTTTTCTTTGCATATCTGTTAACTTTTTTTTCCCTTTACAGAAAAAAAACCAACCAGTCAACCACACCACACCTCCAAACCAGACTCAGTCTTCTCCCCACCAGGTAGAATTACAACACTGCAGTTTACTGTTCAACACCTGTGCACTTAAAAGGCTCTCATCATTGAATGTATGTCTCCCAGCCTCAACCTTTTGGTTTCTATGCACCCATCCTTTTGCAGGTAGCTTCTGTCACCTGTGGTTTCCTTCTCATTACTTACATGTGTAATAGCAAAGCCCTGGCTTTTCTCCTTTCATTCGAGCTTTATCAACTAGCATGTAAGCACTTTTTTCAAATAACAACCTTTCCATCATAGCATCCTTCTCAGCATTTCTCTCTTCCTAACAGTATTCCACTTAGAGGCAAAATAAGTCATTACTGTAAATACTTAATGTTTGTCTAACACAAATTCACTGTGATAGATACAGCCATGATTGCACTTACAGAGGCACCTCAAGAAGAAGCTAAGCTCACGTATTTGCAGAGGCAGCCCAGAAAAGTCATCTGCGTATATCTACGTAACATCTCAGACAATTGTGATGGTAAGTTCAGTTTTAAGCTCAATATAAAAAACAACAAGCTGTGTCCTGCTTGTTCACTAGGCCTATGATTTTATTCAGTACATCTCTAAAGGAAAGGATGAAGCATGAGATTTTGCTACTGTATCACAAACGTTCTTTCAAATCTAAGGCTCTTTGGAGGTTGTTAGGTCAAGAGATGTTTGCCAAAGATTATTTCATCTTTTAAACTTTTTTTTTTAAAAGACATTGAATTACCTTCAAAATTAGAACAACTAAGCAATTGCAGAACATATTTTACCATTAATGTAATTGCTTTCAGCCATATTTCTTGGACATTTTGTATTTGACAGAAAGAAGGAAGAAATCATGCCAATTTATTTTATGTAAGCACTGAACTTGATGAACTCAGCCAATTACAGGATAGCTTTGATCAATTTGTACTAGAAGAGAAGTGAATCACAAGTTTCTATCTGGAATGAATTATCAAAGAAATATGATAAAACGCTAACCTTAATCTTCATCACGGTAAATAGCGCAGTCATTACTTACTGCTGTTAGCTTGTGCTGCAGGTTATACAGATGTGTACTGGGACATCGTTCACTACAAACAACTTCAAATGGGAGCTTTTCTCCATCTTTTCACTGCGTGGGGTAGCCACGTCTCTCAGAATACCATGTAGTAAGTAGCGTACCTCAGCACCTCGTGGCATACGACGAGCTCCAGACGGATTGTATGCAAGATGTGCCTAGTAATTTTCACCCTCCTCCTCCAACCACCCACAAGCCATTTACTGCCTGGGTTTCTTTCCCTCTCAAGTTCACCACAGTAGTGAAGTAGCACAATTAGCTGAACAGTTAGTCTGAGAGCTCACAAAGAAGCTAGCTAGCTATTATACACATCCCTCTGAAAATCTTGTTCAAAATCAGGCCAAGTCCTATAGCACAAAACACATTTTTCCCTTCATTCCTTGCCAGATGGTTTTCAGCCCCCTCAGCTGCTCCCTTTTTTGGCCTCTGTCTCTCAGATTACATCTCACACATCAACTATCCAGAGACAGAGTTTAATACCGTTAACCTTTCAATGTAGCCACCTGGCACAGTAAGGCTGATTCCAACTAGCACCTTATTTCTGGGTCTCCCGTTAGGCCTCATCTAATGCAGCCAATTCCACATCGTGCCTGTTAATTAGAAAGCACGCCTCTCAAGTTCTTTCTCTAGTTAAATGAGTTGGCACCCATTAAAGATATCGCTGCAAATTCAGAGTCCTTTTCCCCTGCCTGTTTAAAATTAACTTCTTAAATGAAAAGAAAGTTTTTGCCTTTATTTTCTGCTCTTACTTCACTTTCTCTATTTGCTGAGTTGGAAGTGCTCAGACATCTTCCCAGTTCAGCTTCATGCCCCACCCTGAGTGGTAGCAAAGATCTGCCTCTCCTGCCCTTGGTACTTCTGCCAGCAGCTTTTTGCGCTTTCCCAACAAGGAAGGTACCTATGTGATGATCTGCTTTACAGCCTGTGTGTTCTGCAGTGTTCCTGCCTGGACAGTATTCTCATCAATGGTCTGCGTTTTCTTTCTTGTCCCTTCTCTTGGAGATCATATTCCCTTTCACAGCCATTTCCAGCTTGCAGCTTCTAGAAGGCACTTTTTCTTCTCTGTGTCTTAAAAGCCTCTTCACAAAGTTTGTCTTCCTACCTGCCACTTTCCTGACCCCTCAGCATCCAAGAACCCAGACCTACTGCAATAGGTCAAGACCAAAACCATCTTCAGCAGCTTACCAACTGTCTCATCATTGCATTCAACACAACTAGCTCAGATACATCATCAAACCACAGTCCATCAGCCCTTATTTCACCCAGTTTCCTACAGGAGCAAACTACCCTCTTCCCGTAGAGGCCATTAGCTCTGAAATCATGCACAGGTCAGATGGGGGAGCTGAACGGGGCTGGCTAATCCCCGAATTCGGGGATTTCATGGGGAAGACAGCCAGTTACGGCCATGAAGTGTGTAATTTAACTAGAATTAGAATTTTCAGGAATGGGCACATTTCTGATGTTTGCAACTAAGGAATCATATATACATAAAATAAAATCTCTTTAAATTATTTCCCTGTTTTCTCTAAAACTTTACTCAACCTTGAGTACAATGGAGCCTTCTGTTGGCATGAAAAAATGTTTTGATTTTGGCTCCCACTCAGAAGCAGGACTGAATATGCATTTTTTCCCAAGATAAGCCAAGATTTGAAGCACAATCTTGCTAATATAGCTTTTAGTGACCTTTCCTACATCAGCATACTTTATCTTCACAAAGCTCACATTACAATTCCCCACAAGCATACACAGTATATTCTAAAAATGCACACAGGACAGTTTTATTCTAATCTGCTTATAAGGGAGATACACCTATCTTTGTAACATGCAATAGAAGGCAATAAAACAGAATTATGACGTCTTACCAAAACTTTCACGACTGTAAGTTTTGTTACTAACCTCTGAATTAAAAAAAAATATCTGCCTAAGAGTCAGTACATTTTAACTGATTGTTCCATCATAATATTGCTTGCTGCTAGCCATTAGGAAATTCCATTAAATAAAATATTCTCTTGCAAAAAAACTTATCTAGATATTTTGTGTAGTACTCCAGTAACCTACTCTAAGCCAACTGCTGATGAAAAGGAGGGTGCTGGAAGCAGCCAGTGAGCTTAAAGGGTAGACATCACTTTTTATTGGGGTTTGGATGTAGTCAGGGTTAGCTGAAGAGATTTGATCCATAATTATGGGATTTATTATGGGAGATAAAAAACTTAAGGTTGATACATGAGTGTGGTTCTTGTACTTACCCTGGGGGAGAGAACTCAAATACAAGTACTGATATTCTTGGGAGCTGAGGTTTATTTCCTCTCACTCAGCAATGTCATTTGGAAAAGACTTCATGGACTTCTGTGTCTACCAATGTATGTTTAAGGAAAGATCAACATTATTTTATTTTCCTTTGGAAAGTTATTATTCCCAGTAATATCAATACTCATGTGAACTGAGTGTACTAAGGACATTCGCATGTCTGCTTGAAGAAGAAAAGAAATGAAAAACTTCAAAATTTAATATAAGACATTTAAAAACTGGTTTAGTTGCAAGCTCATTCCCTTATAAGGTACCTCACACAGTCAGTCTATAGCATTCTTACACAAATATTAATGTCAGTAAATTTACAATAGGGCAACTTGCTTGTACAGAAATGGGTTTAGCTAGCTTGAATATCTTGTATCCTGTTGGGTATCCCTAGAGAATTTCTAGAACAGAGCAGTAGCAGTTCGACTCAAGAAGCAAAAAGATGAGTGAAATTACAAACCAAACTGGCCCTGAACTTCTACTTGAGCATGAATTAGGTAAAACATAATGTGATTCTAAAATAGCTTTGTAACAGAACCTCCTTGGCAGTTTTAACACAGAAATAGTCATTAAGTTTGAGTGTCTCTGATTTGAGCTGTTAAGTTCAGGTTTCCTGAGCAACAGTGTCAATATTTTAAAAGTTTTTGCTCTATGCAGGTGGTCAGAAAACCACCTCATTCTCCTAATTATTTTGATGAAAGCTAAATGCAACATAGTTTTCTTCATAGTGCTCCGTCAGTATTTCCTTGGTGACATTTTTTTCTTTTTGTAAAAAGGAGCAAAAGCAGATGAAAGTCATGCTAAAAATCTGAAAGCTGTGTGTTCCAGGTATAGAATTTTTTTAAAAAGCTATTTCCGTAGTAAGATGAGATGTCAGCATCCTGGAACTAAACATGACACAGAGTTTTTAAGATCTTACAAGATTTATATTTGACCTTTCAAAGAATGGAAGATTTCCAAGAAAATGGTTTCTCTCAGGGGCAGGTTTTTGGGTGTTCTGAGCTCTGTAATCATCACAGCCATTTTTTGTCTGTTTTTGTTAGAGAAAAAAAGTTTTGCCCCTTAGCTTCATTAAATGGGTCCACTACTGCTAAGTGTAGTATGTACACTACTCAGTATAGGTTCTGACCTGCAGTGCTCACTCCCATCTGTGTGTTTGGAGTGAACTGCCAGACAGCAAGCACTCCATTTGAGCATCCCACTAAGTAAAGTTTACTTAACTTTAAGATTATAATTTGGATGTTATCAATAGGTTTTTATACCTATTATGCCCAAACTCCTTTTTCCGATGTCCTGTTTTTTTCTTTTTGGAAATACTTTAAATGCTGTACAACATATTTTTTTTTACCTTAGTGATGGCCTGCTGGTGTCCTTGAAAGAAGATCCAGATTATTTATTTGTGTTATTTGTACGTGGACAGTATACTGAGATTGGCCAGCTATATGTACTACCCACATACAGTCTGTCACCTTGCAGACTGCAGCCAGAGCCTGAGACACCATTTTGCTAGCTGCTGTATAAACCCAATACAACACCAAATCAAAGTTTTTTTCATTCTGTATAGAGAAGACAAAACAGTAAATCTTTTAAATTGCAGTGGTGTTTCTTTATATCTTTCTGTGACTCCCGACATATATAGTAGTAGTAATGTGCTCAGTTGATCTAAATTAACATGTTTCTATTAGATCTTTTGTTAATTAGTTGAGTGAACACATTTTGCACCGTCTGAGAAACTGGTCCTTTTTTATTTCTATATTCACACTCAGACTTTTTAATTTAAACAATAGGGAACAAAAAAAATTACCTTATACCTTATGCTATTTGTATGTGGACTGTATACGGAGATTGGCCAGTGATACGTGCTACCCACCTACAGTCTGTCGGTTGCATTTGTTCCAAAATACGTTGCACAGCTACCAGCTGTCAATCATGAACTCTGTGGAGAAAGAGCAGTTTATGAATTTAAAAATACGAAAGAACACAGTTTCTCATGGAAATGCTAACAAAGGTTATCAGAGATGTTAATCAGTGCTATAAACAAATACTCATTGTTTTCATTTGTGGGTTTTTTTTAATCTGCTGCACAACACATTTTAATAAGAAATAAGGAATTAGTTGATAATTTGGCATAAGAACAAGCTGCTGCTTTATTCAATTAATTCAGTACTTACAATTTTTGTTTCTTGCCTTACCAGAAAGCCTAGCACTTCAATAAATTATCTTTCTTTTCTGTTTGATTATTAAAGCAACTTAAAACAGAGACTGTTGCAGGACTACAGGCCTGCATTTCAGAATTGTGAAAGCTACTGGAGCCCATTTAACCAGGCAACCAAAGCAAGCACCAGTGGGCAGAGAGAGGCTAATACAGCTTCTATAATACAGAAGGAATTAAGAGGTAAATCGAAAGCAGATAGGCCGGTTAGTCTAACTGAGATTTTGGAAAGTTTTCAGTCTCTGACTAAAAATGAGAAAAACTGAACAGGTACAGACTCATCAAAGACAGTGAGAACAAATACATGGATATCTGCAGTTCTCCAACCTGAAGAAACACTTTGTTATGAGAAGTCAGAAAGCATTATAAGCCTGAGTATATCACCTTTTCCTTCTGAGATATAAGAGAATAGGGAAGTGGAAGACATGATGGACCTCTCTTAAGTCTTAATACTTAAAAGCACGTGAATGGTTCCATGGAGTTATGTACAGCGACAATCCAGTTTATCAAGTTTTCCATTATCACCTTCTCATAGTTGCATTGCTATTACTTTCTTTTCTTCTCAAAGTATGGCAACAACACACAGCTTAATAAAGTGTCTCCCAGCAAAAGTTTTTCCTAAGTCTGAAGCTGCCATTTGCCCACTATAAAGATGAACATCCCGTTCTGCAGTTTACTTCAAAGGTACATGCATATCAAAACATCAATGTTTTCATCACAGCATACGGCAGTTTACAACATAATGCTCTTAAATTTTCAAGGTATAAATTTTTAAGTGTTTGTATTAGACAAATACATTGCTCAGGTTCACAGAACAGGTTGTTTTCCATGACTCATTTCTTAGTCCACAGACATCAGTCATGCTTTCCAAACACCTGCTGCCTTTGAAAAACACTTTTAATTTTTGTCAGAGAAAGATGAGCATTAAAGGCCTATAAATATAGATACCAAAAATTTACCTAGCCCTACTTGAATTGTGCTTTCGTATGTCATAATTTAAAAAAATGATTCCAATCTTTATAACACTTGCACCTTGCACCTCACACCTCATTAGGTGTAATAAAATACTTAGCAAGTGATATTTTCCTCTCTTCCCAGAATGTTAGAAAGAAAAAAAAAATCAAACTCTTGTCCTCTTCCATTTCTAATTTTCTTTCTGAAATGTTTCTATGCTGGTGGAGAATTAAGATTGCGTGGGTATGCTTGCAAATAGGTTTATATGAAGAGGAAGCAAAACCTTTGGACAGTCAAATGAGATCTGATGCATTGCTCTTTCTTTACTGATGTTTCACTTCATATTCAGTATTCACATAATTTGCACACTACGCTGAAGATGTGTATTAAATAAAAATGCTGTCTGTCAATGGTCCGGAATTGGTATCATAAACATAACTCTATCACAAACTCTGCATCTTTATTTAATGAATCTTTATTTAATACAAAGAAGAGATAGAGGAAAACACTATCATTTTTTTTTAGTATTTTAAAAATCCAGTGATTGGAAATATAAGAAATTAAAACTAGATAATTGAAAAGAACAGAAATTCACTGCTAAAATAATCTAATACTTAACCCTGTAGCTCTTCATAAGTAAATTCTCCCTAAAAGCTGACATCTGTGTCCTGCAATGTCCTATCACAACTGACTATTGTCTAAAAATATTTTAGAGTATATACTAAAGCAGGGATCTGGGGCTCTGACTGAAGATTTAATGTGCAAACTTAACAAAATAATACTTCCATGGGGAATATGTATTCTAATCTTTGTGAGGAAATTAGCCTAATGCAGGTGAATCTTCTTTCCTTCCAGTGTATTTTTTACAAATTCTTATGAATTTAAGACTGTTCTCCTTTTTTTTTTACTTAAACATTAACCCTTGATAAACTCCTATGATCAGTAATGCTCTGTTGCAATAAGTTCCACAAAGTAGTTCTACTTCACACTTTAAAAGCATTTCCATTTATAAGTTTTATCATTTTTGGTTTTGTTTTGTTTTATCTCATAGTACAGTCCATCACTCCCTTATGAGAAAGATGGTAGAAAAATAAAATGCCATGGACCACATTCTCAGAAGGTAAAAACTGAATTCTACCTGTGCAAAAAAGCTGACAAATTTACATATTTTTTCACAGCTTTAGTGCTTACACTATGAAAATGAAAGAGGCAGTTTTGTTTCATCTAGATCTTTATTTTAATAAAATATGAATATTCAAATTCAATAAAGATGTGCTCAGTAAATTCCTGCATCAGATTCAGGTATAGATTCCATATTGTTACTTAGACTACAACATTCCTATTACTAGAAGGTGACAAATAAATATTAATGAATCTAACTTTCATAACACGCTATAATAATACCATTAGATTATTAATACATGTTACATTATTATGTATAATATATATTATTAATATATATTATTTATACGTATTTGTTTGTGCTAGTTGTTGTTGATGGTGAGGAAATGGGATGTACTTCTTGTTCCACTACTTATAAAAATGCATATCACAACCAGCTGCTGGCAGAGAAGTTCCACTGGGATGAAATTTAACCTAAGACTTTGAGTATTATCTGTCTTATAGTTATTATTTTTCATACTACCAACAGTTGTGATGGTACTTCGGAACTGTTGATTCAGCACCACTTCTCAGGCTTTTGGTTTTTGGACAATACAGCCTTTTTCAGATCAATAAAAGATGAAGATAAATGGTGATAAATTAATATGTTTTAAATATCCTTTAAATCCAGCTTTATTATCACATTTTTTAATCGTGCCAGTCCTTCAATGTACAGAGAAACTGCCTCATCGTTCACATCCAGTAGCGTGGCTATACTCTTTTGCAATAAAAACCACACCAATATCATACTTATTATCAATAAACCAGAGACACGGTGTTATCTGGCAAATGAATGGTAGACTTAAAAATTAAGAGTTCTCTTTCTCTTACTAGAAAATCATTTTAATCCATGTGTTTCATTTTTTCTGTCAATAAAAGGGGCACTCATTTCACCTCTCACAGATGCAAAGCTTAATCAATGGGTAAGGTGTTCTGCTGGTGTTAGTTCTTGCCTGAATCACTAAAGCCCTGCCAGTTTTTCCATATCCTTGGATTTAGAGTTGTTACTCAAGTCCTGAAATGTTATGGAAAAAAAAGATATTTTAATCACCCATTTATAAGCTACAATTTTTATGTTAGGTGGATCTTTTTTACTCTCAGGAAAATTATCCCCAGCTTTTATGAAAATAACTGGTTGGAGAATTCAATAATAATGTATGTCTAAATATACACTAATATTAACCTCTGCCCTGTCAATAAGAGGGCATGGAGGCAGATTAGTTCTTACATTTAATTATCTTTTTATTTCATTGAAGTTTTATCTTTTTTCCGATTTTGCACCTCATTAGTCATGATCAAAGTGTCTTCCTCTTACTAGTGCCTTAATGTGATTCTTTGATCACATTTTCTGACTAATCTGAAGGTCTATTAACTGAATTACAACAGAGCCTGATGCATTTTGAGCCTTGAAGTTTTTGGATCCATTTTCCTGGGGCCTTTTTTCTCCATCTAGTTCTGGGCACTTAATTGAGGTTCCCAGGAGCCTAGTTGCCCTGGACTTCCTCTATAATTCACAGAAAGAGACACCTCCATGGAAAAATGAATCAGACACCCCCAGAAGATGATTTGGCTCTTCTGTGGGACAAATCTTTCTCAGGCAGTTTCCACTGACTACAAAAGGAGGCTATGGCAACCATAGGACCAGAACTTAGGCAACTTATTTTAACTCCTAGAAATAACTAGAATGACTTTGAGCTGTATTTTATGAATTTAACTGTGATCCTTGTCCCCGTCCCACTCACAAGGGGCTATTTTAATAATTCGCAGTTATGAGTGTTGACTGACAATGAAATACATGCATCCAAGAGCCATAAGATCATCTCTGTGTGAGCTCTAGAAAAACCACCATAAGCATAGGTCATTTTTTTTTTTAAATCTTGCACTTCCATACACAGTATTTCCCATCCATTCCAACTATCTATATGCTTCCTTTCTCAGAGGTCTGCCTAAAGCCATCTTAAACCTTGCTGACAAAAATCTTTTATCTGAAGGAGTGAATACACTCCAAAATTCATCCACAAAAATGTTCCAAAAGCAATGTTATCCCATTTAAGTAGTTCCACTATCAATTTTTTTTTCTGCCTCTGAAAACTGTTTTGTGATGGATCAATCACATAGTCAATGGGAATAGATACAGCAAGGCTGTGTGATTGAGTATTCCGTCTTCTGGAGTCAGTAATTGCTTCAGAGAATGGAGTAAAAAATCTTTGGTAATCAGTTAAGAAAACCACCCACAGGAAAAACTGGGTCAAAACCTTCATTAGTTAGAGGTTGGCTTATATCCTTCCTCTGCTACAGCCTAGTGGAAAATAATTCCAAAGAAATTTTACACGTTTCTTCACTAGACAGAGATGCCATTCATTTCGTTGCTATCAATAGATAAGGTACTGGGCATTATGTGACTTAAGACAGTAGCCCCCAGCCTACAAAGCCATTCACTTGTACAGGCAAGAATGTTTGTACTGTGTCAGATTGAGTTTTGGGCTGTAAAATGGTGTGCAGCCAGTTGAACTTAAATCCTGTCACACTGCTCCATGCAAAGTCTTGCCATAGGCTCCAGCAGAAGCAATGCAGGCAATGCAGGGGAAGCAGGGAATATATGCTTGGAACCAGGACTTCTTGTAGGTCCAGGCACCAATTTCTTGGACATTTCCTGATTGCCTTATCTTAGAGGCATCTGGAGCTGACCAGATCTAGGATTAGGGATGCTAGTCTTGCTGAGAAGCTGTTGAACTGCCGCTGCAAGAGAAATAAATCAATAGCAGGGCTGTGTGTCTTCTGATTCGATGGGATCACTCAACAAAACTGGAGATATGACAGTTGAAAAAGTTTCATTCACACAGTGACTACTTTTGCATCACTTAGATAATGTTTAAAAAGGTAATAAGTAATCAAAATAAAAACTACCTGAAGTATGAGGCTCAAACATATAGTTTTTCAATGATTTTCTGAGGTTTTGCTCTCCTGGCATTTAATCAATCTTTTCCCTCTAACTCTTGGAACATTCTCCCTATTCTATATTTCTGTACTGTGCAGTGAGACTTCGCTCTCCCATCAGGACAGCCTTTTTGTATCTCTTTCCTGTTCAGTGAACACAGACTTATTGTTAATTTGTGTAGCTGCCCAGACACCCACAATTAGCACTTTCATTTTCTGCCAGTTGTTTAGTCACATCTAATCACTGTGAAAGGTACAGAAAATCTTTTTGGAAAATCACTGACTTTTGAAAAATGCATCTTGACAATTTTATTTGGCTTTCTAATTTATTGTGTTCATTTTCCCACCTTTTGTAAAGGATTCTAACTCTGATTACCATACAAACACCAGGAGTATCTTATTCATCTAATATATGCTCCATGTAAAGATACCATTGAATCTTTAACACTTACAAAAAACAAAGGATGGGATTTTCTAGAGAATTAAGATCTGGTCCAACTCTGTTGGTGGAAATAAAACTCTACTTGAACTGTCTTCTTCCATTCAAACCACTATATCTTGGTCCTGACTATAGATTTAAGTTAGCCCTATTCCTAACTAAAGATCAAACATTAACCCTTGAAAATCCACTCCTATTCTATTAACCACTTAGAGTTAAAATTAATTCACTTCCAAAGTGTTTTGGACTTTTTTAGTTAGCATGATTTTCATACATATCAGGAAGAGCTGAAAAAGTGTTACAGGTCCAAACACAGGAGACAAAATAGCCAGTTTAGAGGTTGTTTATTTCACTTGCTCTTTTATTTAATGATATTAGATGCTTGTGAGGGAAAACTAGAATCTCCAGCATAAATTCTAGTAAATCAATCCCCTTTCTACTGATCTACCCGGGATGGACAAGCAGATGCTTTTCCCTCTCTTGGCACACCTTCTTTGGCAGGCTGCGACATCCTGCTCTGAGAAGGCAGGAATCAGAGTAAGGCAAACAGTCAGAAAGCAGAAAAGTTGAAGAAGTTATATAGCAGAGAAACAGGAGAACTGCTGCAACAGCTTATGGCATGCTGGGAGCAGCATGGGCTAGCTGGAATAGAGTTCAGAAGCAGGATGCAGAGAAGCTCTGTGCACCACGGGAAACCTGCAGAAGGAGGAACTGAGAACTGCTTATGGGGCAGATGTTGTAGCTGGATGCTGGTAGAGTCACTTTTTACAGAAGGAAGTTGAGGCAAGATAGAGGAAAAACTCAAAGCTTTTGGGACCCAGGGCTTGCAGCTAATCCAGGCTTTAAAAGAGATAATAAAAATAATGCTTTGGGCAGTGAGTTAACCCAGATCAAGAAATTAAAATTGTTCTCCTTCTAGAAGCCTTTATAGTTACATGAGCTGCAGTTCAGCACTTTTTTCTCTATTGATACCTCGTGTAGTTTAGGCTGTGCCATGGGGAAGCTATTGTCTAGTTCAAGCCCTTCTCCCACACAGAAATCTTCCCCAGAATGGACAACTTCATGGTGAAGAGGCTGTTCATCTCCCAGGATAAAATTCACCCCATACACCAATTAAGGTCTTGAAAAAGAACTTAGAGTATTATCTGAACTATGTTGATTCTCCAGTAATAACTTATCCAACTATGCATCATTTTGACTTTTCTGATACAAAAATCGAAGTGAAAAAATAACATGAAATTAACTAATCACTTTACACATTTATATTTACCTTTGAATGGTTTTGACCAAAATTGGCACTGTATCACCATGTATTTAACATATCGCGAAGCATCAACTTGATGTACTCATTCAGGTCTATCTCTACTTGTTAAAACATTCAACTGCATAGACAGCAAAACTGCCATAACACTGTTTGACAATAGTACACTGAAGAATAGAGAGGAGAGGTAACAGAACTGGGAATTTATCTCACACATAAACAGTAAGATGTTCAATCAAATCAGCAGGAGAAATGACTGTTTTTCATTAAGAAACTGAAACTGAAATGAAGTAGTCTGGAAAGATGGGTACTGGGATGACATAAACATCTGACAAAATTCAGAGGGCTCAGGTGTGTTCTGTATTAAACTTGATGTTCTTAATACAGCAAATATGAACATTTATAAATATATTCAAAGCTTCACCAGCTTTCCAACAGGTAAACAAATAAAAATAGATCATTTATTTACGGATATGTCAAGGTTTCTAAAATGTGAAAATTGAGTAGCAGGGTGCTAGACTAGTCTCTGCTGCATCTACTACATCAAACATTTTTTACCAAATAGTTTAATTATCTTTTAAAGAGGTGGCTGGCATATTTTGCAGCAGCACCACATCTGACCAAAGCTGGCAGGTATTAAGATCCCATACTCTTCTGCCTGAGTCCTAGGAAATAATGTGAGGAATATCAGGTTTACGTAGTTTTAGTTGCTAAAGGGGAAGCCAGAATATATCTGGATAGGATACTAAAATGCAGAGCACACTTTTTGATAAGCCACTCGCCAGGCCCTTGTACCTCATGCACATGTGACTGACAGTAGACATTTCAATGTATCTGGATAATGAACAAGATCATGCAAGGGGGAGGTTTCCTGGTTTGCTGAGTTTACGTGAGGGGGCCTTTGCCAACACACAATAGCAGGAGTGCAATGACTAGGAAGTGTGTTTCTCCCAGAGCCCCAGCAGAGCATGTGGACCCAGCATCCAGTGCCCTGCTGGTACAGGGCTGGCTGCAGCTCAGCATCACCCATCTCTCAGGCTGCATGCGCTGGGTGCAGCTCAAAGCATTTTGCTTCGTTGTGAATGTGTTGTGTGGCTGCAGTGGGGGGAAGAAAATGTTCAAGTCTCACACTGACAGGCATTGTGGGAGTTAAAGAGGGCTGATGACCACCGACTTCTGTTTTGGCTTGTAAGTCATCACATGAGACAGAGAGAGAGTAGAAAAGACTACATTAGTGCAGATGAGTGGGTAGCTGTGTTTTTGGTTCAAAGGCCTCTTCAGCGCTGAGCTATAAGAAGAAGGGCCAGAACTCCCTGTTCGCATCATGCCTATTCACACAATGAATGTATGCTGGGAATATGCCCTACAGCAGACCATCCACACAATGAGTGAAGTGTTTGTTGGACATTCTCTTGGAATCCTGCTGACCTGGGCAATGTTTTAGATAAATGGGAATCAGGACCTTCATTTTATGACAGATACTAGCTCTTTCTGTCTGAGATACAAACTTTACCAGGCTAAAACTTACAGTCAATGCTCATTATAGCAAAATCATAATATTACCTGTTTGTGATAGATTAGCAAGGCTCAACAGATACCAGCTGACCCATATATCACTACCAAAACCCATGGGCCTAAATGAGATGTTTATTTGTGTTATACTTTGGATCCCTCTTACCACAAGCGAATTTGTGCAAACCTGGGAACCTTGGGAATGAGAAAATCACTCAGGGAGCTAGAACCTCAGCAGATACATATCACCATATGGCTGAATTAATTGATTCAGTGTTGTATGGCTGATTTATACCAGCCAGACCATCATCTAGCCTCTTGCAAGATATTTTATATTTGCCAAAAACATTGACATAATGCCAAAACATTGAATAAGATTAATGAATGTCTTGGAATCCACTGTGATCTTATTTACTTATTTTGATTAGTGTAAAGAATTTATTAAATAGTTTTTCCATTTTACAGTATGTGTCTATTAAATGCTATGCATATTGTTTTATAACTATTTTACAAATGGAATAAAAATGTTAGTATGTTGGAGAAACTTTTTCCACTTCTGTGATGTCTCAAAATAAAAAGTAATTTTTCCCTATTGCAAACCAAAATTGTTTCTTTTTGCAGCTGGAACTACATAAAAATAATGTAAATGTTACAGAATGCAGTTTCATTATCTGTTAAATGTTACATGAATTGTCTGGGATCTCAAACCTGCACTGACCTAACCATATGCTTTAGGTGTTCTCTAAAGAATTGGGTATGCCTAAGTCTCCACATTTAGATCTTCTAAACCCAAGGTATTAGTTTCCACATATCCACAATTTTCAATCACTGCATCACTGGGTTCATGTGTACATATTTTTCATCTTTTAAATACTATCATGTCTGTTACCAATACAACATTTCAGCTGTTCACTGGGGAATGCTCTAGGGACACAGCCAAAGAATAGCATGTAACTGACATGCTAAAATGAGAGCATATAGATATTTAAAGTCTATTGACTCTTACACTTCCACTAAATTAATTCCCATATCACTTAAATGACTCCCGAGGAGATTTTTCTGCTAAGTGGAAATTCTGGCAAAAAACAAATAAATGAATCTTGCATGTAACCCTTGCCAGGTCTGCCTTGCATTCCCCACATTTTTGCTTGCAGAGGATTGGCTGTTAGCTATTTTTAAAGCACGCCTCACTCCAGGCAAAAGACAGCTAGAAGGATGTGACTTCCCCCCCATTCTTCAGACCTGACTCTTACCCTGCTACCAAAAGGGTAGGATGAAACTATGAGAATATATGGGCTCAAATTTCTTCTCTCTTTGTGGAGCCACGAGTGCCAGTTTCAGAAGAATACTTTAACAGTCAAACTAAATAGTTATGCAGAACTAAACATTGAATCAGAAGGAGGCGGAAAAGTATATCTTTTATTTAGTAAATCCACCTGCAAGTAAGGCATTCAGGTTTCAGTGAATACTCTAGTGGATGTTTCTTTTTTCAGCTTTTTGTACTGGTTAATTTAGGTGACTTCTCATTTAGCTGAATAAATCCCTTTTGCTGCACCCAAAACTTCCCCTGTGTTTTGGAGGGAGCTTAATAAAATTCATGGGCCTAAGTTAGGCATGCAAATTCCTTATACAGTACTAAGGAGGTGTAGGAACCTTAGGAGGGATTAGAGAGAGAGAGGATTAGCCACTGAACTGAGGACAAAAACCTCCAAAAGACAGCAATTTAAGGATCTAAAGCACACAAGAGTGCTCAAGGTGTGGTGGCATTTTAAATAGCACTACTGCAGGAACACTGTACACTTGGTTACAGCTTTTTCTATCTCTAGGTGTCTAACTCAGAACTTGCACTTTGTCAAGCACCCAAAAAAAGCTGCTCCTAAAACTGAGCTTCTTAGCAGTTAGAGTTTGCCTGTTCTTTGGGGTTGGGGTTTTTTGTTTGTTTATTTTGGGTGGTTTTTTTTTGTTGTTGTTAGCTCTCAGTTATTTTAAGTTAAAAACAAGATCTCTGGGAGATTGGGCCCAGGTGTATATCCAGGATATCAGACTAGCCTTTGCTTTCTTTTCCTGGGGAATAAAACCCCTTAAGACCAGCATTCTCTCATAGTCAGCATATTTATTTATAATGGTTAATTAAAAGTTTTGCAAGATCCAGAATTTTGCTCTGCACTGAACATTACACTGCAGATGAAAGAAAGTATTAATACAGGAATAGTTACATAATAAATGTTAACAAGGAGAACTTATTAAACGTAGGAATTGCAGATTGAATGTGAAGTTAGGACTTCCTTTGCAGCAGTCACAATTCAAAATAATTTGAAATTAATTAAAGACATTTTACTTTCTGGGATTGAAAAACAAGAGAAACTCTGGACAATGCAAGAAGTACAGGTCTGGAAGTTACGATATCATAAAACACATGATCTTAGAGTGAAAGCTAGATGTTGGAAAGGACATTGGAACTCTCATAATCTAATTCACTAAGAAGCCCAAATCCTTCATTCTTTCTGAAGAATGTTTCCTAAACATTGGTCAAAAATTAAAAAAAAAGGAAGTGATGCCAAAAGCATGCTGCATTATAATAAAGCAGAAAATGGACAGTATTTGTATTCTTTTTATATCTATATTCAAATATCTATTAAGTACAGTATAATTTAATTATGTATATCCATTAGGGATACTAGTAAATGGTGATGTCACTCTGCTGTCTGAATTACAGAAATATGAAATGAGACAACTATTAATTCAGATTTAAATCAATATATATCTGCTAAAGAACTAACTCAATAGGTCTCTTCCTAGAAACTAAAAAGAGATTGTAGTGGCAGCAGAAAATATAAGGGAACATCTCTGAATTGTTATTGATTTCACTGATTTGTATCATGACAGACCCTCAAAGGTAACTGCTGGTGGCCATACCTGCCAAAAAACACAAGCATGAGACTTTAACCTTAGTTTGCCTCAATTCAGTCTTGAAATCCTAAAAAGTGCCCTCTAGGTAATAGATTAGTGGTTAGAGCTGCTTGCTTCCTTTAAATTGCAGAAACTGTTCTGCATTCAGAAAGCAGAAATGGAGGACCTACTTGTCAAGGTGAAAAACTCCGCAGCCTAAATGGCATGAGAAGGCTCCGATACGTGCTTAATGAATCTGTTTTCCTCTAGCAGAGTTTCAATAAAACACACAGAAACCCAACGGTTTGGCAGTCTGGATGTTCTTCCAAGACACAGGAGAGATGGTTTCGAATCTCCTCAGGCAGAGGCTGGAAATCTGAGTTTCTCACTTCCTGAATACATGCTTCCAATATTAGTTTACTGTACAAACCTACATTTTAAAAGTAACCCACACTTCGTTCTTCAAAAGAAAGTGTACCAGCACCACATATCAAGGTTGCAGCATCTGGATCCTGACTGGATATACATACATACATAAATACATACATACATACATATATCTATATATGCACATGCTAATATACTATACTTTCCTGCAATTTTGATCAAGCCACCCAAAAGATGAGATTTTAGAGAAGTTTTGGCTAATTGTAAGCAGTTGCCCGCTAAGTAAATTGAATTTGTTCAGCTTTTTGTTGTGTATACTGAACAACGGTCCAGTTTCCCATTGATTTCTGATGCTCTACCTGTGGGTAGCCATCTGCATTCTGTTTTGTTTTGGTTTTAGCCAGGCAGCATGCGGGTACCTCACCTAGAAATACCCACTTTCTTTAATAGAATGGCTCTCAGACCCTATCGTGCGCAATTTGCAAACTAAAGCCCCAATCCTGTGGCAGCTGGCATTTGGAGACTTAAGTGCAGCTAAAACTGAGTTAAACTGAGTTCAGGGAACTCTGGTTTACTTTAATAAAGTGACTAGTTTCATTATGTTGACAGCAATAGTAATAAATAATCTATAACTGCATTATCACATTATATGCCACTGACAACTACTGATAAAAGATATAATTAAATGTTATTAAATTTGGAAAATAATTTTTTAGCAAAACCTAGATAATCTTTTATTTCATAGGGCCCTAGGTGAGAGTCAGAATGTTCAAATCACATTTTAGATTACTTTTATCACCATAATTTAAAAGTGAATCGTATTTTAGCGATAAAACTAAAGTGATTTTAAAATTGCTTTTAAAAATACTAAATTCATCACAAGTGAAAACCCTTATTTTAAAATCTAAACACTTATCCTTTAACATTTATAGTTATGTTGACTTTAACAAAAATGTGTGTAAGCAACAGTTGATGAAATATTTGTAAATCAACAAATTGCATAAATTAAGTCTACTTGGATCATATAAATAACTTGTTTATCAGTCATTAGAACTAGTGTTATGTTTCTCAAAGATTTTGATGGAAATTACGACTAAACCAAGAAAGGATACATTTAACTTCAGCATGCTTTTAGGCCTAGATAGTATATTTTGATATGCAATCAATCAAACCTAAAACTGAACATAATCCTAAAATTGTTCCCATTCAAGTGCTTTGCCTCATTGTGACTCTAGCACCATATACATTTTAATAAAAACTGTTTTTATTTTCTTCACCCTTTTCATCATTTTCTATCTTTAGGCAACATTTAGTCTATATTCACATCAGCTTGGACCCAGACACTCAGCTGACTCAGGGGGGTTTTACCACTGGGTCCTCTGAGCTTTACTTCTGGCTAACATAGCAGTTAGAACAGCACCAAAAAAAAAAAAATTATTATGTTAGGGAAAATCCTAATATGTCAAAAAAAAGAGACAATCTGGCTCAGGCACTACCCACATAGCGAACTGTATTCGTGTCACGGAGCCTGGAAACCCTGAGCTCTTTCCATACTTGCTAGATTGGCTTATCAGATGATACCAGATATGCTGGCAAAATCTCTGCCAGAGAGATTTTTGGTAAACTAAGAATGTTCCTCCAAAACATTTAGTCTTTCCTGAATCCACAGCTTCTGGCAGAAACTTTTACCAAACTGATTTGTTTGCTTCTCTTTTTAATCTAATAAATTTACAACCAACTCAGCTCTGTGTTTATTCTCCCCTAAATTAATCTGTAGTTTCTGTAATTTATAGAAAATTAGCAATTATAGTTTCATATTTGTGTAGCCCACATATATTTTCTGGGTGTTTTGGAAACTTATTTCATAGCAGCTTTTTCCCATGTCATTTTAATACTAATGATTCCGTTTTCCATTTGTCTAAAATTGTCACTGGCAAAAACAAGTTCATAATTACATCTATTCTGCCATCAGTGGAAGCTTTGAAAGCAAAACTAGACAGAACTCTAAAGAAACCAAGAGATTAAAATCTTGTCCTCATGTCAAGAAGATTAAAAAAGAGCAATGTATAATATATAGTATTTGGTAAGTATATTGCTCCTTAGCTTAAGATATCTTGCTTGTAAGATCAGAAACCTAAAGAAAAATCAAAGAACATGATCTATCTCAATAAGCCTTTTTAAAAAACACGGTCTTATAAGCATTGATATGGTTTGTCCCAAAAAACCATCTTGGTGAACTCATTTGAACTGTTCTGTCAAGGTACATCAGCTGCACCAGACTGTTATCAAAATAATTCCAACTTTATGCACAAATATGACAGAAGAAGGTATAATCACACAGCCTCTAATAGGCTGTCAGATTTTAGAGATGGGGAGAGATCAAAATAGAGTTTTCAGTCCTGATTATTAATTCAAATAATAGAGATACCAATGACAATTCTATTACCTGATTATCCATGCCCAGCAGAAGGAGGGTCACATAAACATCCATAGTTAATAAGGAGGAAAAAACTCTCATCATAAAAAACAATCCTAATATTTCTTTTTTTATTCTAGGCTGTCTTTTAGCTCTAGTTTGCATGTCTTTAGAGCCTACTTTTTAGGGCCAGAAATCCAACTTAAATGTCTGTATTCTGTTGCAGAATATATCATCCAGGACACATCTGGACAAACTGGTTCCTTTTTAACCAAGGGGAAAACAAAATGGCAACCATTTGACCGAAATCACCTTTCCGCCCCAGGATACGTTTGAATAAAACAGGGAAGTCCTATGCACTGTATTATACAGAGGTCACTAAAAATAATTGCAGAGTTCCTTCTGATTTTAAACTCTAAGGATCTATACTGTTTTGAAAAAACAAACAAACAAACCTGCCTTTGAATTTTGTATTTGCCTTTCTTACATTGGAAAGCAATTGTATTTATCATATACTGCTAAACTTTTGAAATAGGTCTATGTTTGGTTCATATATCACCTAGAGATGGCACAAAAGTCATGCTTACATTTTTGTTATTCAGTTATAGATCACTATCTTTAGGTAGTAGGTACTATTAGGTAGACAGGCTGCTGGGAATAGATATTCAACAACTGTGGCCAGCTTCTGCTGGAATTTTCAAAAACATCATATGTTGAATCTGTTAAAGTGATTTTGAGAATATCACTGGCAAATGATCTGCATCTTCAAAGGTTTAAAACACTTCTGAAAATGCAGCATTTTATAGCACCTATAAGGATGGTCTACCAAGTAAAATTCTGGTTTCACTAAACTGGCACTACTCTCCTAGCCTAAGCTAAACTTGATGATGGTTCTGCTTCAGGTGGGAAATTGGCCTAGAAGTTTCTTCCAGCCAACATCTCTAAGGATCTATAAGATGAATATATTTTTATGTAAACTTTATGGGGTAAATCCTGGCACCACTGAATTCCATCATCTTTCAGTGATTAATCAAGAGCAAGATTTCGTCTGAGAAAAATTACCTACCACTGTTAAAATAGACTGTTTGAGTATCTAAAATCCATGTATTTGTTTTTATATTTGATTCTCCTGGCCGTGAATAGAAGTCATAATGCAGGAATGTTTTACAATGACAGGAATGTTTTACAATGATGAAACAAAAATAAAAACAAAACATAAAGGGATAAGAAATGAAAATTATTTTTGATGATTTAATTTGATCATTTTATTTTCATTCCATTGGACTTAATCGTCTACTTAATCTTCCACAAATTTAATGCTGATAATGGTCAAATTTAATCATCATACATCATCATAAAACTGTTGTAGCCAACTGAAGAACAAAATCTGCTAGCAGAAATAGATAGCAGATCATCTCTGATTTTCTATGCTGCAGTATATCTTCCTTCATTAGTAAAAGGATATAGAATATCCTTGCTGCTGATGAGGCATTTTAATTGATTCTTTAGCATTCGTTTCTGGCAGTTCACCCCTTTTTTCATTACACAAATTGATGTGAAATTAAACTATGCCCTGAAGAGAGAAAAAGGATGAATCAATAATATTGATACTTTATGCAGAACTTGAAGATAAGTATTTAAATAGAATTAAAAATACGCTTGGTAAGGTTGCTATAGAAAGGGTAGACTGTATGATTTTTAAAATCAAAAGGTTGTAAAGGGCATTGAGATTAGAAAGTATACTTATAGGATATTTTAGGGTTTTTTTCCTGAACAGATACTTATCTTACTGTATAAAGTAAATGCACACTTTCGCTGACCTTCTACAATGCAGCCACAAATCACAGATTTCAAGGCCAGACAGATGCCTCCTGTATCACACAGTCATTACAGACTTTTGTTCTAATTCTTCTGCAATGAATCTAATGATTTGCTTCATATCTGTGTGTGTATATCAGAGGGGTACCCTGATAAGTCTTATTTCCTAAGTTTTTGATACTATAGGATGAGAACATGTGCTCTAGATGTGAATACGTACATACATACATATACATATATACACAGCTCAAGCAGGTCTGAGCGATAACAGGCTTACACATTCGGGAAGAAACTGCTAGGGAACACTGTGATTTAGATAATCTATGATTTTCCCCTTGAATCAAGGAGAAGGCATTCCCCAGACTACTCAACATCCCTTGTTCTTAAGCATCTGTGACCACAAAATGGAAAAGTTGTAATCTATCTTACCTGTTACTCACATGCCTCTGGAAATCTTTGGTAAGTAGCTGTGGAGACTGCTGAGTGCAGGAATGGGGAGCTTATGGTCTCTGTGCAGCTGAGGTGGCCCACTACTTCAGTGCTTATGAACTTACTTAGATAACACTGTCATGTTTTCTAACAATAAAATGAAGAAAATGATAAATTGTGTCATGTGTGGACCACCAAAGGTGTTTGAAAGGCCTATTTGAATAAGGATAGACAAGAGAGTCAACAGTGAAACATTACTTCATATCACTTGCAAAGACATGTAGCATGAGTCACAGTGTGTGCCACCTTTTGTAATCTTTCCCAGTGGTACCCTCTATTTCCTACATCATAATTATGAAGTAGCTTTTCATAGAAAATATTTAGCTGTGGAATTGGAACACAGAGCTGAAGGGAACACCTGAATCACAGAGTCAGTAAACTTGTTTATAACATCTCTTTTTTAAAAATAATTGCATCATTTTGCATAAAAATACTTTAAGGAAAGCAGATTAATGCTGTATAGTGGGCATTTATAATGTGATTTAGCAGAGTAACTAAACCTTATACAGGATACCCTGACACAGACATCACAGTTAGTTTTCTTCTAGCTTGAGTAATTATATAAGTTTTGTTCCATCCATATGAAAAGAAAGTAATGATTCCTCTCAGAAAATCTTGGCAAGAAACTAGACATGGGAGGGCTTATAGATAGGCAAGATTTTGAATCCGGCTGAGAAGAAGGCATTTAGTGTAGCTCAGTCAGCATCGTGGCATCTGGTCAACAGCCAGTGGAACTCCAGACCTTTGAAAGCATTATAATACTGTTCTGTTCTGCTGTACTTTGAGAGTGCTTTTAAAATAGTTGAGAACCACTCTAAAAGCATATGCAGTTCTTCTACTGTGGCCATGCTTTCAAGTCTGATTCTTGTCCCCACTTCAGTCTGAGTTCAATGGCAAAGTGCTGTTGAGTTTAATGATTTCAGTATCTTGCTATTTATATTTACAACTAGATACACTCCATCTGTTTTGTTCCTGTCAGGCCAGTCATGCTATATGTATGATAAATATTTATAAATATAAGCTAATAAACTGCATCTATTTTGAAAGAGAGTATGGAGCAGTGTTATTCAGTGCTGCTTTTGTATATGGATATCATTACACTGAAGTCGCTTATAATAAGTACATAAGATCATAGGAAATAGGAAAAGGAATTAGCTCTGCACATCCACTTTCTGTTACATGCAACTGCAGTCTATAATTCTGTTCATCTTTAAACGGCTTTTATTTTTGCCTATTAAAAGGCAACTTTCAGTATCAGCAAATTCCATCATTTCAGTGTCTTCTAATTTCACCCTTATTTTATAATGGGCAGTTTATACCCATATGTTTCTGTGCCAACTTTTTCCTTTACATCTACTATAGCTCCTTCCTTCTTATTTTTATCCCGCTATGGTGTAGACAACAACCATAAAGACAGCGTTCATATTGTTCATCTTTCTTGTATAAAGGTGAATAATGATACCTGCTGTTTCAGACAGTAATCTTGCATCGCAGTGTCAGTAGAAGTTTTTTGGCATAACCTGTTGTAATCGCCTTTATAGGCAGTTCATTACCCACTGCTTTTGTACCAACATCCCTATTATTCATCTCAGTAACTTGCAATGAAACAGTCATCAGTGTTTACTGAACTCTATATAGATTGGGTATACCCCATTTTTATGCACGCATTTTGTATTTATTATATTTAAGAACCCTAGAAGCAGCTTGGCATGGTCTCTTTCATAAATCTGTGTCAGTTTGTTATCCCATTTTCATTTACTATCATCACCTTTACATTAATTTTCTGTTTTTTCTGAACAATATATCACTTTTGATCCTTGTGTTCCAGGTATGACTTGTGATCCAAACACTGCTTTGTTATCTTTACCTGAGTCACTTATATGTTCTTAATTAGTATTTCTGGCTCCCATATTCTACTGCCAAAACTGCTTTCTCTAGAGGCATATTAAATGTTTTTTTTACATGCTACCTAAACTTATAGTAAATTTGGGGGCAGTTTTTTTACTTTTTGTATATCCTCTCACAAATATTTTTGTTTATCTGCTTAAACATTCTTATTTTTCTAATACTTGTCTGTTAAAAATGAAGCATCATGATAAAATGAATCTTTTCCAAAGTGGTACTAGATTATCAAGGTATTGTAAGAAAACAATATTGAATTAAAAGCTTGTACAGTGAATAGCATTCTTGGTTTGGCCTTATGTATTCTTGCAGTAAACAAATTTAAAAAAAAGAAAATAAAAGAGATCTTTCTCATTTTTTTGTCATTGTATATATCTGTTTATTTTTCATTTCTGCTAAGTGAATGAGTCATCTTAAGGCAAATTACTAATTTCTGCCCTGCACGGCAGGAGATAATTTTAACATGCTAGCCTAATGCGGCCCACTTATGTATGATCAAAATGCAGAAAAAGAGTATTTCCGCAAACTAGCCTCTCTCAGGGTATGCCTATACTAGAGCAAAATAACTTATACTTCTAAAGCCATTTCTCTGATATGTCAAAAAAAAGGGAAAAGAATGAAAAAAAATAGAATGGAATATTGTCATCCATTAGACAAAATAAAATGTTAGCAAGTTGGTGAGAATGTTTGTATGTCTTTCAGCTATTAAATATTATATACAAGGAGACACAGAATCTGTCAGTCTTTTACGCTGAGCATCGGAGTAGCTACCTGAGACACAATTACTGTAGCTGCACTTGCAGGTATCGAAAAGCACACCTGATCACAATTCTCATTCACAGATATATTCTAAGCTTCTCCTGACCTAAATTTGTCATTTTAATAATTCAGAAAATAAAGATCTCATGACCTTGAAGAACAGCTTTTGACTGGGAGACAGGACCTTCTGTGGGCTGTGAAATTTACACTTTCTACTGCTACGTCTGCAGTATTTATGACCCAGGAATATTAACTGAGATTAATAAACATAATGATGTTCTTTTTTCAGTGAATGAAAGGGATACGAATGCAGCATAACGGCAGTATTTAACTGGTCTTTTCCATTTCCTTTCTGAAGGTCCCCAATTCTTGTTATTCTTGTACTGTTTGTATTGTTTCTACCTGATACTTCATCTCATTCTTACATTCCCACACCCTGGGGAAAAATTTATTAATTTGCTTGGCATTTTATCCAAACAGTTTTAAAATCTGATAATTTCTTATCTCTTTTTTTCCTGTTCCTTCCAAGTTAAAAATCAAATAAAGAAAGATAAAGAAAATATACAAAACCTATGAAAGTATAAATGATTTCTTACACTTACGCTTACATTTTCACCTTCTGGTACAATTGGACCTGAGAAAATCGAGCACAGCCACTACTTTGAATCATCAGTACCCCTCAGAGTTGATTGTTACTGATTATTTTTTTTTAGGATCTTTAGAAAGTTCCAATTTTCATTCATTTTAGCAGATCTGGAAGCTGAGATTTTCATCAGCCATCATGAAGAGTGCTTCTGAGAGTTCTGGGTGTTTATGAGTTGTTCAAAAACAGTATATCTGTGAATGACTGATAAACATTTTTACCGATGTTCAAAACAGTAAGGCTCACACATCAGTTTTCTGTCTAGCCCTTCTCTAGTAACTGCTGAATCTGCTGTCCAGTTTCAACCAAATATGGCAGATAAATAAAGTTCTTAAAATGTTCCTACATATTTCATGAAAAAGAGTTGCCTGGTCAATGAAAGAGGATAATAATAATAAATGGCCTTGAGTGAGGGAAAAGCTACAGATGCCACAAAGTCTTATCAGCCACTAGAGATTCTCCGTGGGAGAATGTTATTATACATACCTTATCTGTGGAAAAAGATTCAGGTGGGCTTTGCGGTCAAACATGAACCATGATCCATAGGAAGACAAATCTTATTAGCAGTGCTGCTCAGGAAAGTACTGAAGTGTGCCTGTTAAGAATCACAAAGATATAAAGGTTATGGTTCATACACAATGTTGAATTTTCTGCTCCTAGGTTATATGTAATATGCATTGTTGATTTTTCGGATCCTGTTATTTCCAACTGCTACTTCTCTTTTTTAATTGTGAGAGAGGATGAATCCCTTGTCCCTTTCTGAACAACGTATGAGCAGATTTGGCTTTTGTGGGTGTGAATGGACATATTCTTGCTGTAGTTGAAAAGTACCTCTTCCCAATTCTTCTGATTATATCCTCTTTATTCCAGTGTATCCTTTCTCACCTCACTACACTGTTTCTGGTAATTATGGAACTCTCAAGCCACAGATGTTTGTTTTCTTATTGGTTCTATAAGACACTTACTGCTGGATCTCTCAATAAGTTAAAAAATGAATTTGTTATATGGGTTGAAATGCAACAAGTTCCACAGAGCTTGAATTTTAGGACTATTACAACCCAGTACAGAAAGTACAAAACTAATTAGCAGAGCATTTTGACTTTCCAGTAGGTCTTAAAACTATGATATCACCACTGCACAACAACAGAGCCATGGCTTACTCTTTTTCTTTTCCTTTTTTTCTCTTTAACAAGAATTACAACACAGATGATTTTTTTTAGAGGAATTTTATTTGGAAAAAGGTATCTCTCCGAAAAATTGCAAGATTTTATGAAAAAAATTTTTTGAACTTTTCTTAGATAAAAAATAGGCAAAGAGTTGTTTTTTTCCAGATTAAATATGCCAGCTAAAATGATTTTTGTAGAATAGAACTTTCTGTTTTCTGACAAACTGTACTCAGCAATGAGAAGGCACAAGAAAAGCAAGATTGCAGAAACACTTTTTTTCAGATGAAAGAATGAACAGAGATTTGACTTGATACCTTTTTGCAAATGTGTGGGAGCAAAAATTAATAATTGGGCCAGATTCATTTCAGTCCTCGTATAACTCCTTTGACTTAATTTGATTGTACAGAGAAAGGTTTTGGCCTGCTCCTATGTAATTTCAAAGTGTTTGTATCACTTCAAAGTTATTTGAGGGTCTGTATTCTGGCATCCACTGATTAAGTACTTTTTAATTCGGTTTTGAACAAAGGAAAATTAATTACAGCTGCTGCATTAGTTCTTTCACAGAGTATCTTGGGGGATAATGTATGGATCTACTGAAATACCTTGCTTATGACTGTGAACAGTTCAATTCATTATTTTAGAGGAAACATTTCAAAATGCAATAGGCCTTTACTAATGCCAGAAATAAAACCAGGTTTTGTGCACTATACATAAATTAAACAATGTATGTAACTAGGTGCAGCAAAAATAGCCACTAACCTTTTCTGCTTGATTCTAAACTGGTTAGCATACACCACATTGTTGTATTTTGCTGCACCATTGTGAAGAATGACCTAGTTCTGTCTCTTTTACAGTATCTTCTTTTTGTTATGAGACTAGAAATCATGAGTTTTTTGTACTAAGTTAAATTACATTTTACCCACTCTATGCTTTGTGAATGTCAGAGTGAAGTTTTCTGTTAGGTTTGAAAGAATTAGTAATTATACTTATTAAAAATCCCTGTCCTGTCGTGTAAGATCTTCAGAATTTACATCAAAAAAGACTGGTCACTGCTACACCTGCAAAAACTACATCTGACTTAATTTTTGGTGCTTCTAGTATTCCCAGAGCTACGATATCATCTGCTGGGGAAGGAATTAATGGAAATTTTCCAACAACTGAGCTTATACAAATAACATTATCTGTCTAAGCCATTGGCCTTTACTTGCAGATGTGAAGTCCAATCTCGTAGCTGGATTACTAGCAGTGCAAACTGGTCTTAAAATGTCCATAGAAGGTCACTGCAGAGTTCTTCTTGTGCAGACAGATAAATTCTTCTTACTTCTTACACAAATGAATATTCTGATGCAGGCTAAATTTATGGGTCATATACAACTGAATGTGAAAGGTAGCAAGGGTTTTTCTTGGACAAAACATGCATGGGATAGTGACCCTTTTATTTCATCTTAGACCAGTATGAATTTCCTGCAGTGCCTTATGCTGTTACAGGAAGTATGGCCTTATAGTTTTAAATTCATCAAAATTGAGTTGTCTGGCTGTGAATCCCAGAGCTGCATCAGGTTTCGTGGTCATTCCCTCAACTCCACACGTAGTTGAGACAGAGCAGAGAATCAGGATTTTTCAGCTTTCATCAAAATTATTCAAGTTTGTTTCATTACTAACAGAAAAAAGCCAGATCCTAGAACATGCTGCCATGTTTTAACTGACAGCATCAAGGTCTAGCTGCTATAAAGGCCATAACTAAATATTTTATTCTTGTGAATTATAAAGCAAAGTCTTGCAGGAAATGCCCAGGTTTAGACTATGGTTTGGTGTTTGGGATTAAGGATGGGAAAAAAAAGGGAAAAGTTTCAGAATGAACAAATCAGAATCCTTAAGATTGAAGTTTTTGCCTCAAGAAGCTGAAATCTCAGTGTTTTTGCATCTGAGAATTCAAATCAAAAGACACCCATTGAAATTCAAGAGAGATTGATGTAAATATTACCACTGATTGGAAATGATCTTATATCAAGCCCTGCATGAGAGCCCTTGTGGGGCAGGAGACAAATTTAAAATTTTGGTTTGCATTTGTTTCTAGGGAATATAGATTTTTTATTTTGGATTAATTAAATACAATACTAATGTTTGATCATATTTTTGGAATATATAGGAAGGTGTGAGATTCTGTACTGGTAACCTGTCAGGCTTCTCTCCTCCTATGAAAAGAAAAATTTCAATTCCTATTTAGGCTAATGAGAGCTAAAATCTCTTGGCAACTTCTGATATACACAGTAAATATATATATACATTGAGTATATATGTTTCTGTACCTTGGCTGAGAACATAAAAACACAAGCATAACTAACAACCAGCTGAGTACTTCTAAAATAGATTTGTGTTTCCGCACATGAAATCACGATTATAGTCCATGCTGAGGGCTGATATCTCTTCTCTGAAAATTGCGGAGTGAGGTATAATGAGCTGATTTCAATGAAAGGGGTGGAGAAAAATCTGTTGGAGCAGTTTGGAGAGTCTTACAAAAGAAATCGGGTAAATCAGGGTTCTGGATGAAAAAATCTGCAAAATCTTTCTTAATGTTGATGAGTAGTCTCCCGAGCAGACTGGTAGCAGAGCCAAATTCTTTATTTCTAAGTTAGGAAAGTGAAAAAGCTGAAAAATGGATATCAATGGCTGCATTTTTCAGAAGAGGTAAACAAAATCTCTTTAACTTCCTTTACCTAATGGGGAGTTGAATAAACATTTAAAGTATAAGATTGCTAAACCCCTCAATAGTTTAAGAGTTAACATTATTTGTTATTCTTGGCTTCAAAGTCAGGAGTGCTTTAAGGTGGACTGAGAAAATTTACAGCATTACTGTTTCAGCTGTTTGTATGCACTTAGCAAAATCTCATTACAAAGTACCTTCAGTTCTCTTTTGAAAGTTTATCTTCACATAGATGGAAGTCAGCAGTGTTATTTTGAATTTTTGTAATGAAATTACAGAAATCTGTGGCCCCAGCAAAGGCAAGCTGAGGTTGTAAGCTACCCTTTTGTCTGCTTCTTTGATTTCCCCACAGCAATTTCCCCACTGCAGTTTTAGCAATGCATATAAGATTTGGTTACCATTAATGGGTTTTAATGCTGTTTAAAATATTAACTGAAATTTAAAATGCTGCAATGGGCAGATTGAAGCTGGTAGTAAACAACTTTCCACTTATATGCAAATGATTTTCATTTAATTTTCCAAACTAATTCAGGAAATTTATTAACTAATTTTCAGAGATTTACTCTCTAAAGGGTAATAATGTGTGCTTTAATTCAGTTTGGAATAGTTGCTAATTATTTCAGGATAGAATGGAATTAATATTCTAGAATTAATGGGTTTTCTGTGTTACTGTTACTTAGAAATATTGAATTTATGTTTTCCTTCAGAATCTGATGGTTGCTAAGGAAACAACTTGTATTATATCTGTGGGTATAACATAGACGTTAACTATAAAAAGAAAGTAGGCAAATGTGTTTACAGTTATCTTATTTTTACTCAGAATCATACATTTTAATCAGCAAGTGATCTTCATCTGTCTGAATTTATGTATTCTAACTCAACAAAAATTTGCATTGCATATACTTTTTCAGGAGGATTTATGCATAGTTAGTGTTTTCATGTAAGTAAAGGTAACTAGCTTCAAGGTAAGGTATTACACAGTTGAATAAGGTAAGAGCATGTCAAGGTGTGAATGAGAAACTGCGGTGGGCCATCCAGCTAGTGTCGTATTTAAACATAACCAAATATTGTCATTTTTCTCCTTCAGGCTGCCTTGCCCAGTTAAAAAGCGCAGAAGGCACTTCCACTGGAGGTACTGCCCTTCAGAATAGGCTTAAAACAAAGGCTCTGAATGCTTACAGCCATCAAGGATTGGGTGATATTTCATTTAAGATTACGTTTCAGGTCATAAACAAGTTATAGCTTCAATTAACGACGTTTGCCTTATGGACAGAGCCCAAGTACATTAGCATCTTTGGGAATCTATCCACTAAATAAAATGGGCTCTGGATTAGGCACTTGACCGGTTGAGGCAAATTGCTTTAGAGGTGGCTGAATTTAGATTATATTAGGTTATAGAGGGTTGGGGAGGAGGAAAGGAAAAACTTATCATCAGTCAGTCCTTCTAAGTTTGCGAATGACTTCCAGGTATTCGCTGAACAGAAGATGCTGAATAAAGCTCAGACCACCACGATCTCAAGTAGGAGTTCTGAAATTCTGAAACAAGGACCTGGGGGATGTTTAGGAGCTCTCTGCTGCCTGATGCCAAACACCAGGACCAATGTAGTGAATCTCTTCATCCTCATTTGGTGGTTAAGGAACCGTGTGTCAGGCCCTGAGGGCGCCGCCAGGCCTCGCTGTCCCTGCGTGGCCTCCCCGGGGCTCCCCCACTGCCCTGGCCGCCATTTCAGCCCCACTGGGGCTCTCAGCCCTTGCCCGCAGCGGTGCCGGCTCCAGGCCCGCCACCCCCACCCCACAGATCGACTCCATGGCCCGGCCGTCTGGCCCCGGTTACCCTCACCGGCTGACCAGACTCTGACCTGTCGGTGGGCTTCCCGGCCTGGCCTGCCCCATCACCGCAAGCTTGCCTGAAGATCTGGACTCTGGGCCGGAGCTGGCTGCAACGCCTGGGCCTGCACCACTCCCTACCGGGTGGCAGGACAGGACGGAGCGGCAAGGCTTGGCCTTCCGGGGGGGCGTCACCCCCTCGGCCCCTGCCGGCCATCCCGCCGGGAGCAGCTGCCCTCGCCGCTCCCCAGCACTGCGTGCATATCTCCGTTACTCCCCTTGGACTGCACCCTTCCGTGAAAATCCTCAGCTGGGAACAAAAGGAAGCTTTCCCTTGGCTCATGAGGAAGCTGGATCTGACATCGGCTCCTGCAGCCTGCAGACGAGATGCCGTGTGAGCAGCCCTTGAAGGGAGCGCGCGGAGCGCTGAGCCGCAAGGGCCACGTGCTCGGAGTTCAGCAGAAATCCTGCCTCGCTGATCTTCAAGGTGTTGTTTTGAAGTTACTTCTTATCACTTGGCTCTTTATCTAATGTTATATCTACAAAGACAAGTGCAAAAGGTTTTGAAGAGAAAGACCGAGTGAATAAGCCTGCTGGCGCAAGCCAGTTTTGTGCCAGGAGCCTCAAGAAGCCCCAGGTGCCTGCCTGGGATCCCACTACGTGCGATCGAAAATCCTGCCCGGAGGACCTGGCACACCAGCCTGAGCACAAAACCATGACACGGGGGCTAGTTTCCCAGCTGGACCCTGCACACAGCAGCTGAGCCCGGTGGGGAGGAGAGGGCAGAGCCTGTCCACGCGCCCAGGCCCTGACGCCAGAGCTGCAGAGAAGTCGACTGGAACTGGTAGGAGCCTTGGCATCCCTGAGCCCAGCCAAAAGCAGCTCTGCCCGTGACAGCTTTCTGGGGAACCTATGCACACAGGGTTAGTGATCCTGAGGGTCAAGCCTTCCAATCCCATTTAATTGCTAATTGAACTCCTGACTGGAGTCAGGAACACGGGGAATCCCATGGCTGCTGTTAGTCACTGTGTGTTCAGTTCTCCTGAGTTTTTCAGACATTCTTGATGAATAGGCCTGTAGGAAAGTCTGGATTTACAGTAAGAGTTAAAAACACAGTACAGGCCGCGGAACCACCTCAGCTGTTAAACAGCCACGTGGCAAGTGGCAGTTTGCAGGGGACCACTTCCCCCACCTCTGCCAAGCGCTGGGTGTCTTGCTGAAGCGTGAGCAAGGGCTTCGCACGGCGGGGGCTGCAAAGCCGCGTGCAAGCCTGGCAGGTCGGGTGAAGGGCTATTACCGGGTGTTGTGAACTGCTGCTCCGGCATTTTCAGAGAGCGGAGAGTAACTTTCTCTGAAGACTAAGGCTGCGCCAGAGGTAGGTTCTAGAGAACAAACTCGGGAGAGCTGATGTGATTATTACAGTGAATTTAATTATTTCAGATAGGCTGGCAGAGCTAATTTGGGAAATGATACCTGCAGCTGTGTCTGGCTTCCCGTTAATTTTCTGGTAGTCCTGGGTTTCCTACCCATCTGGAAGCTATTATATAGGCTTACAGTTGGGTTTAAAGTTGTAGAGATAGGGGGCTATGATCCTGACAGGAGTTTAGTTAGGCTAGATGTGTAAGTGAAGGCTGTTAGAGGACTGTATGAAAGCTTTGCTGTCAATTTTCAGGGTGTTCAAAGGACTTTTCCTATGGGTAAGTCCAGTAACAGCTCAGGGCTGTTTTCAGAGAATGTGACTAAGGTAGCAATTCTATTACAAAACTTTGCCAAGCTTAAAGAGGTAAATTGTGGACTAAAACTGGCTTACATGAACAATTTCTTCTCTCACTGCATGGAATTCCTGAGACCCTTGCCCACCTGGAAAGCTGGAGGTCAGATTAAGCTTGATATCAAAAACTTCCACAAATTAGATTCCAGAGTTGGGCTAACAGGATCTGTTCAACTGAATTCAGTCAGGTACGCAGCGATGACTGTGTTGCTGAGAGGCTTCCTCTGAATTTTCCAGGTGTCCTTGCTTACCTGCAAGAGCAGGTGCAGGGCTGGGGTGAGCGGTGTTCTGGAACCCAGTCCTGCCCGACCCGGCAAGTGATAGAAGCGCTGTATCTTCGGTTTTCAGACAGCCCTAAGTACGTTCCCCATATGGAAAGCTACAGAAGCACATATGGAAGAATAAGGGTTTTGGTAAGGAAAGTCTAGAGAATCTGTTCAACTGCTGATTTCAGCTGGTACTCTATTAGCAAACCAGAAACTGTCACCGCTCAGTGTCGATGGTTTTTCCTCCATTTTTGGTACTGTGTTTGTGTTTGGTTCGGGTTTGCATTATAACTACAGGAAGAAGATATGGCAAAGCTGTCTCAATTCTTGAACAGCCCCAAAGAACTAAGTAGGGTGCTGTTATTGTTTTATGTCAATGTTTTTCTTCATTTGGGAACGCTGTTGGTTACCTACTCTATGTACCAGGATAGAGTTTGGGTTGAGGCTTCATCTTACCACACCTGCAGAGGCAGCACTGCAGGTGTAAGTCTTGAAATGCTGCCATTTTATTCACACTGCTTCTCTCCAGTTTTCAAGCAATGCTTAGTGTCTTTCATACGTGGGAAATGTAATTTAGGATTAGGCTAGTCTGCAACACTCAGAAATGAACTTACAGGTGCTGTCAGCATTACTGATTTTTCTAGCACTCTGGGTAATTTTTCTTCATGTAGAGGTTATGTTTGAGGTTATACTTAAGATTTTTGAAAAACAGTGATCTGGCTTTATTCCTGCAATTTTGCAGTCCCGCTATGGTAGAACAAGACAGTGCATGTGGGTTTGAATGCCACCTTCTGAATTCTTAACCAAATTTGAGCTGAAAATACCTATTTGAGAGGGTTACGGTTTGGGCTTGTTGGCAAATCTAAATCCGAACTCAGTGAAGCTACATGCTGAAATAAAACTGTAGCTGCTACTGCTCAATAGAGGGGGAAATTCTTTCTTTCTTTTCTTTTTTTTTTCTTTATGATAAAGAGTTGGATCAAGATAGCATTTCAGTTGTGGACTCTGAGTCTCCAAGAGACCAGAAAACCTCTCAAAGGAATCCACAGAAACAAATAACACCAACTAAAAAGCCTAAGTAGAGTAATCCAGGACCTGAGAACCTAATGCATTAGCTAAAAGATGATGCTTTGAAGAGTGAGTTCAGATCTATGGCTGATTGGGAACTGTTAATATGTGGCTTGGACTATCAGCCCTGTATATTGTCCTCCAGAAAGAGGTAGTTTTAAAGCATTGTATGTTCTCTAGTTATGCTGTTTATTGAGAGAAATGAAGTATTAGCAGTCGGATGCTGTCTCTCTGCCTCTGTCTCTAATATTTAACCTACCCATTTTACTATTAAAGGCTCATCGTACCTACAAGCTGCTAACTACACTTCTCAATTAGTACACCCAATTAGTGCTAGTGAGACCATCACCTTATATAATTAGTCTTCTCTCACTGTGGGTTAAGCCATTTTGTTGGTGCCACAGGATAAGAGCACACACACATGCAGTTACTGTGGAGTAGCTAACAAAAAAACAGGCAAATATCTGTGCCAGGTCAGATCAACAGTCTGTATAGTCTAGTATTCTGTCTCTGACACTAGCCAATACAATGCTGTCTAAGAAAGAGTATAAAAACAGAGCAAGTTCATAGTGACGTTTCCCAGAATACTCTCTCAGCTCCAAAAATTTGTGATTCAGTGGTTTTCTGTGCCAGAAGCATTGTCTTTGAACTCAAATGTGCTGTACAGTATTGCATTCTTACCTCACCCTAACTAGAAGCAAAAGTTCAGCTCCTACACTTGAGAATACTTACGGTTTCTTCAATGGTAATATTGTTGGATACCAGACCAAATCAGTTTCAGAGGAAAAAAAGAAGTTTAAGGTGCTTTCAAAAAGCAGAATTATAGCGCTTCAAATGAATTGAATGTTCTGATCTAGTGCAGTTGATAATCAGCTTATGAAACAAGGATGAAATACCCTGATACAACTGTTCCTGGAAAAACACATAGCCTCACAGCAAAAAGATTGTTTGGCAGGTAGCTCTTTAGTAAGTACTGAAGCAATAGAAGTCACCTTGAGAGCAGATGGAGTACAATCAAAGATTAATGGCAATTTATGATCCTTTTAAGAACAGGAGCCAAATAAAGTCAAATTGAATCATAAATTTAGAGGCTATATGGGATCAGAACATGTAAAAGTAGACTTTATTGGTAAAATCAATTTGGCTACATGACTAAGAACAGAGAGCACTCTGCAGGGCTGCAGAATAGATTCTGGGCTGGTTGTGCTAATCACTCTCATCAGTTAAAAGGGAGGAGGAGGGGACGGAAAAGGAGCAGAGCAAATGCTGTAGGCTTTTTAAGTTTGAAGAAGACTTTTCTATCTATGAGCTTTGGGAATTCTGGGTAGGCTATGGAACAGCACTGTGTCCTTCTGTCATAGCACAATAACTTCGCATCCATGGTGTAGCTCTAAATGCGTATTTTGCAGTTTGTGAGACTGGTTGTAAAAGTCTAGGCTCTTCTAATCATGATGCTCTTGAAAAAAGATAACTATTTATTTCTCTTCTCAAGTTTGGTTGAAAGAAAGCTGTAAAAGAAATTTATCTAGAAAATCCTGATGTCTGAGATGTGATCTTTATTCATGAATATTTATTAAAGAATATTTATTATAGACTGCATTAGCAGTAAAGCTATATTACGTTCAAGCATGCAAGCCAAAATCATGCCAATTTCTCTATGCTATAAAGTTGCTTTAACTTCTAGCTAAACCCAGAAATTTCAGACTTGACTGACTTTTCACATTACCTTGTATTTTTAACACTGTTGTTATTGTTTACAGAATTCCCACTGCCTAAAACAACAGGGGAGAAAGTGAAACAGGAAATTAAGCACTAGCATAGTGTTTCATCAATTTTACTTAGGTGTTGCCTTTCAGCACAAAGTATTGCTTGAGAAATAAAAAATGAAATTAATCCAGAAAATGAATTAAAGTATCATAGCTGCAGCAGGTAGACTGAATTGAACAAATATATTCATTTTTTATAATTAAATCTCATGGTAGTAAAATTAAGTAAGGCTTCTTGGATCAGATTCTGCACTCATCAGTGCAGTAAAAAACTGTCTTCAGAGGAGCTTTTGCTGATTTTTACCAGCTGAGATGCCAGTGACAAGTATTTCTGATCTTTTCTAGAAATCTGTTATTGATATTGATGAGATGCTTGGCACATAGTGCAAAACAGAACTGAATAATATATTGTTCTAAAATTTTCTTTAAGGATGCAGATGAAATTAAATAAAAAATTATTTCTACATTAGCCATCTAAAGATGACAAAAGTTTAAAGGCCAATAAAATCTAAATGAGAAGTCTTTAAAAACTTCCCTTGAAATTAAGATGTACCCAGTACGATACTGTAGGTGTCTCACATGCTACTAAGAAACAAAAAAGTATATTCTGCATCATAAAGAGCACAAATATAACTGAGCATGTAGTTATGACTACAGACATTAGCCCAAACAGACATTAGCCACAGTAGAAGTATAGGGAAGATTTTTCCATGTCAGTTTTCTTTGTTTAGCACAAGGAGATTCTTTTTTTTTCCCAAATATATTCAGTGTGTCTCTAGCAGAAGTGCAGCACAACAGAGCTGTAGAATAAGAACTACGATTAATGATAGAGCCCTCAAACCTCGTGTACAGATCCTGAGTGCTGCATGATTGACTCCTACTCCACGCTCCCTCGCAAGTAGGGCTGTATCTCATGCATTTGTGCAGCTTGGTACTGTGGCTTGTCTTCTGTTCTGTAAGGGCAGGTTGCCAGACATAGCTAGTCTGCAAGTCGCAAGGAGGTGAGGAAAGGAAAGAGGAAAGACAACCCTTGCTGTAGTCCCTACGCCCAGGATGTGATAGGGCACAGCATTGTCTCATGAGCTGAAAAGATGATGCATGTAAAGTCTTTAATCTGTACCATGAAAAGCGAGTGTTGCCAGCACTGTCTTCATCCACTTTTGTGTGGTTATGGTATTAGGATGTAAATATTTCTTTCTTGTTTAGTAATAATGCAGTTTTCCCAACATCTAAATAAACAGAAAAGTAATTTAACATGTTCGCATATATGAGCATCACTCTAACTCTGACACCTACCTTGTTCCCTATACTCTTCCCATGGACAGTTCATCTAAAATGTATGTCAAAAATGAACTAAGGTCAAAAATCACCAGATGAAGAAATGTATTTTCATCTAATATTTCAACTGTCATGTCATTTCATCTTTTTACTATATTGCTCTATAATTCATAATGTTATCTATATTCATTGCAGTAGCATCAAGAGACCACAGCTAGGAACAAGACACTTATTTAGTTATTACATGATAAGAGAGAAGAGGACTCTACAATCTAGAACCCTAATTCTACAAGCGAACATTTTACTCTCAATGAGAATTCTGTTGAAATCAATAGGACTTAACATAGAAGTGCTGTCTTTGCAGAAACAGCATCAGGATCAGAACTGAAGTGACAGCAAGCTGGAAATGAGCTGCAATGAGCTGGAAAGAAAGAACATGAAGGTAACAGTGACAAAAATATGCCTAAATTAGACTAATGTTATACATACTAAGATGCATTTGAGTCATTACTCTTTATCTGAAAGCTGTAGATTCACAAAAGAATACCTGCAACTATTTCATAGAGGGTTCTACATCAACACATAGCTGTGGCCCTCTGTTTTGCCACTGATTCAGTAATTTGACTCCCTCTGAAATCATGCATCTCCTTGCATTTTACAGATATGTCAATATAAATGTGATTGTTATAGCCATTGAAAGGCTATAGCTAATAAGGTTTAGGAGTCCACAAGTTAAGCTACAACAACGGTGTATAGTTGACCCTAAAGCGAAATTCAAGACTTGGATTTCTATGCCCTTTGTAGAGAGAGATCCAGCCAAGCAAGAGCAGAATCTGGAATCCTTTCATAGGGATATGTATCTACACCTATTCTTATCAGACCTGAGGAAGGTTAACTCCCTATTTTAAAATGTCATAGGAGAAGATGACTCTTTCAATGAATGCATAGCAAGTGGAGCATGTGCCTAGGAAGCAGGAGGATTGACTTTAGTCTCCTCCTTGCCTGACAGGGACTCAACCCACATATCTCCTGAGAATGTTCTGACCATCAAGCAGTATGACTTGCTTAGGAGGATTCATGGGAAATCATAAGGTCTGGTCAACCTATAAAAACAGCTTAGGTAGTGGGAAACTCCTCACTCCTATTGCTGAGGTCAAGGTAACCCACACCAAGAAAGCAAGAGGCATGGGGTTCAAAGCAGTAGGTGTCCCTATACGGTTGCTGTTAAGATATTTATCTGCAAAAGGAGAGCCCAGGATTTCATTCTATACTCTCAGAACTGCTTATACATTTATATTACCAACCATGAGATAAAAAGTAGAAATACTTTTAAGTTATAATTTTCATTATTACATAATTGTAGAGCCAGGTACCATCTCCTGGAAAACAGGGATAGTTAATACTTTTATTTCAATCCAAGCACTTGAAACAACCACACATTTCAGAGCTATTAGCTATCAGAAGCTCTTACTTTTATCACAATAGCACAGTAACTCCCTCTGATAACATTTTCCCAGCTGCTGTTTTTTTATTGGCATTTTGCTTTTAACTGTTATGGAAAAAAAACACGATTGATTTGAGTGAATGTTAAGAATATCTGTCAATGAAAATATTTGTGTACTTTGAAAGTAGACAATACTCATCTTGAGTTTTCACATATGAACAGTTCTGTTGCTTTAGCACAAACAAGTTTATTTTGACAAACAAAGGCCTTTTATTTGCAGCCCCCTACACATATCGAATTTTAACATAAAGACTTCCAACTATGGTCTGTAGAGCTCCACACTTCAGCAAAACTATAATAGGTGCTACAGCTCCTAGCTACAGTGCAGTGCTGTATCTCCTCCTGACATACCAAATGCCTTCCCAGGCTAGTGGGAAAAATAATTTGACATAACTGTAATTTTTTTCCAAAAAAGATACACTTTAAATATCTACCTAAATGCCTAGGTTTTCTTTCATAAAAAAACTCTTCAAACGTGCACTGATTTAATATTTCTGAATAAAAGCCATCAGGTGTACATTTTGTCACTCGTAAGTTTATTCATGTTCCTAAAGTATTATGACTTCAGGAGGTGTATCCTGTGAGCTACTTATGTGAACAAGAATAAGGAAATTAATTTGCACCCTCATCCTTTGTGTGTTAAGAGTGTCTGGAATCCTTGCCTGTCTGGGTGACACTGTTCCATACCCGGACAGCATTTGTTTAAGGAATAATATTACACAGACCTAACAATCTCTGGAAGTAGTAAAATTTGAATTTTCTTCAGAAAGTCAGCACAATGTCTTATGTATGCTACAGGTACTTTTTTCTTTTCCTCCATAATATTATTTCCAGTTTTGCCCCATTGGTATATTATTAGAAAATTAGGAATATTCAAGAACTTTGAGTTTAACATTATAGTCTTTCCTATATTTAATGTACATATTAATGTGAAATAGTTTAAAAGTGATCTTTTATCACAAATGCTGCTAATAATTTGTCAATGGAGTGTTTCAATACATGCAAAACATGACCAGTCCAATTACTAAAGCTATAGTTCTGAAGTAGACAGCGCGCCATAAAAGCCAAAGCAGTCATTTAAAGTTATTTAAGAAGCACCAACAAAATGTGCAGAAAGTGGAGCTGAACAAGAGGAGGTGTATGTTTTTAGTTACCTTGTGTGGCAGCACTCCTAAGCTATTCATGAAAAAAATAACTTTTGACACCTGGTAACTCTGTATTGATTTCATTAGTGGCATCCAAATTCTGAAAAGTAATACACTTTCACTATTTCAGACTATTCCATCCATTATATATCAACTCAAATAGTTACAAGTTGAAACAAATGTTGCATATTTTCAGTCAACATTAAATATCATAATGCAGCTGTATGAAGACAGACTAGAAAGTTGCCAGAAAATAACAATTTGCCTCCTTTTGCATGAGAGAAGAGTACTACATCTGCCAAGATGTCAGAAGTGCTTTTCTGTCTCTCGTGTGGATAAAAATTGAGCCCCGCTGGTTTAGGGGATGCTCATCTTTGCAGGATGATTGAAATACTTTGGTAGCAGCTGCTGCAACCTGTGCTTTCATGCTGCTAGGCTGAGGGATTGGTTGTTTTTTTCCTGAAGACTTCTTTCAGTACCTTACTGCTCTTAAGTTTCTATTCTTCTCCACTCCAGATTTGTAAATTAATGAAAAAACTATTTTTTTCAGGCTTATTTCATTTTTACTCAGTTGATCGACTTGTTTGTTCTCATTTCTTTAGTTTAGGTAAATGAATTTTTGCTTATCAGATGAATTCTCTCTGCTGCCTTGTACTGACAGCGTACGTTGCCAGCTACTTTAATTCAGTTACTGCTTACAGTGTTTTCTGGGTTCTTTCCACAGTGTAGTTCTGTTTTTCCTTGTGTTTGTCTCTCAGTCTGTAGGTCACCCTCTCATCTCATCCCCTAAGCTGAATTTGGAAGGGGTTGAAACTTACTGTCTTACTGATTAGCACTCAGGTGGCTAGCTCACCAAAAATGGAATTAATTTGAATAATGGAGGGATCACTTCAAGAAGTAGTATAAACTAACTCTTCTATCATGGTGCCTGCCTTGAGCCAGGGTTTCCATTTCTGTCTACCCAGAGGGGCAGGATTTCATCTTCCCTAATTACATTCTGATCGGGGATGTTGGGATCTCTGACTCCAGGGCAACAGCAGCCTTTGAAAGCAGTATTGAAAAATAAGCAATGAGTATTTGTTCTCTTTTCTGATATAGAAAAGGTAATAAGTGCCTATTTAAGCACAGTCTTACTTGTTCAGAGATGTTTCCATGCCTTCTTTTTGCAGACAGAAGTTTTAAATAAGTGTTAAAGGAAAGACATTTTTTGGTTGTTACTAATTTGGAGAGGGAAGCCCTTGATTAATCACATACAAGACAATATATATAGGGAATGCTGCCTGCACATATATAGGGAATGGTCTCAGTATGATTTTTCAGGTTCTGCTCAGTTTTTTGAAACACTGGGATCAGTTTGAAGTAGGTGTACCCAGAAGCCCGGACAAGCACACATCCTCGTAGGCTGTCTTAAAAGCTACGATGAACTACATGGTCTTTTTACACTTAATTTCTATAGCACTTCATTAACCATTCAATCCAGTTAACCACTGATTAACAGAGGACAGTAGCAGAAGTGTGCTTCTGCAATCCACTGCTGATTGCTTGCTAGTTAATTAACTAACTTTATTTTACAATCAGTACTCTTCCTTGAGTAGTAAAACCATTATGCAGAATTACCTAATGGCACATCAAGTTTGTGCATTTAAATATACATACATTTAATTGGATTTATTTAATTATTTTCCTGGTTTATCACATTAGTTTTTTTACTATTATTATTAACTTCATTGATATCAATATCAAGAGAAGTTGTTCTTTTCCACTCAGTTACACTGCTAATACTGTTAGGCAGTTTCTAATTATCAGCTAAATGCCTTAATGACAGTTCACTATTTTATACTGTTTCAGAATATTTTTTATGTCTCCAAAGGGGTTAGAGATGGTCAGTTATCTAAAGAATTCAGTCAGTGTTGGTGATGTATATGATCAAATAGTTCTCCTTGTCCTAGATAATATTCCATTGGCCTGGTCTTTTCAAGATCCTGTAGATTCTTTTTCTCTGTAGACTGCTATTTTCTCAAATTGGTTTATCTACAACTACACAGCTACACAGTATGCAGCTAGTTTATGCATGCTTACTATGCATACATGTATTATATACACCAGTAATACCTCTTTCCATACTGCACTGTTTATTGTTTAGTGTAATGTACAAGGACTGGCACTAAACTTTCTATTAAGCAATGAAAATATTTAAATAAGTTCATTCAATTAATTAATCTTTCCTTTTATTCTTCTCTAAGATCCCACTTCATCCACTCCTGTTTGCTGAAAAAGCTTGTCCAAAAACTGCCTCATTTTTCACTATAACCATTGTTAGGAGTTTCAATATCTTAGACTGTACATATTTACATATATTTACATGTGTGTATATATATATATGTATGTAAAATATATACACTGATGGAGAGTCATTCATCAATGCTGACCCAAAACACCCCAGTCCTCAGGGCTGAGCAAAACTGCACTTATCATGTGTATCATTGCACCCATGATATTACTTTTCTGCTGCAAAACAACAGAAATATATATTTCACATTAATGAGAATCATTAAATAAAACTTACATAATTATCCTTGGAGTTTTGTAAGTCTTATTAATCCAGTCTAAGCTCCTTGGATGCCTGCTGAAAGGACGACTACTGAAATGGAAACTTCTTTGAGTTTGAGCTCAGTCTTGTGAAAGATGTCCACCTGAGTCTACTAATTAAAAATTCTAATTTGAAAAGCTTAGACCCTTATAGTAATCATAAGCCAGAACTACACAACTTACCCCAAAACAAATTAAGCAGAAGCCTTATAAACGAAAAAAGGAAAAAAAGAAGACTGACTCTATTGTTTAGGGAGCCCTAGCTAAAACCCACTTACCCTGGAAAAAAAAATTGTGCGACTATCCACAATGATGAGTGCTAAAGAAGAGAGTCTGAAATAGCTACAGGGAACTACCTGAGACTTAAATGGGATTGCAGGCCAAATGTGTGGGTGGAGAAGAGAACTCTGCCCCACTCATAAATGGAAGAAAAATAATAAGATTTTGTTTAACACTGGACTGCTATAGCAATTTAGGACATACAACATTGGCAATACCTCACACTTTGATTTCATTACTAGGTTTCACTGTACGTACTTATCGAGATATTTTTATTCCCCAGTAATGTATCGTTGATGTCTTGCTCATTTGCCAAGATTTATGTAATTTATTTTTGCTGTGAACATATGGATAAAGCATGGACCTTGCAGTAAATTGCACTGTGGCACGTACATACTACTAGGTAAGCTGCTACTTTGAAAGTACTTTCCAATAGCATCTTTATTTTACCTTCAAGGGAAAGCAACCCTCATACTGAATTCAATGAAGATCAAACTATGTAAAGCATATGCACAAATTAAAAATATCCAGATTCTAAGTTACATGAGGAAAGAGAAAAAGATGTTTTAAGCATATGGTGTTACCGTGCACTTAAGGTAAAGAAGTAGGAGTTTTTAATGACAGTTTTCAGAGAGACCCTTGGTCCTCTGACCATTTGGCTGGACTATTTTGTGGAGAGGTCCAATAATAACAATCATTAGGAATGAAGCAGTGTCTTATGATTCTTCATCTAGGTTTCAGCAAAAGCAGCAGAGCAATTTGACTTTGACAACTGACCTAAAATATTACCAAAAGAGAGTTCTGGTAAATTAAATGATCTTATACTATATGCCTTCATACTGATGCTTTAGAAAGTTGCATTGTCTCTTCCGTAACATCATATCAGAGATACTGTTAGCATTGGCCAAAAAGTCTTCTCCCCTGCAGTCCTCTGAAAATTGAAGAGTTATAACTCAGTAGTAAATTGTTACTGCTAAGACAACTGCAGCAATATAGATCTGGAAATAGAGTTGTAAAAAGATTTGCTGCTAATTTCTTATTTTCAGAAGTTCGTAATGATGATCCTTATAATGTAATGAAAACTGTATAGAAATAATCTATCCCAATCTTAAATTTTGCATTTTGAGTTTTTTAGAGTTGATCGAGATTGGCAGCATTAAAATATAAAGTAACTGAAATATAAAGCATTGAGGCTGTAAAAATATTCAGTGTATTTAATTGTGGGGCCCTTGGCCGTGTTCTGATGTCACAATTCTCATGCATAGAAAAGCCCATAATACTTTGATATTTTTGGTAAGGTACAACTTTTTTGACAACAAAATCTTGGTTCTTTAAGTAAAATAAAAGTGAGTACTTTAAAACTGTTTATAGTAAGATTATAATGCTTCCTCTGGGGTGACCATCTCCAAACTTACAAGCATGGATAGAATGGAAATTTATACATAAAATCATATCTCAGATTTTTTTCCCCATATCATTGTGTTCTGGTTGTTTGTTACAGTTCTTCATCTGTTGGCACAGCCACAGAATTGCAATACATTCTTGAGTGTTTATGGATAAAAGAGAGACATGACTTCTCTTCGACCATCATTCCCATTTCCATTTTGGATGAGAGCATTACTTCTGCTTTAGAGCTCCCCTCATTAAAAACCCGAGGGTTTTTCTGTTTTCTTCTTTGTGATACACACCTGTGGGTTCACCCTTCCGGCTGCCTGACACAGTCATCCTCAGATGTGTCTCCTCTCCCGGCTGCCAGCTAAGACAGTGCATTCCTGCTGGGCTTTTCAGCAGCAGAGCAGCCTAACCCTTTTGTGAGTCAGCCAAAGGTGAAGTACTTCATCTCAATTTCTTTTCTTTCAAAAGTACCTAGCACAGAGATGTTTCTTTTCTGTTTTACTGCTTTAAGCCATGCAAAAGAATACTAGCTAGTAGAAGACTGACAAGAAGATTGTAACTTTGGTCTGTCAAATAGTACCGTCATTACTCACCCATGCAGTTTTTGTTAATTCTGCTACATTGGCTATTAGACTTCAAATTCTTTATTCTGCAGAAAACAGTTAGAGAAGTGAGAGAGAATGGGGATAGGGATTGGAGGGATGGAAGACTTGGAACAAAATTTTTCTGTTCTTAAGAGGTCTAGATATAAAACCAGTTTTTCAAACGTGAATGTCTGGAGTATGTAACCTAAAAATAGTTGACTTCGGAAAAAGGAAGCACTTGCATAGGAAGAGCAAGTACATCAGTCCACACCCAAGAAAGTTTGCAGCTTGCAATGTGCGATGAAGCATTGAGATATCTTGTTGAAAATAAGATAGACGCAACACAATCTCTTTACCTATTACATTTTGTCCTTCTAGTTCAATAAGCAATGCTTTCTTAGTAAAGCTAATAACAGACTTCTTCATTTATCTACACATATTGTAAATGATGCAGAACTTCCAAATAAAATATTTTTTTTCTAAAATAATTCTAATTTCATGTTAACTAACTATAGTTCTCTCAAAAGGAATATGCTAGTATGGACTGTTTCCCACCAGTGGAGTAAATGGTCTAATGTATTTTTATTGAAGTGATGGGTTAGAAACAGAAGAAAGTAATTTTGCAGTAGAAAGAACAAAGTTCTGTTTATTATGTTGCTTTATTAAGTGTGGGATAGCTCTGAAGTTAAGTCTTTGTAAGTAGGTCTTGCTGGAGTATTTGAGGGATCGATCCTAACAGAGTTAGAAGCTGCTTTCAAAGCCTCCCTGAAGTCACTGTAATATTTACATTGATTTTAATGTTCAGTGTCATACAGAAATCATTAAGTTATCATGAAAAGTTAATTGACATTTTCAGAAGTGACAAGAATTAGAATGTAATTCCTAATTGCATTAGCATTTAGGAATGTAAGTTGAACTGGTTTTACTAGGGTCCTGAGAAACGGATTTTTTTAGCAGTCTTTAATAGGTGCTTCATAGTATTTTCAGAAGTGGCCAGCAATATAACCCCAGGGAGACTGTTTTTGGAAAATCTCACTAGCTATCCGTTGAGTCAAAATGCTTTCCCACACCTGGCACAAATTTTACTTTGTTTCTTGGTTCCTGTGAATCTCTAAAGCAGTGCACTCCTTCGAAACTCTCAGTCCACACACAGGTGATTCTTTGAGACTACAGATGAGGCTAGCCTGAATCTAGATATTTCAATGTAAAAAATGGATTAGGAAAAGAGAAAAGCAATTTTAGCCTTCCTGTAAAAAAAAAAGGTGTTGAAATAGGTTTTTCATGCAGATGCGAAGCACTGAACAAGATCACAGTTTTATTATACCTTGCTATAATTAAAATGTTTGTCATATTTTTTAAGGCTACAGAGAATTAAAGGCTATAATAAGTTTGCCTGTTACCCCATGAGACTTGCTTTTCTATCTGCAAATTTATTTTAGTATATCTTATTTAAAAAAAATATACAGTGACAAGGTTCTTGTATGACTTGCCGCTTATATATGTACAATCCGCCCAGGTCCATTTACACATTAACAACATTTGCCTCTGTGAAATGCATTACTTACGCATATAAAAATGAAATACACTGAAATATTATGTGCCACTGACTGCCTGTGGTATGAAAACTTTATTTCAAATTATGATAAAACCAGACTTTACTCAGTCATAAGCATCATATGGATTAATACAATACTTTCCCTGTTCCCTACTCCTCAGTCTTACTTTATTTAAATGATAGGAAATGTTTAAAACTTGGTATTATTTACAATGATACTGACGATATCTCTGCACATGAAAGATTAAAATGGATGTTTTTCCAATGAACTACAGTAGATGAGGCCTCAGAAGACAAAAGTGCAATCACTAAATCAGACAAGAAAGACAGACTTACTGAATGAACAGGGTTTCCACCAATGACACGGACTTTCTGGATAGAATTTCCTTGCAAATATCAGTCCAGCTTTGATCTTGTTTAATCTACAGATTTAATGAAAAATCGGTTGAGTTTTTTAGCAGGATTATTATACAATTGTGATGAAAAATTGCCCCCTTGAAGTGATACTGTTTAGGTAAACATAGTTTCTATAGAAAAGCTGAATTACTAAGAATGAAAGAACTCCAGGCATTAACTGTTATATAGGATTTTTACATTAAAGCCTAGCTGGTGAACAACTGTGCTCTGCTGTCCTGTCATGTGATATGAGTGTTCATTTTACTCCAAGATTCATTATAATGGAGAAGAGTGATTTGGATTCAGAAGTGATATAAAGCTATCAATTATCTACAGAAATCCCACTGCCATCAGACGATATGGAAGAAGAGAAGAAATAAAGGAGAATGAAATGCTTGATAAATGATATCCCATATAGCTATAGAGTATGCTACAGAGGTTACTCTTAAAGAGGTTACTCTTTTCCACTCATTTTAGGTAATTAAATTCATTACTCCATTTGCAGTGTTTGTCAGGAATTCCCTATTGCATATTAATAGTCAGGTTAGGTAATATACTTTACGAAAAACTTGGCAGATTTCTAAAGAGATCTGCTGCATAAGGACAACAGTAGAAAATTACTATATTCTCACATGGTATTTGGTTAAAGGTAATCTATTTTCCTCTATCCTACTCACACAAAGAATGCTTCCATTTTGAGTATGTTGTGATCATAAAAGTCACAGACTGTGGAACACATGAATTATCCTTAAAGAGTCTACCTCTGATGAAGGCACTTATGCGAAACCATAATGGGAAAAAAAATAGGGAGTTCCACAGCAAAATTCCCAGGCAAATTGTAAATTAACCTTCTTTAGGGCTACCAAGTTAGCAGCATATACATCATAAATATCATGAAAATATACTGATTAATGCCTAATAGCCTATACCAATATGCTAATAGAATAGCAGATTCACCTTGAAATCTTAAATTCATTCCATTCTAAACACTATTGTGCAATTTTTAAAGTTATATTTGTTTCATTAAAAAAAGACTAAGTTCTTTAAGCAGTAGCGTAAGAGCAAGTTGTCTGTTTCATGAGCAGAGCTGAAAATGAAATGTGGTGTGTCTGCACTTGCATCTGAAATTCTTTCCTATCTACACCTTGGCAGAAACAGTCATGTCTGAAGTTAGGAAGTGATTTCTAGCTCACCAAGGGAGAAGGAACTTTGCTATTGCTGCCTTTTGCATAAAGGCAGACTTATAAAATAAAGGTACTTACCTTTATTCTATTTTTTGCTTTTTTGAACTACATTCCATGCCATGGCAGAGTCATCAGTCTATGCTTAGTTTATCTTTGTGCTCGCTCATAAGTACTGAAATACAGAAACATAGTGAACCCTACTGCAACAATTCAGAATAACCACTCCTTCCCACCCCTGTTGCAAAGCTCCTTCCAAGTGGGAATACAGGATTTTCATTTACACATTAGGGTCTCTCTGGAAAATGATTTTTCTCCTTCTGCATAATTTGAGATATGACAATAATTTAGTATTCTTTGTCCAAACACAGAATAAATCAACACATGACAGTTTTTACATTATCCACTGGTTAGCTCAAAAAACATTCAAGTTCATAAAAAAAATCCGGAAATTATTCTAAATGGCAATAAAGGAGTTGGAGCACGTTGAGGATGTGATTTCAGTATGACAGGTTGCCTTGATTTCTTTTCTTTTCTTTTTTTTTTTTTTTTGGCTTGGCCTGAGCCAGAGTACTAAATTGGAAAATGATGGCTTCATTTTGGTTTATTTTTCTGTCCCAATACTAAGTCAAAACTTACAGACCTTCTGCAAGCCATTTACTCAAATCAGAAGGACTTCTGCTTTCATAAGAAAGAAACAATTGGTTCTTATTGCATGATTTGAATAACAAAATTGTGTTAAAAACAATTTATTTTGAAGCAGTATAGCTGGCTTTGTCTTCTTGATGGCATAGCACTGGGCTATGTAGCTCAGTGTTATATAGCTCTCCATATATTCAAACATATGCAATGGGATTGTTCCACAAAGAATTTAGAGGTCTTTTTCTGCTCACACTCAAACCAGCTTTATTTTATGGATAAGGTAACAGAGGAAGAAAGATCTGTCAGGTTTCACAAAGGGAACTGGTAAATGAGTCCGTGTTCAACACACTAAGGGCTCATCTGCAGTACTGTTAGACGACCCTTTAGTAAGTTAGAAAAGCTAATTAGTAAGGTATGTTAATATGTTAATAATTAGTAAGATATCTGATTATTTCTGGTATATTAAGAGAAAAATATTTTGATAGTGAGTAATCCAGGTGAAAAGTAATATTAAGAGAAAGAAAAGTGATAATTTGGCGATTTGGATATTACTGTTCCAGAGGTGTAATTTCCTAACACATTTAGACCTGAAAATTGTTTGTCGTTCCAGTACCTATTACTGACTCATCTGACATAATGGAGATCTTACTGCATCCTCTGTTACAAGTTGCTGTATATGTGATTCCATAGATTGTTAAACTTTTACACCTACTCCAGAATTCAGTTTCTTCAAAAATACATGATAATGCACGATTATAATGATATTCCCAGTTTGAATCAGCATGTTGCAGACACTTACTGCAACACACTGCCTGTCACTGAAGCTGAGTTATGATTAATATCTAAGCTTCTTTTTCTCATTACCATGTAGAATGCCCGAAACAGCATTTGGGCACTAAAACCAAAGGGTTTTTTTAATATTCTCTTTTCAGAGACAATCCAATGCAAGTTAAAACTAAAAAGTCTGCCATCCACAACTTTAAAAACAAATATAGTTAGTCTTGGGGCCTGTAAGATTAATAAGTATGAAGATAACACTTTCACTGAATATCTTTCATGCTATAAAAACTATAATGCCTCAATTTTTATTAGCTGTATTAACTGTTAGTGACAACAAGTAGGTTTTTCAAAGGAAATTTGGGGAGAATGTTCCTTTCTTATTTAGTTTTCATTCCTACAGCTTATTTTGTGATTATTATTATTTTTAACTCACAGAACGTGCTCAGATACTGTGTTAATGAGGATTTTTCTTTCTGGATAGTTTATTTATGCTCCTGGACTTGGCTTAAGCTGTATGCTTCTGTGGCAGAGATATTTCTTAAAGAAACAAATGCTAAATCTGCTCTTAGTATCAAATAAGTGCTCAAAGAATTCAGACTGCCTTCTCTGAACTGACTAGGAAGTGTAGCAGGGCCCTGTAGCTCAGTAATTGATGGACTCTATGAGGTCTTCCCTCCAAGAGCCTACATCACAACTTCCCCTTAAAGCAGCATCCTGACTTCTGTGCTTTTATGTTTGACAAGCTTGCTAAACAACAAACCACAAATTCTCATGCTTTATCTTAAGATCTATCTCAGACACTGATAATTATGAGAGATTTTTGAAATGTTGGCAATCTTTTGGAGATTGAATTGCTTTTAGCTAGAGTTCCTTCTGCCCTTTTTAAAATGTTTTGCAAGGTCATGAATCCAGCTACCTATTGTTGATCAGGTTATTTTTGTATATTTTCTAGTTTGTGACCAATTCTGTTCAACAAATATGTTGCCACTGTATTGCTAATTGAATAGTGAAATACAGCCATCATCTGCCACCTATTCTACATTTGAATTATGTAATGTTTGGCTAAAACTGGGTGTTGGAAGAAGGTTAATAAGTAGATGAGTGTGATCAACCGGTAGGAAGCCGCTGAAGGACTCGGAGAAATTTTCTGAGCAAGAAAATACACATTATAGTCTGGCAAATGTACTTGGAATGGTACTACATACCTTGCTGCTGTTTGATGTTCAGGGAATGATATTAGCAAATACTCTTCTTTTCAACCATTGTGGTTTTTGGCATTGTCTAGTCTAGACTATTTTCCTTGTGATTTTTCAGCTTTGGTGATTTTAGCCTAATTAGAGTATTAGGGCCAATAAGGCTGCATGTTTCTTCTGTTGTTGTAAACATGAACATACAAGCCTTCCAAGAACAGGTCTTTCTGAATGTGATTAAAAAATAACCCCAACCAAATAAAAACCCAACTTCCAGCATATTCCATCATTCTTTGCTGTCGCTGGCAGAGTTTCATAGATATCAGTCAGCTATCACAAAAAGCCCAGCAAGAAGGGTGTTACTTCAAGGTGAAGACTGTACATAGTTAATCATAGAAGCTTTAGAATACTGTAGTATTCTTTATATGAAGTTACACAGTAAAAATATTCAGGAACTCATGATAATACCAACTTATAAAATTGTGCTACTATCGGATCACATGTGCAAAGTCCATATAGCCTTCCAAATATTTCTAGTATAAGGTGGGAGTTTTGATTCATAAAATCCAGCATAGAAGTTAACTACTTAAACTGCTCCATCTCTGTCAGTTGTCTAAGATAAAAAGTAAACATTTCCTCATATCCATAAGTTACTATTTTTCCTCTGAGCATGATTGATTTAGATGATTTAGATCAGAGAGCAAGAACTGGTAGTTAAGCTCTGTATGACACAACACAGTGCCATGCAGAAACACTTGCGAGACAGATGCTCGCTAAGGCAGCAGCAGCACAACAGCCACTATGCAGTGTGACAGCAGACTGAAACAGCTCTGATTTGAAGCAGCTTTTTAATTTTAAAAGATACAGTGCTATAAAGCTAGCACAAGCTTGTGGTCTCCTCTTTTTCTGATTTGTTGATCATCTTTGTCGATATATCAGGATCCACCTGGCCAGTCAGCCTTTGCACCTTAGCCCGTCAGTTAGTGCCACGGGAGAATGAAGGCCTGATAAATCTGAACAGCTGAAGTTGGGCTTATGAGCCTGATCGCTGGTTTACTACAGATTTGCCAGACTTTCAAGGCTATTGCACAAGTTGCTTTTGGCTGTTAAACTTGTTTCCTAGCTGGATTGACATCCTACTTGCTCAATTCTGATGCTTGGTTCTTATTCTGACTGTGGCACAGTTCCTGACAATATTTACTGCACAGACCTTTGACTTCGTGGAATCAATTTCTTCCCTGTTTCCTGACCTTACCTGCCCTGGTCATGGTAACAACTTCCCATCCCCATTTCTGATTCCATTTTGTCTGACAGATTGTGCCTAATAGTATTAAATGCGTACGCATGCCATTTAAAAAGTAATTTATTCTGTAAACTCTTCTTCTATTTCTCCTGTTGAAATAGGATTGAGAAGATGAAGTGATATAATAGATTTTAAAGATTACAAACCTGTAATTTCATTTCTGATTCAACAGTTCAGTCACAACCTCTTTCCATAAAAAAGTGTCAAATGCAGGAGGTAGTTTAGGTCAGGTCATTCCTAATGAGTGAGTGGCACTCTTTTCTTCTCAGAGTTGTCACTCATAAAACAAACAATCTCTGTCAGGTAGTGTGCAGAAAAAGCCCCAGAGTCAACTCCATGAAGAAATAATTGCCTTTGCTAGAGACTGGTTGTTACTTTTGTGACAGAACCAAGATACCTGATGTGACAAGGCAATGTGGTGACTAATCGTGTGCCTTCAGGCTCTTATGAAAAAGGAATAACATGGAAGATAATGAAACCTAGTTAACCAACTTTTATGATAATTAGGTAGCTAATTTTTTCACTCTACCATGCAGTAGCCCTAGCTGCTTGAATCAAGATCTAGTAAGGACCGCTTGGTATAAGCTGGGAAAAGGTTATGCATGTCCCCTCTTGCCCATCACTTTCTGCTTTATATGCTGCCTCGCCCAAGATAAAAGAATATGAAAGTCCTGATATGGCCTCCAAAGTATTATAACCTTAGTGTGAGGGAAATGGAAAGAGGCAGACTGTCTTCTGTCACCTGCCTCTGCTCCTGACATACCCGAAAGCCAGCCTGAAGCTGAAAGTAGGGATCCTCTGCCCATACTACTAAAGGTGAGGAAAGTTTGGTGTAGAAATGTTGGGAAGTTGCCAGTGGCTGAGGAAATCTGCTTTTGTGCTAACCCATTCAGCCAGAGTGAAGAATGAGATAGATTATCTCATTCACATAACCCTTTTTTCTCCTCTAAACGTGTTTTCAGAAATTGGAAACTTCCTCTAGTGCCTTCCTAGCTCTGGTTTCCTAGGTTTTCCAACAGTTTCCTGGCTTCCTGCCCCTTGCTCCTACCAGGGTCTGTGTCCCGACTTGGAATTATTGTTATGGATCCTCGGCATTTCTTGAGTTGATATCTGCCCTTAGCTTGCTGAAACTAGCCTAGGCTTTCAGTGCTTGGTCACTCAATTAAATGACTCAGTGGATGATGTACTATTCAACTCTACTGCTATAATAATTAAAAGGAATGAAGGGCCAGCTGACTTGAAAAGAAAAAGAAAACAGTTTATTAAAGGAAAAAGATATTTTAGTGAAGGAAGAAGTAAAATAGGAATTGTATTGCAGAAAATAGAAGAAGAGATAAGTAAAAGGGCAAATAAAATCCACAGAAACACCCATTGCTGTGCAACGTCCTACAGCCCCCTCCCAAAATTCTCACGTAGGAAAATGAGGATATATTTATTCTGTATGACTGCTGTAAAGACAGGCATCACATAGGGTGCCATGAATCTCAGGTAGTTCAAACACTGGCATTTCCAAGAGCAAAGGAGACAAGAGTTGAAACTGGTAATTTAGAATCAAGTTTAAGTCTTAATGACAAAAAAGGCAGGAAGCTTATCTAAATCATCTGACAGAGAATCATGTCTATGAGGCTTCTTTCTAGTGACTCTCAAAAATGAAAAGCATATTAATCTAGCCCGTGACCTGATAATTCCTCATCTTTTCTATCTCCCGTGGAAATATAAACATTCATAGGTGTTAACAAACTGCATCTTTCAGATCTCAAAAGCAGTAAGCAATGACACATTTAGTACTAATTACAGCCAATTTTAGCTTTAACTTATTTAAAAATGAAAGTTTCTAGTTGTTATGGTTATAGAAAAGATCATGAAAAGTATGAAAATGTGATTTTTGTTCACACTAAGGACTGCAAATCAAAACAAAAATGAGTTTCAGGCTTATGGTATTTCAAACAATCTCATGCTTTGTTGGTGGGAGAAGGGAATTAACCTCATTATATTTGAAAGGTCAGAAAGGCAATCCCTAGCACTAAGTTCTTAATAGATAGTACTAGTCATTTGACATTTGGCATTAGTTTATAAATAAGCACACAGGGGACGGAATCACATATTCCAGAATTTACCTTTCTATTCTGAAGATCCTAACACTCTTCTGAAACATATAAAAATAAAATTAATATATAATCTTCTAAGGCCAGAAAGGGTCATTTGGTTGTGAATTTGATGCAGTAGGATAAGCAAACTGATGGGAATCTGTAATATGTATAATATATAATAGAGGAGTGAGGTATTTAAAATTGGAAGACTGAGAGATACAGCTATGTAAGTACAAGAATTTATACCTAATCAGTACAGTGTCCTGTCATTATAATAACTTCAATTCTGGAACACAGTGACCAAAAATCTTCAGTCAAATTCCACTGTGGTGAGGTACATGTTTTTTATTATGGAAACAAAAATAATCATCTACTATCATTGAACTGACTTGATCTGCAGCAGTTAGAATCCTACAGCGAAGGAACAAAATAATTATGAGAGATAATTTTGGCTTTTAGCCTGGTCTAGTGGATCAGATTGAGAGGATGGGAAAGCTGATGACAGCAGCTAAGAGACAGAAGCGTGCCTTATACATTGAATAATAAATAACAATACAATTTGAGACAGTGCTGTATGCTCTACTTTAGTCATTAATTAATCAAGTGACATGTACATATGAGAGGCTGATGAAAAAAACCAAGCAAGCAGGTTCTGCTTCAGCATGCAGATAACATGCAGCTTTATAACTGCATTTCCATCTCGTGATGAAAGAAGATCATTATGTTATTCTCTTTCTCGGGGATCTGTGGCACAAATAAAGGCATTTTGGCTGTAAATCCAGATGACATTGGGTCAGCTAACTAGATGGTAAGGCACTGTATATTCCTGCTTCTTTCACTGAAGATGTATATTTGCCCTTAGCTGACCTAGGTCATTGGCTGTAAGCTTGACTTCAGTAACTTCTTGGACGTTAAGCTGCAAGTGCACCTTTTGTCGGATGCTCAGCCACTGTGATTATTTCTTTCATCAACCATATGACAATGTGAGCCAACGTCTGAAACCTCTCCAAAAACTAAGGCTTGTTAGTTTAGCGGCCTGCTTCTTAAAACAGTTGTCTCTTTTCTATAAGCTTGTTAAGTATATGTTTCTTCTGTGCAAGACTGCTATTTATGTCCAAACTTCCAGTAACAGCCAATGGAATCATGTCATTATTAACCCTGAAAGTCTGAAACTGGCCTTCCTGCACTTCCTCAATATGTAAAATTATACACAGTAATTACTGGGTCTTCTTGCTTGTTTACTGAGCTGTCAAATATCTATCAAGATAGGTGCTCCTTCACTTAAAGATTTAAAAACCTGCATCTATTTTAGTCAACACATGGTGTTTTACTAGACTTACTATGCAGGTTTGAAGTGAGGCTTGTATTCTAAGGGACAGACAGCTTGAGGTTTTGGCCCAAGAGATGGTAAGACTGTGTCACGCAAATGTAGGGAGAAAATACATAGTAAACTTGAAGGAAGAGTTAAAATTAGTGGATGCAGTAATTTGAAACAGAATTGATGCAGAGAGCTGGTCTTCAAGGACTTCAGAGAAGAGATTTCCATGACAACAGAACACTTAGGTATTCAAATTAAGAAACAAAGCATCTTAAAAACAATCAGGAAATATACCTCTAGTTCACAGAATAAAACCCAAACAATTTAGAAGTACTAGTTCTGTAGAAGAAATGTGGATGCGGCTCTGAGACAACAGGGCCATTGCTGGGCAAATTCCCTTCTGACTTGTATCAGTACCACTCTCTTAATCATTGAGTCATTGAGATACCTATGGACATTAGATACCGCAATATCTATACTATTGCTGTGACAGGATCAAAAAGCCCCAGACCTTCTTCAGTGTATAACAGCTAAAATAAAGATCTTGGATGATGGAGATTCTACAAACGTCTTCAGAAGTCTGTTCTATCCTTTTGACAACCATAGAAATTAGAAAATTTCCCCTGAATTTTAGCTACTTTTTGCTGCAAACTAAGGCATTTTTTCCTGTGATCCTCTACCACTGGCCATGGAGAACAATTGGTTACTGTCTTCTTTGTAACAGTCATTTAACTATGAGAGACTATTATCAAGTCCTGAGAGTTTTCAGAACATTATAGAAGGAAATTATGTTTATTATAGTGGCTCTTGTTATTATAGATACTATGTTACATAATCTCAGCAATAAATATTGTAGCCCTCTGCTGTGACCCATGCTGTACTAGGAATTTGGTAATTTGTTCAAGAGCTTAATACTCGTTAAGAAGAGGAAAACAAATACATGATTTATGATCATACACCTCTTTGTTGTCATAGACATCATATCACATAATTCATAGACTTATCAAGCTTCACTTAAAAACATTTATTTTGCCTGGCTTCCTATTCATTTTGGAAGGCTGTTCCAGTGCTTGAATTCTTTAATGATTCGCAACTTTTTTTTAATATACAACCTAAATTTATTTATTATAGATTATACCATTTGTTCTGGTGCCCACATTAGCCTTTAGCAGAAATAGTTTTTCCTCTTGCTGCTATTTACCTGTCTGATGTATTTATATAGCATTCATATCCTCTTTTGGCCTTTTCATATGAAGCTGAACAAGCTTTTTTAGTCTACCCATATATACTGGGCTCTTCATGCAAAAAAGAGTATCGTTGCCATTGAAAGGAGAATTTGACCTCATGTCTCTGTGTTTAGATATATTAACAAAACATATTCCATAACTGAATATTCCATATTTCCATAATTGAATCATTAGTTACATACATTTAATAATTATATTCCCTAGAGGAAAAACTGTAGGAACAAAAATGCTAGAAAACATTCTGAAATATGCTAACTTTATCTCGTTAGTGACTGCTTAATACTCTACGAATTGGCCTTTGAAATACCTAGGACTCCCTAGACTTTTGTTCTTAAAACCCTACAGTCTGACAGCTCCTTGGATCTGGAGTTGAGAAATGGAAAATATGAAGCACTGCATTCAGTTACATCCAGCAGCTGGCTGTACACAGCACTACTATTTTCTGATCTCCACTAGCTGAGCATAAAAGCCATTATCTTTTCAGCTGTTATTCAGATTTTCCTAAGAAATGATGCGTGAGGTAAATAGGAAAGGGAAATGGAAAATGTTGGGAAGGGAGAGGGAGGAGCAGAATGGGAGAAGGGCTTACTGAAGCAGAGTGCTGCAGTCACTGGTGAGAATAGAGGGCAAAAAGCTATGGGAAGCCAACATACACTGAATGCAAACCTGCCAGAGAAAGGGCTGAGAAATCATGTTGCCACAAACTGGCTCAATTTGAGCAATGTCCTACATCAGGGTCAATTCAGAGTTTTTGGTTGCTGTTTTTTGTTTGGATTTTTTCTGCTATTTTGAGCATAGTGCAGATCACTATGAGCACTAGATCTCATTTCACCTGAGATCTTAAAGCCTACGATCTATTTTAAATAAAAAGACATTTTTTTCCCCAGGAACATAGGTTTGCTACAGCATAATTAGCCAATATTTTCCTTCAACCTAAACTTGTCTAATGTACTGTTTTTCAGCTGGGCGTCCTCTAAAGTTGGCTACCTTTCAGCAGCAGGTGAAGCTGCTCCCAGTATGCTTTTATTTTTAAAATGTTTTGTGATCTGCCAGGCTAAGAATGAGGTGCTTGAAAATCGCAATGCTGATATTTTCCCTGAAGTTCGTTTAACTGATATTGACTCAGGTTTACTAATGAAATAACTTCAGTGACAGCCTAATAACGACAACAAACAATTTAATAGCAAATTACAATAAGTGATACAGATTATGCCAATAAAGTCTTTGAGCAGCACATCAGACTGGTGTTTAATATTACATGTGTTTTTTAAAATATAATCTTGCATTAGTTTGTAATGATTTTCTTCTAAATATCTGCAGTCTGGATATTACAAACTATGAATTACAGCTAAAACATAAGATATAAAATAGAAGACACACAAATCAAAAGTCAAGTATATAAATACTGCCACTCAACAACAGAGCAACTCCAATCACCTACAGCATACTGAAGTAAAGCCAACACTGATACAGCAGCAGAAAAAATGCCGGAGTTCAGGGTCTGAAAGAACTGAATACTTATTTAGCATTGACACTGAGTGAGGGGTGGTCCCCTACTTCACTGCATTTCCTCTTAAAAGCCCCAACAAAGAAGTCAGTCCATGTCTTGACTGATTTACATCTGCAGACAATGTTTAAGTTGGAGACCTGTTAAATAGTTGTTTTCTCTTCTCCTTTTGGTTACTACATATCAATTTTGACTTGTTCATTCATTTATGGTAAGTGGAATCTCTTCTGACCGCCTGGACAACTTATTACAAAATTTTAATTAAAAAAAATAGTTGCAAGGGAAGTAAGCTCTCACCCTTTCCTCTCACCCTCTGCTCTCTTTTAAACAACGAAGTATGATAATACCAAAGACCAATTTTTTCTCACATTGCAGGGCTGGCCTTCACCGTTTATTGCTATTCCTTTCTATGCAAGAGTATTGATAGACAATAAAATGCACAATATTCTTTTAAAGAAGTATCATAGTTGAGATTTAGTAGGCACAAAAAGCAGAGGTTACTTTCTGGGAGCACTGAAACTCCCTAAAACTTTGGGTACTAACAGGAAATCTTGAATATGGAAGCTCTACTGTCTTAGGGGCATGTAACTTGTTAATATGTGTGTCACCTTTCCTACTCCTACAATCTCATTTTGCATTTTTTGATTCCCACATATCCACCCTAAGACGCCAGCAGTTGGAGGACCCTCATACCTGCAGCAGACTACTCATTTGGATCAAACACTTGCATCACAGACATTAAAATATTTGAGTATGGGTAAAGTATAGTTAAGGTTTTCTGATTAAAAGTACAAATACAATGTTTTTCTTGGTTGCATCCTTATACAATATGACTTAAAATTAAAAAAAAACACTTCTGAAAGTAAAAATACTCTTAGAAATTTATTGTATGATGAAGAACAGTTTTCCTTTCTCATGCCTGAATAACTGAAAACTAGCAAAATGCAATTTTATCACTTTTTGGAGGAGGAAAAATATCCTAGAAGTAAGTGACAGACTCACTTAGGTGGGTTTTTTTTTCCCTCTGTGGAAAAATTATAAGTGACATGGAGTATAAGCTTAATGCCAAATTCTCCTGGGTATCAAGAAAGCCCCCGTCCAGAGGGAAATCCTCCAACAGAGGAAAGAAATGCTGGAAAAATGGCTTCTCTGGAGACCTAAGAGTAAAGGTAGTCAGGCTAAATCATTTGAGCTTAAGCTGGAGAGAGAGCAGAAGAGACTGGAAGGACTGAATCCTTGGATATTCCTACACAGTTTCAGAGCCAGTGCCTTTTCTCATCCACACACATAGGTAGGAAAAAAATGAGGTTCTCTCTGATAGGCTAGTACTACCATTAGAAATCATGATGAATATTTTTATTCATCACAGATGATTTATTTTCTCCTTTGCATGAAAATGCCTCCTTGATCATTGGTCTAGCTTTGTGATTTACCTATTAATTTTATATATTATGTATTTTAAATAGGTGTGAAAATCTGAGCTTGATATGGAGACACTGAGTCTTTCCAATTAGTTTAAATTTGAGGGTAACAGAAATATGCCAATTCAGCTGCTAAGAAAAGAAATCAGCTGGAAAACACATCAACTATTTCAAGAAGAAGAAATTAAAATTTTATCTTAGGTGACTGGGAGAAGCATTTAGACATACATGCACCTTTTAAAAATATGAGAAAAGTGGTATTAAAATATAGCTCCAAGACGAGCATTTGAAATATATAATTCCTTTATTACATTCTCATTTATTTTTTAAAGGTAGAAACTAGAATGAAACTCTGTATTCATAGAAAATTTAATTGTATAGAAATGATGAAATGACAGCTGATGACAATTTTTACTGAATGTTAAATAGGGCAGATACATGGACTTCACATGCTAATGGAGGAAAATGAATCAGGTTTAGAAAACAATAAAGAATTTATTTAAGTTTAAGAGGCAACTGGAAAAAACTCAGTTTCTGAGGTGTGTATATATATGTATATATTTACATATAGCATCAAAATTACAAATATTTAATGTTAATGTTTGTCAATTACTGCTAATGTTTTTTCCTAATTTAGAGTCAGATAAAATTAAATTAGATATGCAATAGCTGAAAATCTGCATAGTTCTATTATTGCTATAGTTCTTATGAAGTCAGGAATTCATATTTATCTATATCTACTGAGCATCTGTCCTGTTACATTTAAATAGGTTTTCCATTTTCATGTACTGCATCCTTTATTCAGAAGTAAATAGTAAATAATAGGCTAACATTTGGATCTCTGGTGGTGGTGGTGAAACATGAAAATATATATCTACAGGGCAAGACAAAAACTAATAGGATTAAACAGCCAAGAAATATGAACAGTTCAAAAAGAAGTTTGGGAAAGACTCCGATTTCTTCCAACAGAAGTGCCATAAATGAGAAATGTGGCTCGCTGTTCCTGGGGCTCTAATTATAACATCACAGTATTGCAAGATGAATCTGATGACAAATGGGAGCAACATTTTATTTGTAGGTTGGGCACTTAGTGATAATTAGCCACAGTTTAGTTATTGTTGGGAAACTGGCTACCCATTGAAGAGCACACTGCACATCTAAGGAAGAGAAGAATTGATAATAAGAGGCCTATTGCCATAAGGAATTAGTTGACAGTAGTTGGAGCCAAAGAAGCTTTAAAAAAAGGTTACCATAACAGTAGCTGTGAAGACAGTCCTAAAGTCTTTCAGTACTAATTAAAATCAGTTGTGTGAGAACAGAAAGGAAAAAGTTGGCAAAGCCAACTGATCAAATAATTTCAAGCAAGGCCCATCAAGAACAGGAGACAAAGTGCAGGTGGGTGGAAACAAAGACAAGAAGCAGAAAAATAAAGGAGATGAGCTTGGGAGAACCATGTAGATTTATGGAGACTGCTTATTTTATTTTGGTCACTTTTTTCTTCCCATTGCCTCAGACACAATTGATCACAGCCGTGACTCATGCTACCTTATCTGAACAAACCTGGTCGACATTCTGGCGCGGACACTGTGCGTTGTGCTGCGCACCCGTAATTCTTGCTACGACACAAGATGAATATCTAGCTTAACTGACAACTGCGAAGGTATTTTGATGTATTACTATCCTTCTTTTCTTAGCTCACTCTGCTGTGGCCAGCTGCCCCAGCATATTCAGAGTGTTTTCATAACTCTCAGAGTTCGGATACAACAACAGGGTACAGCAAAGTGAGCAAAGAGAAGTGACAGCCATAAATCAGATTTGCCTCACTCTGAAGCCTGTATATACATATGTGAGAACAAGCACTCCTGCAAAATTGTGATAAATTACATTTATCGGGTAGGTAAACTTCTTCATAATGGTAAGTAATTTCAAATCCTGATAATGAAACCAAACCCTGGTGTCTCTTCTGACTTCTTTTCATATCTCTGATGATGAAGAGACGGATTCTGGCCACCTGAGGATTCTCCTTACAGCAGGGAAATCTCTAGACAGCATATAGCAAATACGGTAACACTGATCTCTTCCTGCCTCTTCACAGTCTTTCCTAAACCTCCAGCAACAAATGTATGTGTATCAAAAAAATCACGTGGCAAAAGCTACTCAGCACTCAATTATTCTTGGCTGCTGCTGTACTACAAAGTAGTGTCTCTGCTGCCCATTCAAGTCCTCTATTGTTCTATCATAAGACATGACTTACATTCACATTTAAGTTTGCCCCATGTAATAAGAAGAAAACAGGAGTCTTTTCCTACACCATTTCTCAGCAAGTATGGTGTAGGAATTGCTCCTGCATCTTTTGGGTGATGAGGACCTTTAAAATACTTGGTTCAAGAAATAACATAAAAAAAAGCCACCAAAAATAATACTTAAGGTTTTAGCCTATGAGCTTTATGTGCTTTGAAAAAAAATACTGTACTGTTTGGGGAATGTCCACAAAAGAATGTAAAGGGAGAAGAGTAACTGAGATCTCTGAAACAAGTCATTATTCGCAGAAGAATGAAAGAAATAGTAAAGAAGGCAAAAAAGTTATCGGCATAAAGTAGAATGGGGAAAGCTGCCGTAATGGAAGCATTTTCTAAGGCTATGTCGTGGTGGGCCATTATAAATTAGAAGGGCATTTTAAGTTCATTGGCCAAAGCAGTCCTGATACGCCTGGGTGGAACCTCCTTGGTTTCAGAGGAATTATATCAATTTTCTCCAGAGCTGTTCAAAGCGTCGAAGTAAATCGCTTCTCTCCCATAGTCTTTCTGCGCTCCATATGTGGTTTCCTAGAATTTCAAATCCTCTGGTACAATTTACCATCATTTGATCCACTACAGTATTTTGTAAAAATGGACTGGGTTTGATACGCCGCGGGCTCGTTCTGCCGGAGCCGAGCCGACGGCTGCCCGCGGCGGGTGTCGGCAGCGCCGGGGCCCCAGGAGCGATTTCGGAAGTGCGCGGGGAGCGCGCTCAGCCCTGCGCGCCCGGCCTGCGCGGACGCTGCGCGGGTGCCGCGGGCCGTAAGCGAGCCGGGGGCCGCGCTGCGCGCTCAGGGGCCGCCTCTGTCCCGAGCGGCCGCCGGGTACGGCCCGGGGCGGAGGCGGTGCGGAAACCACCTGTCCGCGGCCGCAGAGCCGGGCCCCGCTCTGCCGGGCTCCCGCTCCGCGCTTCCCCCGCGGCAGCGCCGCCTCCGGGCTCCCCGCGCTGGGCGCTCCCCCGGCCCGGCCCGGCCCGGCCCGCTCCACCCGCGCCGCGGTGCCGCGGAGGTGCCGCCGCCGAGGCGGGGCCGCGCTCCGCCCCGCTGCGCCCCGCCCCGCCCCGCCGCCCCGCCCCGCTGCCGCCGCTGCCGCCCCGGCGGCTCCCGCGGCCCCGGCACTGCCGCGCTCGCCGCCTCGTCCCGCCTCGCCGCGGCTGCGGGGCGGCCCCGCGGCTGGCAGCATGGACGTGCGGCGGGTGGAGAGCATCTCGGCGCGGCTGGAGGAGGCCGGCTCCACGGGCGGTAGGGCGGCGCGGGGCGCGGGCTGCGCTCTCGGGGTGCGGGGGTCCCCACCCCGCCTCTCGGCAGCTCGCCCCGCCGAGCTGCCTGCTTGCGGGGGGTGGGAACAGCCGCGCTGTCCTGGAAAAAGCGTGTATGTGTGTGGGGCGGGGGGTGCGGGGGGGACGCGCTAAGCAAGCGCTTAATCCTGGTCTTAGAAACGTTTAAGGCTTTGCAAAGTCCGCCGAAAGGCGCCTGCCGTGACCAGACTGGTACTTCTGCCTTCGCTGAAACGGGCCGGGGCTGGCTGTGACCCGCCCGGGTGCATCGCGCGCGTCCTCCCCGGCTGCCAGCTCCCGGGAGGCTGTTCGGATCGGTCCCGCTGGTACCCTCCTGCTCCGCTCCCCTGCCTGCCTGGTGCCCGAGCAACAACTCTCTGATGGAGGCCAGGCTCCGCTGGCAAGGCAAGGGCTATCCAGCGCCTTTCTCTTGCCTTTATTGCAATTTGCAGTTGCACCTGCGCCTGAAAAAGATTACAGAATAACTTGCATTTTGGGGAGGAGAAAAGCATGTTTTGCTGTCCGCGGTGATTGTCACTAGGGTGTTAGAGTTTTCTCCCAGTGTGTGTGGGAAACTGATTTATTTAGAAATGAAGCTGCCTGGGTGCAACCTGCTGTTGCCGAGGAAGGTGCCCAGTTCCAGGTAAGCTGGCTAAGCAGAGCAAGGTGGGAGAGCTAACAAAAAACTTTGCAAAATAGGTGATTAAAATTTGGGAAAGTTATCTTCTAAGAGAAGATACAAAACTATTGAATATTTCTTGCTGTGTTGCTAGATTTCTCATAAATTATGTGATGCCAGCAGAGAATAACAACCTTGCGGTGAAGCTGCTTGGGAAGCACAGTGGAGTCCTACCCTTTGCCTGGTATCTGATGTTTCTGCTTCCCAGAGGAGACTTACAGCCATGTGTCTTCTGGTGGATTGTATTTGCCTTTTCTCCTTTCTTAACATCCCAGCTTTCTTCATGTGTTAGGGCTTGTAGTCCTTCAAGAGAGGATACTAGATCATTTGCTTTTGGTGCTAGGGAACTTTTGTAATTGAATACGCAATTAGTTTTAGGCTATTGGCTACCAGCTGTTAAACTATCTTTGCAATTCTGTAACACTTTAGGAAAAAAATACATATTTAAAGATGTTGTGGCTGTGGTCCACTCCCGACAAAGCACTAAGCCACCAAAGTGATGTTGTGATACTTCTTACTGCTTTTCAGATCCTGGTGCCCCCAGTTTATAATTAAGATTTTTCCCTCCATATAACACTGTCAGCCTTACAGCTTTATACTGTTAGAGATCAGAGAGTCAGCCTGGTTTTCCATAACACACACCTCACCAGTGCTCTTAGCTGCACCTGCGCAGCCACTGGTCAGGACTGGGCTAAACAAAGCTAAGGTCATAACTGAGGCAGAGTGGATTTGCACAGCTGCTATTGAGGCATAATTTGGTTAATAGGCCATTACTAGAATTGGTGAAGCATAAAGAGAGAATACAGCTTAATATTTTGTCTTACAGGTGTAGTTTGCAGTGCTATAGGTGTTGATACTTTCTCCTTGCTGCTACCTATATGTAAACCGGGAAACTATGATCTGAATCCTTGGCATGCGAATAATATGAAATATCAAGATGCTGTTTTTACAGAATTTTTTTTCAGTTGAACTGCATCATATGGATGGCATGTGTTCCATTCTGGTTCTCTTGATGAGCGTGCCCTGTAGTTTTTAGAAATGAATGACGGACTAATTCATTTTAAGGTTGCTATGTTTGAGGTAGGAAGATGCACTATTTCACTATTTTAAAATAAAAAGGAAAAATCTGACTGAAACATGAATTACTGTAGGTAGGGAAAGCAGCTCTCGAGAATAAGCTATTATGTTGGAAACTAAAAATGGAAAAAAAGAAATGACACAGCTAAAAGAAATAACCTCCTCTCTTTAAGAGAATGTCATACAGTAGATCACCACTAAACTTAAATCTCATTGCTAGCTTGATTTTTGTGCTGGATCAGGTAAATGTTTAAGCAAGTGCCTAGCTTCACCCCTTTGGACTTTCTCCTTATTTAGGTGAAAGAGTGCATTTTAGTCTTCAGAGAATTTTAGCCCTTTTAGAACTAAACTTCCCTTTCTGCCTTTCTCTTCTCTAGCTATCTTCCTTCAGGCTCCCAAACTTTCACCCTATATCCAGTGCTAGTCTGCATTTCTGAATGCATTTATCTGTTAGCTAAAGAGGAAGCATCCTGTAGCTACGTTCCCATTATTTCTCTTCAACACAAACAATGTTTAAGATATTACATGTTTTGTAAATAGTAATGCTTGCAGTTGCATTGTTACAGGGATTTGATGGTAGTGCACAAGAGCCAGAAAACGAAACCATCAACAAAAGTGCAACTGTTCCTCCATTTCATTTTCCAAACAATATTCAGTGCAAGTAATAGACAAGCAGCTTCAATTATGGGAACATCACTTGACTTTAAACTATTTCAATGAAATTATTAATGGCAAAGGAAACTTTTCATTTTATATCTTTAAAAAAGTAATGACTCACTTCATCTGCTGTTCACCTTAAATTTACTGCATTGCAACTTGCAGGACATCTTTTACAATCAAATTAATGTCAGCTGGACACTGCTGGGAGCTGCTGGAGTGACAGAATGCTTCCTCTTCTAGATATTGAGCCATTGCAAGGATGAACTGTTTCATCACACTGCCCCAGGAACAGTCTTTTATCAACTCTTCTTGTGACGTGTCTCGTCTGTGAGGAAGTTGTATTTGTTCTTGTGATAGCCGAATTCATTTGCTAGTGAGTAATGGCATGGAGGGTCTTGCCAAAATCGAATCAGCAAAAGGAGATGACTAGAAGAAGTTTGCCTGGGTAAGAATGTGTTTAATAGCAAGGTTTCCTGGGGGTTGAGTATCTAGGATGAATTTCAGCTGTGGGAATACTAATATGAATAAGGCACTGTCACAGTCGCTGTTTGCTTTCCATAGGGTACCATAAACTCAAAACAGCAATTGTGTTGGCCAATATACCCCACCTTATTTAAACAATAGAAAACTTTACAAAAGCTGTGGAGCCATTTATGACAAGTTTTGGAGGTTTTTAAAGGCTAGATGGGTAAGCCTGAAATTCTTCATTTCAGGATAGAGACCTGCACATTATGTACAAAAGATGGAAAAAGTAGTACTGTGAAGAAGTATTTATGCAATTTTAGGTTTGCTTAGAGTTTGGTATCCTCTGCTATACCTCTGAGAGATCCTTGTGCAATATCATTCTCTACTTTGCTTTTAATGAATGGCTCGCTCTTGTTGCTAGAGGCATCCTTATAAGATGGAGGAAAGAGTGGTAGAAGGACAAGAAGGAAAGAGAGAAACTACATAAGGGAAAAGTTGCAAATAGGAATTTGGGAAAAGGGATGCTAAAAAGAAAATGAGGAAAAGTGCACTGGAAAGCAGTTGCAGGAAAAAAGGGGGAGAGGAAGGAAATGAGGAAGCAGGCTCTTAGAGCACTTAACATAAAACTGGTATTAAACAGAGGTGTGTCCTGTGCAGGGGCACTGGACCAATTCCTTGCTATCCCAGCTGGGATTCACCCAACCCTGTACAGAAAGCAGCAGTGGCTTCCCTGGTGCCTTCCACCAGTGTTCGCTGCAGTTTGTCTAGGGGCTCTTCCCAGAGGAGGTGCTGCAGGCATCTCGCCGGGCTTCTGTTGTTGTGGCCGCCTGAAACGGCCTTCGTGTCTTTGCGCAGGTATGTGGGACCTTCTGGCCGTTTTATCTCAGGTCACTGTGGGTCCTCCATCCTTCCCTCTGTAACACAGGTATGTTCTCCTTAGAGGAGACACAGTAAGGTAAAAACACAATTTCCAAATACCATACGTTTCTGTGAATGTTACAAATGCACAAGAGAAGCATTAAATTAAATGGACTTATATCATAAAGGAGGTAAACAAATGTTGTAAGTGTAAAAATACACCTCTTGCATGAAGAAATAACTGAAGTTTTTAAGAGAACTGAATGCATTTTCATCTCTAATTCTTGTATTCAGTGAGCAAATAAAGCAGTAAATAAATGCAAAATTCTAGTGAAGAGAGCCATATCTGATTCTGAGTGCTGAAAATGCTTTGGCTTCCCACCAATATCAATTTTATAGGTTTTGCTCAATATGTAGTTTTCTTTTTCATTATTCTGTGTTTCAAAGTTACTAACGAACCAGGAGAGTTGGTATGAATAAGCGAATGTCTGGACAAGTTTCAAGTTTCACTGGGCTTAGTGAACTGACTTCCTTTCCAGTTTTTTTTTAGACTTTATGAGATATATACAGTATCTCACAGTTAATGTCTCCATAAGAGAACTAGATAGCATGTGTCATGGAAAGCTTTTACAATGCATCAGATATGCACTGAAGATTCCTGCTTTCGGGCAGAGTTGAATATTTGATATGTGCAGCATTCAGCCGTAATCTGTCCCATCCCAGCCATTCTGTTTGCCATTGTGATTTATTCCAGATCTTTGGCACTTGAAAAAGAAAGTATCTAAAAATACCACAATGCCTGATTGCTTCACTATTTCATAGATACGTGCGTTCTTGCCAGGCTGCCCTATCATCCCCCACAATTCTGCTTGTCACCTCTTTCCCGTGAGTGTACAAGGCACTGAAAGAGGCTGCTTTGGAAATCTTCCTTGCCAAATGAACGCTGGCCATTCATTGCCTCTGTTAGCAGAGGCCATTACTCCTATGTGAGACAAGAGAGAAAACGTTGGCACAAGGTTGTGAACTAGGCCAGCAGCCAAGTCTGTTTTTTCATTAGTTGTAGTCAATACGGTCTGAACCAAGCAGGATTCTCTTATTTATTAGCACACAACTTAATTAATAGGCCTGGGTCTATTCTGGGGAGATAAGGAGTGCACCTATAAAAACCTTTTTCTTTGGAGCCCAGCGTGGCAGCAGAGCTGGAGATGGTTAGCAATGAGGCTAATAGGCTTGGTTGGACATTATATCTCTATAAGTTTGACCTGAACTATATTGTGTGGTTGCGTCAAAAGTAAATGGGTGAATGGTTGACACAGGTGTTAATTTTTTGACAGTAATTATCCCTTCAGCATCCTACTTTCCCTGGCAAGATCTTTGCTTGCTGTTGCTTTGCTGACTAGGCAGTACTTGGCCTGTATTTCTCACCGAGTATACCAGGTGCAATGTGGAATATGGAAGGGATGGAAAAATGTGTGTAATATATATTTGTTTACAGAACTATGGAAAACACGAAATACAGTTGTTTTGTGATGTTCTTAGTTGTTATTTGTAATCATATTACTGGAGTCTTGTATATGGGGTCATATACATCTTTATTTTTATTTTTATTTTTTTATTTCCCAGTATCACACCCTACAGGAGAGATCAGTTCTGTGTTATCCCCTTCATGCATGCAGCAGCAGAGAAAGTTGGGCTCTAGATTGCTGCTATGAATTTGGAAGGTCTGTAGACAACTGTAAACTGGCAGCATTTTAAAATATGTCTGGGTTGAAAATATATAGAATCCATTCCCCTCTAAGAATAAACCCAAACACAATAAAAGCTGTGTTTTTGAACACATACTGTGTTTTATTTCTGGCAGACCAGCAGAGACTTAATATAGTGTTAAAGTGATCTTTCTGTCTTCTCTCAGAGGTCTCAAAAATATAGTGTTGCTATTTTGTATTCTTTTTCACCTATAAAAGAAGCTTTTTTACAGGTACAGTTTATAGTTGCAATCCTTGGTTGTATGTTTATAATTTATGCTACAGTGACACAAAAACAGTGGTATGAAGGTCTTACGTGCTTATGTGTCCGCTGAAGAAATGAACTGCAGATGGAAAGCACGATAATAGGTAATTTTAAAGTAAAAATGCCTTGTTAAGAACAATGCTTCACACTTAAAAATTTGGATTTTACTATGGGAGAAGATATTTTTATTTGTAGGCTCGCTATTTTCACCAAGTAAGATGTAAACTCAGAAGCTCCACCGAAAATGAAGTGTCCAGCCCTGTACAGCACATTATATCAATATGCCACAAAATGGCTAAGCAGTGACAGCATAAAAGTGGTTATACAAAATTAAAGACTAAATGTGCCAAGACATAAACTGCAAGGTGGTTGCTCTATTTATTTCATACAGTCAGTAAGGAAATGTTTGCCATTTTAGTGACAGGAAAAAAGCCCAATTTTACTGAAACATTATAATGTTCTTAAAATTTTCACAGTTACCTTCCAAGCAGAGATAGTTTTTATGAATACTACTATAGTCATTAGGCATCAGTACAAAAAATGTTATTTTTTTAAATCAAATTTTACTCTTGTTATTAATCTAGAAAACATGTTTAGGATTTATTAAAAAGGTAATCAGTGGCCCTAAAATGTTATGGTGGGTCTGATTCTTCACAGCTTTCACACGTCAGTGCACGCACTCACCCTTGCGCAAAGTGGGAACAGCCAAAATAGCCCTGAATCACAGTAACTTGTTTAATCCTGATGCTTTTATTTTCATATCCAGCCTAAGTGACTATCCTTACTGTAAGCACTTTGATACCCTTGGGGATATTCGCATTGAATAAGGATTTCATCCTTAATACTTGTGAAAATCGGGAGAAGGACACTAAGCCTGGGACTGAAATGTCAATCAAGTTTATAGGTGATTACATGTAAAGGAAAGAAACCACCGTGCTGGAAATACTTAGCAGTAACTTTTATAGCTCTGATATTTATTGAAATAAAGTCAAATGACCAAAAACTATGGATTCACTCATCTGCATGCTTGACAGTGAAGCGAGCAGAGTGTCTAGGCTCTCCTTGATTAGTTCTCTAGTGTCTTAGTACCTACAATACACAATAACTAGAGGGCTTCCCTAATTTATGCCGCCTGACTGTTGTTGCCAAAGGTGCACTCGTTGTCTGTGCATTGCAATAATACATTGTATTACAGCTATTTTTCCCTGCTATGAGGTCTATAGGAGGAAACATGTTGAAGCTAGACATACTAGTACTTGGCTGGTTAGGGATCTGACCCAAGCAGTCCTTGACATGTTTCTTGTAAGTGTTTCTGCTTTCTATATGCTCTCACAAAAATGTTGCTGATAATCTGTATTGTGGCATAAGGTGACACGGATCTCAGGTAGGGTAGTGAAAAGATCGTTTATTGAAAAACACAATGGCCGGTTGTATAGCAACCAAGCCCAGCCCCTCTTCCTTCCGCGTATCTCCTTGTGCGTTGTGGCATCTTGTGATAGGCAGGAAGGCACATCCTGATCCCTGGCAGGCGGGCAGGACAGGCCCACCGAGGCTGCTGGCACGTAGGCAGGAAGGCACATCATGGCTGCTGGTACGTAGGAAGGAAGGCACATCATGATCACTGGCAACTCACGTGCACACGTTCTGGCCACAGATCATAGTTACCACATCATCACTTTCTACCTTAGAGATTCTCTGCTGTCTTACACAGTGCCATCCTGTTTTGGTCCCCAGCACTGTATGAATTGATTTCTAAATCCTTGAATAGTTTTATTAAATAGAAGAGAGATGATATGATTCAGATCAGAAAGCATTGAGTCATTGCAGGCATGGAGTCCACAATATTGACAAATATCCTCACTTGTGTATAGAAAGCAATAATACTGACTTAAAAAATATATTTTATTGGTTTTGGTCCAAAATATAGTTTTTTGCTTTGTGTTTTAAAATTCAAGGTAACACTTTCTAAGCAAATAAATTATATTGTAGTCTATCTCACAAGCATTTATGAAAGTTGTTTGATTTATTCAGTACCGAAAAGCCTGAGAAAGTTTAAGTAATTCTCACCTTTAAAATTAAATACAGTTATTTGACTTCCTCAGAATTTTAAACAATGTTATGGCATATTTAATAAAAACATGTTGAAAGGCAACATTGCACAAAACAAAATGTAAATGTGTGATGACTAGAAATACACTAAATGGATAATGTCCTAAATGTACAAAGTGAGTCAGAATGGCGGAAAAATACAGATTCTGGGGAGTTTGTAACATACTTACCTGATGGCGTTTGGAATTAGCATCCTCTGAGAATCATATTGCATACGAATCTGTCATATACAATAAATACTATTGCAACTGACCACAGACACTTGGAATTTTATAGTATGTGGAGATCTGTATCCATCTGTATCCATGCAAAGCACCATAAATTAGCAATGTACAGTTATGTTTTCAAAATAACTGAACCAGTACTGCTGGGATTCTTTTTGCATGGATGTAGCTGCTCATACTCTCAGGAAATATTCTAGACAGGCTTGGTTTTGTTGAGATGGCCTGTGTGCCCAGGTGTGTTACACAGAGCACTTTGGAGCGGTCCGCAGCAGCGCCCGCGGTGCCACGTGCCAGGCCGAGCCCTGCGCGGGCCGTGAGCACCGCTGCCGGGGTGACGACGCCGGAGCCGTGCGCTTGGCAGCCCCGCGCGGAGGCGTGACGGCAGAATGACGATTTGGGCAGTGGGACAGCAGCACTAGCTTGAGCAGCTCAGAGCATGCAACAGGAGAGGGAGAGGAGCTGGGGAAATGCCTCCTCGTGTGTGTGACTGCAGTGCTGTCCAAGCAAGCTGACTGGCATCTGGTGATACCAGAGATAAATGAACCCAGTTTATCCAAAATAAGTAGGGGAGAATCCTTAAAGAATGCTCTTTTGCAGCAATATGAAACTTGTACATCATGCAGATCCAGCCACTGAGTCGTGTTTTTCTTCATTGAATGCTAGTAACACTATGATAGGTCTTTTTCCCAGATCAGTACAGGTGTTGAATTTTGACAGTGTAACTGGCTTTAACCAGCTGATACCCAAATGTCCTTAATCATTTTGACTATTGATTCTCATATTCCACTGCTCACTAAGTGATTGGTACATACGTATCTAATGATTCACTTTTTCTATTCCCTTTTTATATTTCCTTTTCCATGTTGATTTATTGGCTTTTGAGGTTATTTTGTTATGTTCTGAGATGTAGCACTGTAAAAAGTATCACATGTTGCAGTGCTGTCTTTAGAGAAAGATAAATCTAGACTATTTCTCTGGAATAGTGTGTGCTGGCAGCATCCACCTGCTGGTAACTGAAACAAGTACACAATAAAGTTCATTGTTATTTTTAAAAGGATGCTATAACTGAATACATACCCAGTGGCTCTTAGGTGCTGCCCTGATTTCTGCACAGCAAGGATCTATAGTCCACCAAATCTGAGATGCCCAAAATAAAACCGAATAAAACCAAATAGCTACGCTACACTCTTTCACAGCTCACAGGCATGACTTGAGATACGGAGAATCTTGTGCCTTGATTCAGTAAATAGGCACACTTTATGTACTGCATCATTCTTTGATCTTTGTCTTGAGGATGTTGAGTTTTTTCCCTTTTCCTTTTTGGAATATGCCATATTATGCGATCATCGTCCCAGGCTGTTGTCCAGAATTGGGAAAATAAGAGCTATGTTTTTGGTTAGGACCTACAGACCCAATCCTTTCTTTTCTTCAAAGCTGTTGCTTTCAACCTCTGTTCATAGGACTATGCCTGTGGTTATTTCCCTGCCTGGGCATAAGGGGAAGAGGAGGTTAAATAGCAGAGCAGTTGGGTGAACAGGTGATAGGTTTTGCCCTTTCAGCCGTCCATCACATGGTAATGAAGATCCCCTTTGCAGACAAAACCTTCAACGAGTTCAAGCGATGGCTCCCAGCTTCTGCCTCGGTTTGAATGTCACTGGGAAGGGGCACGGGCAGCCCTCGGCCAACAGAGTCCTTGCTGCTCGCCCACACGCCTCACGCATCAGCCTGACATTGCTCTCAGCTTAAGCAGTTCTTTTTAAGCCGGTTGATTATCAGTCGAAGGAGAGGAACAGGTGATGCTTCCAGGGGAGCTGGTGGGTCCCTATGCAAGTTATACACAGCTGAGTTCCAATGACCTGGGGGAATTTAAGAGGAGGAGGGAACTGCCTGACTGAGTGCAAGCACCTGGCTCCTTGCATGGCACACAAGGTTCCCCCTAGTATTTTAAGTCTTTGTTAACCACACAAGCTGCTGGGACTTAAATTATACAGATGAATATCTTGTTTAATTATTTAGCTTGCTGGACTCCACAACATATAGGAATTAGGCAGAGTCTTAAAAATCTTTGCTTCAGTTGCACCTTTTTTTTTCATTCAGCTAATCTTCTCATGCTTAAATGGAATAAAACAATTCTATGTTTCAATATAAAATTATAAAGATCACTTCTTGTTTCTAAAGTCTTTGAGTGATCCAAGACTTCTTGAGAATCAGTAACTTTTTTCCTTCCTGAAATAATGAACGCTATTTAACTAAAACCCCCTTTCAAAAAAATAACAACTCTAATCATAATTTAACTGTATATTTTACATTACCACAACTGAAAAATTATTGCCTATATTTAGAAATACAAAAGCATTTTGACCTGTCCAGAATGCAACGTAAAGCAATCTGAAAGCTGTATTTCTAAAAGCAGCGTTTTATCAATAGTCACTTTATATTAACAGTCACTTTAATCAACAACTCTTTAATAGCCACTAGACTGACAATCTGTTAGGACATTTTCCATGAAAAAGAGTTGTGAAGAAAGTAGACTCTGTGTGTGTGTGTGTGTGTGTGTGTGTGTGTGTTTTCATTTCAAGATCCCAAAACACTAATAGTGTGTTTTCAGTTATGCTGTATCACAAAGAACATGTACAGAAACAAATGTCAGTTAAGCAACTAATCCCTCACCAAAGGAAAGAAAGGTGATGGCATTATCTAACCGCGAGTGGCGATTTACAATGCTGATTGTATAGATGGCATATTGCCCATTTTGCAGGTGTAGTATTAGAACAAATTTGAGATTACGTATTCAAGATTAAACATCCAGTTAATTAGATAAATAATACTGGTTTCTTGTTGGAATAACACTAAAAGCATGCTTTGTGTTCCAAGAGATGATGTATTGATTAAATACCCCTTGCACTGAAGCAATTAATATAGACCTTGGTCTATCAGTGTCTGTTCCATTGTGATTAGAAGGCCTGAGCTTACGACGGTTGGAATCGTAGTGTTTACAGCTGAGAATCGTCCTGCTATACTTAAGCAACATTACTTGTTAATAGGTGTTCGAGGAGTAGACTTTAGTCCTTCAGATTCTGAAATCTCTTGCAGAAAAGGGAAGAAATAACTTTTCTCTCTTCTTATATAGTCCATAATTTCCTATAACAAAAAACAGACTATGGCTTCGTAGGATAGTTGGCTACACTGTGACTACACCTTGTAATGCTAATGTAACCTTGTAATGTTAATGTAATTTGAAAGAAAATGAGAAAAGAGATATCAAAATGCAATCTGCTTCCCAGCTCAAAATACCAGAGAGTGTTTCCAATTCAGACCAGCAAAACTGTGGCTTTTAAAAAGTCAGCTGTTTGCTTTCTGAGAAATGAACATTCTTCATGGAATGCTAATATTTTTTGGTAATAGCATGATTTGAGATACTTGGATTTTAAGAAAAAAATCATCACCAGCAACAATGTTGTGGATTTTCTGAGTTGTGATTAAATAAATGGACGTACACTCAGTCAAGTTTCTAGGCTTCTGCGCTTTTCTGAATGCTAGGCGGACAGTGACTGGCTAGGCTAATTACTCACAGCTGTCTACTCAGGGCAGATTGCTGATGCAAAATCCAGCTCTAAATTTTTATAACGTCAGGTCGCATCTGTACTTTTCAGATAAAAGTAATATAAAAACATAAAATCACAGAAAAATACTTTGGAAGAGAAGTTGAGAAGTCTTATTATCCACTCTGATGCCCCAAGGCAGGATCAAATATTTATATGGCTGTTCAGAGAGGTTTTTTTCTAACTTGTACTTAAAAATCAACCAGCATTGGGTGCTTCTTAACATTCCTACTGCAGAGCTCCTCTTTGGCTTTCTTTGAAAACTTTGTTAGAAAGTTTTTCCTAGTTCTAAAGTCAATCTTCTTCCTACAGTTGAAGTCTGGTACACAACATTGATGCAATACATAGCCAAGGTTTTAGAGTACTAAATAGGATGAAAACATTTCATGCATTTTACAGGCTGTTGTCTTGTTTGCACTTACAAGTATGAATGGCTGCCCCTTGCAAAGCAGCCTTTGACTTGTCTCAGCTTGTGATTTAGCATATTCAGCAGTGTCAGACCTCCTAGATACGGACATGTTACCTGAATATTCTGCAGGATACATTATTCCTGCCTAATCTGTAATTTAATAACTTTGTACTTATTTGTACTGAGTTATGTCTGTTCAGATTATAGCTCCAGCTTTTCAAGACCGCTGTGAGTTATGATGCGTTCTATCCAACAGGCTTACAGTCCTTCAGCGCTGGAGTTTCCTGCAGATTTAGTAAACAACCTCTCATTTCAGTTGCTAATGAAAATGATGAATAGTCTAGTACTCTACAGGCTAAAATATTAGACTAAACACAGGTCTTTGTGGAACTCTACTTGATGTCTTCTACTTTACAGGTGATAACTAGTCTTGGAGTGTTGTTTTTTATTTTCTAAGTTCAAAACCTGTTAGAAAAAAACATACATTTTCTCCTAGTTTCACCCAGGCTATCTTTTTGCTTATGTTTTGTGACACTGTCAAAAGTATTACTAAAATCAACGTCTGTGAACTGTATTGCCTCTCACCTAATCAAAGGTTATTGCTATTCTCGGTCAGAATTCTTTCAGCGCCAGTGATACTTATTTCTCTTCAGGTTTTAGATCAGCCTATGGGCTGATTTCAAACCTCCTGAGGTCAAGTGGACTTTGGACCACGTATGAAACCACAGCTCTTCCCTAGAGCTGTTTTTGATATTTTAAGCTGAAAACTTCCTGACACCAAGAGTTCAGCCATGCCTGCGTGCAGCAGCAATGAGGATATACAAACTATTTTTTTACTCAGCTAAGATGGCAAAGTAGCTCTAACTCAGAGCTCCATTTCAGAGCTAGATTTCTCCTTATATATCTGCCTCAGAAACAAGGGAGAATGATGTAGGTATCTCAACATGACTTAAGCATGCAAGAGTAGACATGCTGGGGACCAGGAAGTTTACTGACTACAATGTTTGAAATAGGAAGAATAAAAGTAGGGTACAGTTTTCAGCTTTGTTCCAGGACTTGCTGCCTTGCACGTAGGAGAGTTTCCAGCTCGAGATACCCTGTTGGCAGCAATTTCTCCCTTCCTAGAAGAACTCTGTGGGAGTTACTGCTTCCACAGAGTGAGAGCAGCAGCTCCCAGCTCCTATTGGGTCTGGGGAGTAATCACTGGGGACTAAGTGTCCTTGCAGTGCAGCAAATCTTTTGCCTTTGCATGAAGTGGCAGCTCTCAAGACAGCCTGGTTTGCAGAAGCTGAGGAATGAGGTTGGGGCATCTTGCTTCTCTGGGAACCTTGATGGAAGACTGCGAGGTTGTCATGGGCCTCCAGAGCCCATCTGTTTTGTGATCTGAACAGATACTTCAAATAATTAAAAAAGATAAAGGACAACTTCAACTTCCAATGCTTGATAATGTATGCATTTGGATCTTCAGACAGGAATTGCAGATACGAGGAGAAAACTTTGTTAGTGACCTTTTTATGAACTGTATCTTTTATAAGGATTTTTTTAGCTCTTGAACATTTGATATGTAGCATTTTAGTTTTAGTTTTCTCTTCCAATAATAAAATTGAAGACAGTTACTTTAAACATTTTTTTACATGAAAAGTCAATGTCACAGGCAACAGTGAGGCTTTTTGAAGTTTCAAACACTTCATATTCAGATTATTTTTATCAGTTCTGTACCATCTCACACTTGAAAAGATGTGCCTCAGCTTTATATGAGCGTCTCTACCAAATATTATTATAATGATAAAATAGAGTGTGCTCTCTCTCCCTCAGTTTTCAAGGCTGATGTATCTAGAAGGCTTTAATCAAGAAAGTTGTCATATATTTTAGTTTTTGTTGCAGCTTAAGCCTTTTTAGTTAGAATTCTTTTGGTGTACATATTCCAAAATATCTCACTTTTGTCCAGTGCCTGATTAAAATCACAATTAGAATGGCTCTTGAATGCAACTGACCCTAGAGGAATTATTATCTATTTTTTTCCAAATTCATTTGTATAGTTTGGTAGTTTAGGAATACTGTCATCTTCAGGCTTGTAGTTCCAGGAGAGTTCTGTGATAGCTCATCAGTGTCTGTTAATAAATTAAACTTTGTGTTTGAATTCAATTGCGTGATGTGATAAAGCTGTTTTAACTAGCCCAGGCAGAGCCTTTTCTTAGACAGTCCTACATGGAACTGACTGTCTGACTTTATGCCATAAAATTGCCTTGTGTTAGCCTTGCTGGGAAGAAGTGTGTTTTGGAAAGAATATGTTACGCTGTTGATCTTTATATGTATAGATAATATCTTTCTCTTTTGTGCATATTTTGGCAACTTCACAGTATTTTGATTGATAATTACTTTATGTTAACCTTCATTGTGAGTAATGTATTTTATTCAATGTATGATCTTGCTTTCATAGTATTTATTCTCCCTTTGAATTTTATTTTAATGTTCTATAAATATATCAGTCTAGCATCACCTTTTTCATTCAGAACAACTTTGTCGGACATCTGACCTTTGCTGGAAATAAAGTGTGCACTGGATTCTGTTTGTTGTGCCTGCTCCTGTATAACCTTTTATTAAGCTAGTAATTAACTTTTTATTAAGCTATTAAGCTAGTAATCCTGTGCATCCGATAGTACTCTGGAGAGGAGAACTACATTGTTCTTTGGGTGATATTTTCACAATGCTTTGTAATCAGAAATCTCACCATCTTAAAATGAAATTTCTGGACATTTCCTGAAGTCTCGAAGAGCAATTGGGGATTGACAGGGAAATGGAACTGAGAAGTCTCAGTATCAGATCATAACTTTCTCACTCTAGGCATTCAGGCTATGACTAAATTAGGGAAATAAGAGCACAGAGTTGCAGAGTGAATCGGTGATGTTCAGCAGTAATGAATAAGAATTTACAGGGTTTTACTTCAGGCTAGCTTTAGTCTAGTTCGATGGACTGAATGCCTGCTAATGGTTGGAGTGCTTTAAGTGGGCTTCGGGATCCCATCTTCCAGTTTAGCTTAGTCTAAAAGGGAATCCAGGTTATGCGTCCCAAGACCATCCCCTGATGTGAGCCAAGATGTGCTAACTGGAGGCTAGCAGATGGTTTCCTCTGAAAGCACCTTCCTGTTCTGAATGGAAACAACCGCTTCTCAGACAGCACTGTGGGAGCCCTCCAGGTCCCTGGGAGCCCAGAAACGGGGTGAGTCTGTTGAATTAGTTTCATCTGTTTTGCAGAATTCAAGTCTCACCCTTCTTAGTTCATTGAATGCCAGGAAATTTGTGGAGAGAGAATAAGGAACATCTGGATCTTTTATGAGTGTTTGTTAAAGATTAGATCTATATATTTTAGAGTTTACTAAAATATAGAAAAACCTTAATAGCAGATATTATTTTCACAGAAATTACATCTTACAAAATTAGAGCCAATTCTCTGTCAGATATTCCTAGTGTCTAATGTAACACGAGCAGAAACTGTACCTCACTGTTTGATTACTGTTATTTTAATTAATTTGCAGTTAATTCTTGTTACACGTATTCAGACTAGTTATTTAGTTGTGACTAGAATGGTGCATGTATACAACATGGTACAAAACTCCCATCAGCTAAGTATATTCTTGAATAGGAAAGTGAATAGCTGTGTCAAAAAAAAAACACCACAGACTGTAAAGGTAGAATATGTATGTGCTAGAAGTTTAGTGCTGGACTCAGTAAATACACCAGCCTAGACTGGCCGCAGCACAGACTACGTTCTGCAGCGTGATACAACAATGCCCTGCTAACTTTTTGCAATTTCCATGTTCCAGGATGCAATTACGTGTCAGGAGGGAATCTACAAAGTCACTAAAATTCCAGAGAGAAAATAAAGTCAATAGCACTGCGGAGAGTATAAATCACTGTGGAATTTGGCTAATTTTATAAATTACATTAGTGTGTTATGAAACATTGTGAAATTTTAAAAAACTCTGCCAGCGCTATGTACTTTGCTGTGTTTATTAAGGACATCTGTATACAGATTTAATGTTTGACCATGTAACAGTTGGGTGGGCTCGTAATTGCACGCCTTGACATTAGCATTTAATGTTACCGTCACTATCTAGAAACAGACACAAAGCCAATGTGCTTCATTTGGTCTTTGTAATATGTTCACCTGTGTAAGCTCAGAAATGACAATTTGCTTGAAATGTCTTTCTATGTCAATGAATCAAATGTATTGTTCACAGTGCTTATACTTCTTTTCAACATGGCTAAATTGCTTCCAAATCCTATTATTTCAGAAATGACGCAGCTACCAGATTTATTCTTAGCTCATGTAAGTGCCGTCGCAGCCTACTATGAAAAACGTTTTAAAATCTTGAACAGATGAAAACTTCATCTCTGCTTTCCCATACTCAGTTAACTTAAGAAAAACCAAAAGGTTTATTTTTTTCCCCAGAAGTCTGTAAAAAGATGGCTATTCCATGATGGAAGCTAAAAATAGAAATTATTAATTGTAATTTCATGAATGTTGAAAGTGACTGAAATGGACGACTTTTTAAAAAGTACCATTACAGGGCATTAATGGTAATTAAGTTCCTCTGGATATTTGTGATTTTGTGGTGCAAAAATTGCTGCATTTTTCATCCTTGTTTACATTTTTATGCATAATTTTGTATTTAAAAATTATGCCAGGGATGATGCTTATCTGAGGAGAGAAGAAAAATGAATTAATATTTTTAAATAAATGTCAGGGAAGGGTGCAGTGATGTATTATATTGGAAGTGTGATTCTACAGTTTAAAATGTACCATGTAACTAATAGTTTGTGCATAGGAAAGAATTGTTTTAGGTGTTCAATATCAAGTAATTCATTTCTCAACTACTAAAATGTATAGACACACAAAAAAGAACGGTGGTTAAGTTGTAACAGTTTAATGTCTACTCAAAGATGTAAGCACTCAAGCATTATACATTGGAAAATATGTATGTCTCTGGACAGTCAATAAAAAGCCAAAACAGTATTGCATTGATCTATCTGAATATAATTTTTAGGATAAACTCTTGTATTAATATCAAGTTTCCCTATCAGTTAGGAGCCTTGGTAGTTCTTGGCACACTTGTAGAGTAGAGTGTGATCTGTCCTCCTCGCCATTTCCTTGGAGCTCCTGCTGGATCTGATCAGCCTTGTTAGTCTCCTGTTTTACGGAGAGCCTTCAGTGGCCTAGGTGAGCGTTGGTCATCAGGGGTTTGAGCCACGCTGTTGAAACCATGCTTCTGTATGTGTGTGCATATACAGAGGGCAAGAAAATGAAGGATTTTTTATCCTTTCTCTGTCTCTGTGTATGGTACTTTTTACTTCATTATGTAATATGTCCACAATATCTCAAAATGAAGGAAAATAAGTCAGGTGAGGAGAAGTAAACATATCGATTCATACTAGGTTTTGCACAAGTTTTCAAAACCTAAGTCTGGGACATGTACTAAGCTGTCTTCTTTTCCCAGGGAAAACTTAAACTAGATTAGGTGTTCTGAAGGTCTCTCACATTTTTCACTTTGATTGGTTAGGTGATGTTGAAAGTTTCTTAAATGTGTTATAGCCCACAGCAGTAACATTCAGGATATTACATAATGATCCATTTAAGGAAGGCAATCAGAACAGCTGCTATAAAGATTACTTATTAAGATACCTCCAGTCAAGTTGAAGAATTTGGCAGTTGCTTGTTGAACACAGCTGCACAGTTGAACACAGGTAAATATTAGCCTGCTTTTTAAAAGAAAAATATTTAGTGACTGTAATAATATGTCAGAAATTTCTCATTAGAATTAGAGTATTTTATTCTTCTCTTCATAGTCATTTGAAAATATGGGCAATTTTCCATTAACCTGAAGTTCTGCGATCTTTTAGAGCCTTATTTTATGCTAGGTTGGATACTGATATCATGGTTATGGTTTTACACCTTTTTTTACATTGATGAAAAAGAGAAAATATATTTCCTAAAGCTTCTTGCTAAAACTCATGAGAGTTTAAAAACAGATTAATACTCTGGGGTGGTCCTTATAGCCACATTTGCTCCCTTCCAGTTTTGGAGCCAAGACAGACTTTAATAACTGTCCTCAGACCTGCATGCCCTATACTAAGGACTTCAGTGGGGCGTTTGGTCAAAGTATTTTTCTGTGCCGAAAAAATTTTGTTAGAACTTAACACTGCACCAGTTATTTTAGCAGTGTAAAAGATGGAAGTAGACAGGAGTTTCACATTCAGTTACTTCACTTCATTTATTACCAGTTTGTTTGGTTCAAAACATTTATTTTTTCAAACTGTAAATGAGAACAAGATACTTAATTTTCAAAAATGAAAACTAGGATTTTCTTATAATAAAACATGACTGTACTTGTGCTTCATATAAACCACCAAACATTATAGTAATTAAAACTACAGAGAGGAATTTCAAGGAATATTGCAACTAAGCTTTTTAGTACATGCCAGGTACCTATGCTAGCCCTGTTAACTTCTCCTGCTAAAAAAGATAAATGAGCTAAACTAACTGTCAGAGGTATTGACTTACTTTTTTGCAGATATCAACTGTGCTCAAGAGTGTCAGTCTTTTTCAACTGTTTGTTATTTTGAGACTGTATAAGTACATTATGAGTGGTCATACCCTTCCACATTAGTAAAGGTAATCAGCATCTCCTGGCCAAATCTCCCATGCACTGCACACTACCAGAAACACAGCTTTTCCCATGCTTTCCCAGCAAGGCACAGCTTGTTGGAACATGCTCTGTCGCTGATAGATGGGGCTACTTCAGTTGCATGATGCAATCACAAGGCATGTATGACCAGAGATGTGGGAAGTGCTGTTAGGATGGGAGTTTGGGGAGTATGACAGATGCCTGGGATAGGTGTCAGACTCACGAAGTCTGGATTCATGAAGCCGTAACTGCAGAGAGCAGTGTACACAGGGTTACGGAGACCCAAGCTGAGTGTAGTTACTCATTTCTGGACTAAATTGTTGTGACTGACACAGCTCAAAGTAGAGCTGTGGACCTTTGATCTCTCTTGCTATTGACATCTTTATTCAAGGTTGTATAGTCCACAGAAAGGACAAATCATAAAACGTTGCAGAATTTATGCCTGAAAATATTCTGGGATTAGAGGTATTCTGGTGAGGGGAGAGCCTGCTCTCTTGTTCTACTCCCCCAAGCTCTCTAAGACATGATCATCAGGACTTCAGATGGAAGCACTTCATCTAGACTACAAGAAAGAGAATATTCAGAAAAGTCTAGTTATATTAGTTTGCTACCTTTTTAACAAATTAATGCAGAGCCCATCCAACACTATGGTTTCTACATTCATTAAATCAAATTAATATGTTAATACTAGCTTGGGGCAATCTGGGGATACATTAAACCTTAAGTAAAGATAGTGCAAAGTGTTGTATATGGACATCACTTTTTAGAACTAAAAACACTTAAATGCAATTATATAGCTCTAGAAGTAGTGAACTTGCAGTGATTTTGAGCAGACAGCTGCTGAAGCCGTGTATTCTATTTATGTTATTTCTTCACCATTGCAACCAAGTTTAGCTTTAAACATTGAGACATAACTCGTTTTTTGAATAAAATTGTCTTGTTTTCTAAAATTGAATGTTTCTGCTAATGAGCCAGCAATTATGCAATGTAGATGGTAGCAGGCTTGCATGTTATTCTGTGATTGATTTGCAGGTCAGCCAGGAAAGGATGCTGATAAGTAATAATAATGGAAGCACCTGTATTTTAAATTGTTTTTATTGAAGAACCACTGCTTGTGTTTACTTTTTGTCTGTGATTATTTTATAATAGCACTGTTATTTTTTGATGTAGATACCCACAGAAATGCTGAAATGAGTGCTCTACACACCTGCTTGAAGCACATTTGGTATTAATTTAAAGCTTTTGATACAAGGGACAAGTTTGATATCCCTTGTTTCCCTTTCCTTACATTTAATTATGTCTGATATTAAGACATGTTGCCTCAGGCCTTATTATGTCATGATTTTAAGTGGAAAATAGGAAAATATTTAGATATTGAATGATAGAGGAAAAAATAAACAAAGAGCCTGTCTAGTACCCTATCTTCCTCATTGCTTTTTGATCTTGGCTACTTCCTTACACAGTTACTATGGCTAGACAGCTGTGTAACTGAGTCTTTAACATGTTCATCCAGCAGTTTATTTGCATTGTATGTGCAACCTCTTTAAACGAGCAGGAGAGACCAAGCTGAGAGAGGATGGGTCTGATGTTACAAGCCTATGATATAACGGGGTGTTTAAATCAAGTTGACAGATACCTGGCTGCCTTGGTCCATCCTTCCGCTCAATTAGCTTAAGATCTTTCTTTCTATAAAGTGACTTGCAAAATTTAGGGTACCTATAAGTAATAAACACTGTTCTACAGCATGATGTTAGATGGACTACTTCAGATTTGTTGCTGTTCTATTCAAATTATAATTCAGTCTTTAACAAAGCCGATCAAATATTGATGATTTGTCCTCCCCTTATGAACCCTCTATTCATAAAGCTCATCTGGGGTCATAGAAGACCTCTGCACGCTTGAGAACTTGCAAAGTTAGACTAAAGCTGGACACAATCCAGAAGCCTTTAGTGGGATAGCTTAGGTGAGGCTCACTCATGTTCAATGACATCTGGACACTTAACTGCCCTTGATAATTAATTCCGTGTTTAGAGATGTTTTTCTTCCTATTCTTAATGTTAACAGTTTACTGACACAGGAGACAGCAACACACCACCACCACTAGGCACTGGTAGGGAGAGCAGCATTTTGAATTCTTTGCTTCCCCCGTGGACATCTCCAAGTATAATGATGCTCTTCTACTCGCATCAGGGAGTCGCAGAGTGCTTGAAAATAAAATCGTACTTTTCAAAATGCCCCAGTGAGTTTTCCCTTTGAAAAAGATTGAGAGCAAGTCATGGGATTCTTTCACTGTTTTGTAAGATGCATTTCCAATAAAGTAAAGCAAGAGCAACAGAAGGACTCGCATGTTTTATTTTAACACTGAGACATTTCAGCAGTACCTCATACAAGTATATAGGTTTTGGCAAACACGGCAAACAGAAGTTTCAGTTGCCTTGCCATGAATGTTAAATGTTTTCAGACTGACTAGAAATTTACTTAACAAATAAATTACCAAGTTTTTACTGGGCAAATTATAACTTTGTGGCAGTTTTACTTAAAAATAGCTGAACAGAGGAAAAGTGAATGAAAAATCTGTTACCTGCTTTTTCTTGGATGGGGCTATTGGAAAGCATCCAGACAGAAGCTTGAATTCTCCTCAGCTGACTACAAAAATTTTACAGTGCTCGGTTTCATATTAGGGGGAGTGGTGGAAAAGATTCCAGTCTTCCAGTTTTAAAAAAATGTAAACATGTTGTTATGGCTGGTGCCTGGATATTCTGGCTTCCTTTAGATAAGTGTATCAAGGAAGCAAAAATGCTGGATTCCAGAGAAGTTTCTTCCACAGCCTTATTTCCAGCCCAGAGATAACTGAGCAGTAGTGGAAGTCTTGCAAAGACCAAAGTAAGTTGGGTTTTTAAGCCATTTCCTCGTATCAAGTGTCTTTGGCAAGCATCTAGGCACATCTGAGGTGTGGCCGTTATTTAAAAAGGTGTGATAACCCTGACGCTGCCTTCGAGTAAGAGCTAACCCTTGCCAAGACTTTTGAAGAGCACCAGCATTTATGGCTTCTTTTCCTTTTGATAAACAAGGTGCCTTCTTGGACACCTGATCTGAAATCATTTCCATTTTGGTGGGTTCTGGGGTCTAGAAGGTTTATTTAATACTTTTGAATATTTTTATCCTGCATATTATTTAAATACAAGTGGACTTTACGAATGAGGTTCAGGATTGGTTAAAACCAGTAATACATAGTTTGCACATATGGAAAAATTTGGTGTTTCATGTTTTGCATCTATCACATGCGGCAAAAGTGCTGGCATCAGCAGAAATTGTGGTGCATTCGTGCATTTGTTTCCAAACATACACTTTTAACTTCACTCAGAAGTTAAAGTGGATGTTCAAGAATTTTGATAATTTTACTTTACTTTGAAGACTTTTTAATGTTCTGGTGAATAATAAACAAGTAAACAGTTCCTGCACAAACATTACTGATCTCTGTTCATCCTGAGAAGTGTTGATCAAAAGAGGGCAGCAAAGTAGCTTTTAAACAAAACCCTGGATATTATCTTTTTAAATGTAGCAAGTGCATGTATTCAGAATTTTATCCAGGTTATTTTTATAAGGGATCTAACATAATATAAGAAAAATAAACATAGAAAATGCATGGTATCATTGCAAAAATATTGTTAAACAGTTATTTTAATCAGTACCTGGAATAAAGAAATGTGTTTTTTCTGTTTAAATAAAATCAAAACTTTGTGGAATTTACTACCACAGAAATGGCTGTTTCGCTCTGCAACATATGCTGAAGAAAATATTGATTGTTTTATATGCATATCTGGACATACCTGCAAAAATATGGTTTATATGATATAGAAGAACAAGAGATGTGTTATGCCATTTAAACAACAGGAAAAATATGTTTTTAAACAGTCTCTGAAAGGAAAGACTTTTTAGCTTTCAGACCTCTCTTAGAGCCAGAGATGTGATTCTTGATGTTATTTAAAGGCAGTGGAAAAACTGTTACAGGTGGCTTCTGAGAAACCAGAGGAGCCGCTTCCAGATCACAACGGAGAAGACTTGCAGTGGGCTGTTAGCTTTCTCATTCCTATGTGGCCGTATCCACGCACTGGGTTGTTTCAAAGCAGTGGGCTGCTATCTATCTGCATGGCTGCCTTCTTATTTTGAGGCTCACCACTGGTAATTTCAGTGCAAAGAATTTGGTAGCCATCTGATGCACAAGGTATGAATAGTTTTCATAATAGGAGATTATACAAATGATTTTTTCTTTGAGCTGTACTTTCTTCTTTTTACAAGTAATCTAATGTTCTGCAGCTTTAAAACCATCTCTGTCCCTTTATCAGACACTTGAAAGGAGAGACTTTTTTTGTGCCAATGTAGGCGGCCAGCACAAAGTTAAATGAGTGCTAATTAAGTTTCAAAAATTTTATGTGCTCAGAATTCATTATATATAAAGTGAAAAAGTGTTTTCCTGCTTGTTTCTTATCTTTGTAAATTACCTTAAGACCGCGGTTGCTCAAGCGTTTCGGTGCATGCGTGAACTATCCCATTTTTCAAAGCATTCTCTGTATTGAAAACATTGAAAAGTCGTGAACAGAATATTCAGCCTCTGCTTTCTTTTGCCTAGGGTCTCATTTAGGAAAATGCTTCTGTTGGATTGTCTTCAGTGGGGATTGAGGACTTGCTGAATCTTGGAAATGAGAGTGCTTTCTAAATACAGATTTTTTTTGAATCAAAGTCTAACCTCTGAACAGTGAAAGGGTGGAAGGATTTGTACATGAAGCTTTGAAAGAGCAGAACAGCTGTAAGATCCAGAGGACAGAGAGGGTTCATTTGTTTCTTATTCTGAGATGTTCTTACATTTTCTAGAAGAGGATTACATGCTTTTTATATAATATTGCAAAGAGCGCAAGACAGATGACATCTCCATAGTTGTTGACATCAACAGGCCTTAAGCAGTAGCTTAAAACTGTTCATTGATTTCTTTTTTTTCTGAATTGGTGATTAAATTAAATAAATATTTAAAATCAGAAGTCTTAACAGGAGTATAACATTTGAATTCAGTACCCCCAAGTGTATTAGTACTAATGATTATGTCTTTCTAATGTAATTATTACTAATCTTACGCAGTGTCAGAATTGATAATGAAAAAGACTCTGATATCTTTTCCCACTTCGGAAGTAATAATTCTTTAATATTTTGATTTTAGTCTAAAATGTAATTATATATAGCTTCCTTGATATATTTTGATTTCTGTTTAATACTTACTACTTTAGATGGCCATATGAGTGCAATAGGATAAACCTTTATTTTGAATCATGTGTCAAATAACTTTGTGGTTGACAGGATGACAAAGCAAACTTTGTATTCACAGAGATGCTTTCATAATATTAATTTAACATGCATTTCATATTATGACCAAAGAAGACGTCAACTTCACTTCTGGTCAGCATGTACGTTTTTAGATGGCTCAGACGTTAAAAATAGCAAATAATATAATGGGACTCAGACCCATACAATTACTTCAGTGTAAATGCTTTAATCTAAAACTTTGCCATTACCATTTCCGTTTTCAAATTTCAGTAATCAACTGTATCTGCTGCTGCAACCGATGAATTATAATGCTAATCTTCAGATGTTTCATTCCTACTTTTAACTTTCTTAAGCCATGACTGTATTGGGATGAAACTTCAGAGGGCTTTAGGGAGAGAAGAAATGTTCAGCCTTCTTAATGAAGAACGGAGAGGGAAAGACTTTCTTTTATCAGTAAGAACCCCCCCAACATTTGTAATGTTCCTTTTAGTGCCAAAGTGAATTAAGGCAGCAAGTTGAAACTTGTCTGGAAGAAATGTCACTAAGGTTAAGATTATTTGAGCTTCGCAGTGAACACAGACCTAGGTTTGACTGAACTACACTTGGTGCATAGGCAATAAAGGTTTGATTCTGCATGGTCTCACTGAGTTCCCCGTGAGCTCTCACCTGGCTCAAGCACATGCAGATCCCAGCTTTTTAGCAGCGAGCAACTAGTGTTCCTGTGAAAACTCTCCAGCTATTCTCCTGACCCCTGCCAGGAATGCAGCAAGAGTTTTTAGTGAAGATACGCTGGAAGGGTCAATCATTTACCATCAGGGCACCCTTGCAGACTACCTTCCAACCACGTGCGCAGCTGAGAACTGGAAGGGCTGTGTTTGCCTAACTTTGAGCACCAAAGTACACCAGGAAATGAGCCGTTTTTGTAAGCAAGGCACTAGCATAAGCAATGAAGGTTATTGAGGAGCTGGAAATATATGGCAATTTCCTCCCATACCAGCGACTGATCTTTCCTTACCTTTACTCTGGAAGAGTGTATGGTACTTAAGGCATTCGTTGTTTAGAAGAAAAAAAAGCACAAAGAAACCAGTGAATAATCTTTCTGATAGCAACTGTTTTCCTACCTTTGAGCTGCCTAAGCAGTAGGAACTTTTATTTGTGGATAATAATGCTCTCCAAATTGTCCAAAAGTTTTGATAAATATTATGGGCAACTGACTGTCATTGTACCAGCATTTCTCTTCATCCAGTATTTCATCAGCTGCCCTAGCCTGCTGCAGGAGCTAGCCTCACAATGCATTTTTAGCTCTTAGAAGCAGTGTTAGAGTGACAAAGCTACAGCTTTGGAATTGACATTTTTTGCCACAAGGCTTCTTTTAGCTGTGATAAAATTAGAAGGTAGAAGATTATTATTTTTTCCTCATACTTTGGGGGTTTTATTATCAGGTTGTTTTCTCTCACATTTCTTATTTCCAGTATAAATTTGCTCATCATTTGTGATGTATACGCAGAACCTGCATTTATTATATTCTTTACAAAGGACCCTGATTCCTTTGGCAGCGGTAATGATTTGTCTTTCTGTATAGTGAGTGGTGTGGATAATTAACTTTCAGTAAATAGGATCAAATTTTGAGGACTTGCTTATGAAAATCACTGGGAGCCTAGGTGACTGTGTAACTTCTCTATGTTTGCAGCTTCATTTGCCCTGCTTCTTCCATCATTATTTTTTTCAGATGAGGATATCATTTTGCGGTTATCCCAGAAGTAAGAGTTCAGAGTATACTGTGCATTTCCCAAGAGTCCAAGAAACAATATTATTCTTAAAACAGAAAGCAGCTTATTATCAATATGCCTCATAACTACTAGTTGGCAATTTCTTGTAGGTTTTTACATAATGTTAAAATCACTGAACTAGCATTTGTTTAGGGAGTTTTATTTCCCCACTCCCCCAGTTCTGCTGTTTGCTATCAGCTCAGCATTTGGCTCATTGATTTAACTTTTTTTAAGCTCTTTCTTTCTGTGTCTCAAATAAAACCCAGCCATGTGTAACTCATTACACTGTGTAGGTTTAGAAAGTAACAAAGTAATGATTCTCTGAACTCTTTGAAGTTTGTCCATTACTGTTTTCATATGTGATTCTTGCCTTGCAATAACTGGTAAAAAAATATCTTGTCATACAAATATGGTCTGCAACTGTCTTCCCTAAGACTTTACTTCTGCTGTCTTCCCTAAGACTTTACTTCTGGTTTATCCATATTTACAGTTGTTTTCACCTCTCACACTTCAGAAAATAGATGTACGATGCATGAAACCTAATCACTCAGTATCGTGACACGAAACGAATCTCTTGCCTATTTGCAGAACTGCACAGATATGCATCTTTTGAACTGCCTTCAGAAGCATTTCTTATAGTTCATGTTTATTTTCTTTTCAAGTCTTTCATATTTGATTGATGAAAAATCACATTAGTGGTTTAACTGAAATACTGTTTCTGTGCTCTCAAAGGATTTCCTTCCAAAGCTTGAATCAAATTACTGGAAATGTTTTAAAGAACATATTAGCCAAGGGAAGAAACTAAAATCAATACAGTCTAAATTTATAGTCTGATTTTTAAAGATACTGATTCTTGTATATCTCTAAGACTGTGATCCTATTAAACCTGGGACAGAATGGTGCTCCTTTACTCAGTGGATTATGACAGAAAAGGCGTAAGGAAGCAGCTGTTAATGAGCGAAGGCACTGGTCTGCAACGCGAGCTGTCTAGGTCAAGTTCCTGGCTCTGCTACCCGCTGCCTCGGGCAACCCACGCGCTCGCCTTTGGCTCCCGTTCCCATCTGTCAGAGAGAGCCAAGGAAAGCAGCCTTTCTCCCGGCCTTTATTGTGCCTACTTGCACTGTGATTCAGAGGAAAAGGGAATGTTTCTTAACGTGTGTTGGTGTGGTACCCAACATACCAAAGCCGTCAGGCACTACCATAGTACGGAAAGGGAGAGCAGCCTGTAGGCAGGAGCATTTTTGGCTTCTACTGGAGAGGTCCCTGTCCGAGTTGCCCCATTCTGCCAACCCCCTCCACTCATGAGCCCCCTTATTAGAGGACATTATCTGTAGCTGATGTTTATCAACTGTTGCTAGATAATGGCTTTTTAATGCTTCCATTGCATTGCTAGTAATACAACTTTCACTTTTATGGCTTTTTGTTTAATGATCCCATAGTGCCTGTGAGTGCTAAGTCTTGATGGAAATTGAAGGGAGACAGCAAGAAGTATTCACGCTGCCTAACTCTGGGCAGCTAATCAGGTCAGAATACGTAGGCAGAAGAGGGCAGTTCAAAGCAGAACCTGGAGGTGTTCTCCATCACCCTCTGGTGGAACTTGTCCTGTGTGAGTATACATGTTGCCGAGGGAGTTTACCCACCCAAAGTAGCTACGGAAGTTGGGTGCCCAAAGTCAGATGGCTCCCATGCCTTCTGCTCTCCTCTAACTCAGCAATTTGTGAATGGGATCTTTGATCTTATTCAGGCAGAAAATTTCTTTTTAACGTAAAAGCTTCAATCACTGTCACTGAAAAATGGTGCAGTTTATAAACAGCTGCAGATAGCTTAAGAGAACCTCATGTTGTTTTTGGTTTCGTAGCTTTTACATTGGAATGCCTTCTGAAAAATCTTCTGACATGATCCTTTAAGGAAAAGTTGGTGAATATAATAAGTATTTTTTTTGTCTGAAATTTGTCTGGAAAGAAGTAATTTTTCACAGTACAAAGAGCTGTGTATTTTATATATTTGTATATGTATCTGTGTGTATATCTGTGTATATATCTGTACATATCTGTGTATTTATATATTCGTATATTTTAATATACCACTTAGCATGGAAATGAGAACATGTATTTGACAGGCGCTTAGCAAGGTTGGAAATTATTCAGTAGTGTAAGCGATTCCACTTTTGGGGTTAATTTGGCTTTTTTGAATTAGTGGAGTGGTATACAGTCAGGTGAAAATTAATATGATATCACATGAAGATGAATTAAGTTACCACATTTTCCATCCTTGTAGTAAAATTTTGTACATCATAGAATTTTACTTTCTGGGATCATTTTATACCTATTAAGTAATGAAGTGTCCACACCCATGGGTGTGTGCCTAAATTGCAATTTGTATTCACAACACTGACCCTACTATCCCAGTCCTTATAGGAAATGTCGCGGTACTTAAATATTCTAAATTGCCAGAACATCAGAGTTCCCTTTGCTGCACTACCATGGTACAGTACTAGCTCTGGGAGACGCATCTGAATTCTAAATCGCCTTCTCATCTTTCTGCAGAGGGTTAGTTTCTCAAAATATTGGCTGAACTCTTGGTACTTATATTCTTAGGTTAACAATAATAATAGAACAAGAGTTTTGGGGCCGTAGGACACCTGTCCTATTAATTACATGGGCTGCTAGTGTTTCTTCTTATGAATATTTTAATATAGAGAAAATAAAGCAAGAACTTGATAGTGCCACATATCCTGAATCTTTAGATCTCGTTCCCAGTCTCAGTAATTATTTTGCATCACAAATGGAATTTTTGAATATTGAATTGCAAAGGTGTACAGCTGTGCTTCGAGTTTTCTAATAGAGCTGAGACAGTGATGGGTGCAGGAACACTAAAAGTAACACAAGCTGTTTATAGTGTAAAGATACATAAATCCAATGGCAATTAATCAAATCTTGAATTGTTCAATGCTTAGAAAATACATCTTATCATGAGAGATCTGACATTATTGACTAGCAATTTGATAAGAGTGGCTGGAGTCTAACAAAGGTATAATATGGAGAATCCAAATTGCAGCAGCATTTCCTAACTTCTCCTTCTCCTTCTCTCAGTTTCCTTCCTCCTTTCGCAGTTTCTGTCTCCCTCCTTTACTATAGGACCACAACAGGGAGTTCCTTTAAGTCTATTGAAATAATTATTGTGTTATTGTTTAATATATACTAGTGTTGATACATCATTTAATTGCATTACAATATTTAGCAGTATCAACATACTCTATTGGTGTGGTGTCAGTGTGTCAGATGAGTCTACTGGTAGTACTTGTCATGAACGCACACACTGAATATTGCTATGGAGCAGTGGATACTTTTAGTTTATACCTTACAGTGCCTGCATATTCTCATGAATATATCTTTTTTAATATCAGTACATATTATTTTTCTTTGCTTGCTGGTGCCCCTCAGGTCTGCCAATATTTCTGAGCAAGTCATTTAATTCAGTCTCTCAGTTTTCCCATCTGTAATATGGTGTAATGAGAGGTGCTTAATCAACTCTGTGCAGCTCTCTGAAGTCCGTAGTTAAAATTTGCTCAGTTATCATCACAGAAGATCAAGTATAAGTATTTTGCTTCATCACTGAATATTGTGTAACAGAAGGTGACTGACTGACATATTGTGATTCTCACACTTTGGTATAGTCAGTGGATTCCCATTACTGAGGAACAGGAACTCCCATGAATGAGTGAAAAATGAATGAGAGAATGCAAAAGAAAGAAAAAATCAGAATATCAGAAGCAAAGTGTGAAAAAATGTCAAACAAATGGTATGAATGCATATTTCTGATTAATTGGACCTGACTTTTAAAATCTAAAATGCTAGGTATTGGGGAATAAGCTTACTGAAAATGCAAGTGCTTTGTTACACATCTGTGTGCTTGCCAGCATGTGGTATGCAACTTCATTTGATATAAAATATTTAACTGAGAAATCACAATCATTTCTGTTTTACAAGAACTAGAAATATGTATATTTTTAAAAAAGAATAGTAATTTCTTCCTGCTCTCTGTTCCCTGCTTTTACTCTTCTATTTTAGTCTCCTTTACAGCCACCACAACCAATTACAAGATGGGGACGATGACAAAGCTGAGAGCTTTCATGTTTAGCAGTAGAGTCTGCCTATGTCAGCCACACATCAATCCACATGACACTGGAAGGTCAAAAATCTCATTATTATTTGCAATGTTTATGACTACCTTCATAACCAACAGTTTCAAGAACTGAACTGTAGATGCTGGAAAGCCATTTGATGTATGAGATGGTTTATTATTTTGAACCACTTGATATTGCCTAAAGCTATAAAAATAGGGGTATACTAAAAAGCATTATTGTAATTATTCCATTAGGAATCCCTTCAATTTTTCAGGTATTTTAATCACTTGGTCTTTTAACATAGGGCTAAATGTTGATGATTTGATAAAATACGAATTTATATGGAATTTTGACACTGTTGTCTTTGCTGAAGGACAACGTAAACAAATGCAGACAAGTGGCCTAAACTGGAAAAATTGATTCATCTTGAATTCATTTGTTAGTATTTAGGTGTTATATACTACAAGTATTGTTAGAACCTCTGGAATTTTTGAGAAAATCGAAAAGAATTGCTACAGAACTGTGTGCCATATTCATTAAGTTACATTTCTAGCTTTTAATGACCATGAAGGTAACCTTGCAAACAGTCTTTGAGATTAGAACAACACAGTGCTGTTTCCTCGCATCTGCAAATGATAATATTTCTTATAGTCCAAAAATGATCACAGTAATCTCCTAGACTGACCTCCCTCAGCCAGACGTCTTTCTTTCCCCAGAGGTTGGAACATACTTTGTTTCAACTATGATTATTGTTTTGAACAAAACCAAGCAATAAAGGTCACCACTAATGTTTAACTACTCTGACTGTAAATAAACTTCATCTTTTCCAGATTTGTCTAGGCTGAGTTTTTAGTAATCGCATCATACTTGGTCCATGTCAGCCAGTCTCAAGTTTTCACTAATCAGACCTCTTTTCCGTGTATATGTGTCTTCACAGAGAGATGTGATTATTTCTTAACTTCCAATTTAATAAGTCAGATAATCTGAATTCCTTAAGATATAATTGCTTTCCAATCATTGGATCACTTTCTAGTGATCTTTGGAACTCATTCTGTTTTCTCATCTTTTTTGAGGTGTGAAATCGAAAACAAAATGTTATTCTGGTATAGTCTTAGGGGTTTTTGTTAGAACTGAGAGAGCTTCTGTTCTTTGTCTCTAGAAGTGTTATTATGCATTATGCCGAACTGAGAAAAATTACTGAGTTTTTATCCTTTAACAGTAAAATATCCTCCTGAGTACTTACTCTATCAATCTTTGTCTGTCTAATTTTCCATATAAGAAATTTATAGTGTCCTTTAAATTGCTGACAAAATTTAGATGAGTTGGACCAAGAGCCTGTCCCGTCTCCATTCATAGATGTATTTTCATTATTGGGTGACCTCTTTCATTTATGTTTAATAGGATGTTAACTATGAAACAATAAAACTTAATGAACAGAGACATAGCAGAAGACACTGTTATGTAAATTGATAGGATGATGACACCAGTGATAATACACCACCTAGTTAAAGTGCTACGTCAAATCCCTTTTTGTTACATGATAAAGAAGGGACACAGAAGTACCCAGATTTAAGACAGGTAACAGTTCTGATGTGCTCATAGTTATTCAGCCTTTTTGGATTCATAACAAACAAACTGTTCTCCATTTTCAGCTGTCGAAATGTGCAGTTTCTGAACCTAGAATTTGTTATAACGCATCAAAGATGAACAGTCTCCAGCTATGCTGCATCAATAAGCAATATAAAAATACATATAATTTTATCTCATTTTCCATCCTTTATTAGTACGGTCTAGCTCCAATCTCACTTTTGAAAGAAAATTTATTATATATGTTTTTCCTCAAAGAGAAAGATGAGAAATGGTTACTCTTCTTCATTAACGCTGATAAATACATGAGCTTTCTCTCATTTAATAAAAGCAGATTAAGATGAGACTTCTGTTTGTCTCTCAAGTGCATCTTCCAAATGGTGTAAGGTTCTGCAACATTTTGACATGTTGGACTGCAAAAGTACATGAGCTACTAGATTACATCTTTTCTGTTTCTTTCCTAGTTCTGTAATGCTTTCACTGCTACTGTGTAGTAACAGCACACTCTGAAGGTTTCTGAGAGCTTGCCAGTTTGCTAGGAAGTGTCAACTTTGTTTTTCTGGAAGCTAGCAGTGAAATCATTATAAGCTTGCAGAGGGTTGTCAGTTGTTGCAAAGCTGCTAGATTAAGGCATGCAGTTGATGGAATTTGCCTCATAGGTTCTGAACATCCTGTATCCCTGCTCCCTTTCAGAATCTCCCAGTAACCCTGTAAATAGCCCCTCACCACTTTCCTTGGATAAACATTTGAATATATGTTGACTATACGTAGTCAAATGTAAAAATTCACCTTGAGCATCTATGTCCACAAATTACAAAACTGCCTCTGAATTTCATTTTTAAATAGTATATAGCCTCCTAAAACTACTTGAAAAAGCTCCTGCTTTCCTTTCCAAGTAATATTATGATGATACGATCTGCATGATTTGACCTCATGTAAATATCTCACAGCATTAACACCCATGCTGATGAAGTTCTCTCTGTAATGAAAAGCTCTTTATTTGAGGAAAATGCCATCAGGTGTTGCAGTTATGGAAACTATACAAAGCCTTGGCGACTGCGGATACTCGATACGACACGCTTTGCATACACTACACCCTGAAGGGCATTCTAGGGGGACAGAAGCGTTATTCAGGACAGTGGTTTCATACTTTGGGTTCAAAATAATTGTGTGTGCATGAATCTATGAGATAGGCATTAATAAACTGCTGAGAAGCTCTTCTCTCTTATAATACCATTTTATCCATGCTGTTTGTAATGCCTGAGGATCATTATGCTATTATTGAAAATCAATAAATAGAACATGGCCATTAAAGGGTTTTTCTTAGTTGCTGATATTTTGTGTTCTAATTACTGAGGAAAGCTGTCGCGGTTAATGGTAAACCTGTAGTTACTAATTGTTTGGTAACCCATTTTGTGTGATTTTAGCTCATTTTCTCTGAAAAATGCTGCCACAGAAGTCACCACGACCATCAGTTTTGCTCACTAACTACCCTATTAGTCTCTCCAATTAGGCCAAGAATTTAGGAGGACAAAAACACTGTCATTAGATGTAGTTGTTCCAGTGGAAGATTAAAGGTATTGCTCTCTCACACTACTTGCGCTTCCCCTGCTCTGTGTTTCCATCGCTGTCAGGCGCATTCACAACAAACACTAAATCTCTGGAAAATAAGCATTTTACATCGTGTGGGTGGCACAAGTGATTAGCGGTGGGGGCATTCAGCCTGCCAGATGCTGATGCCACTTCACCCCAAGTTAGAAGTATTGATCAGCTAGTACGTGGGATATCTGCAAACATCTTGAACCTTTGTCTCAATGTCCATGGCACATGCAAATATTTTTTGACTGCTGTGCATGTTGTGTAGTAGATAAAAGTTAGTAAAGATTAAACACTGACTGGCAGCCCTGGAGACAGAGAAGGTTGCTATGTGAGACCAATACAAGTCTCTGAAGAGACAGTTTTAACTTACTATCTGCTAATAGATTCTGTAGTTGTGGTAAATTAGGAGGTTTTCTTTGTATGAAGCAGCAAAAACACCCATGTCACTTACTATTTGAATTTCCTAAGCTAACGGCCAGATCAAATGTAAAATGCTGTTACTCCAAAGTTGCACAAAAGGGCTCCTACTATTGCCTCACTAAATAATGAATGCTTTTTTAAAAAAATTTATTTCTGTCTCCTTAGTTCCTTCCTAAAATAGTTTCATATGATAATTTTCCAGTGTTTGATACTCACCTGAGCCTCATCTTGCAAAATGCTGAACACGACATCCTTCTGTTATCAGCAGGAGGGGTTGGGAGCGTATCAGAGAATCAAGCCTCGATGCTTATGCAACTGCAAAATACTGTAATTGATTATATACCCAAATTTGTATTCTCTCCACCTATGTTCAACCTTCAGGCTGTTCAGATCCAAGAAAATATAAATTATTTGAGAACAATTTCATAAGAGTAAAATTTTATGACAATATATGAAAACCTGTCTAAAATTCAGAAATATCTACTACTTTTATCTTCATAACTTTGTTCACTTTGTATATGTATCCAGACAAACACAGCTAAAAAGGCTGTTGGAAAATCTGTAATGATTTTTTACCATTTTTATCTCCTATTTCCATTGTCCTTGAGATGTTTATCATTATTTTGCTAAGTATAAGGCAATAAGCATGAAATTTAATGCAATAATAATTTTCAAGATGATTTTAGTTAGTGCAACATAATATAGCAGTCTAGAAATGCTAGTTTGTATACAGTCTGTATTGTTTTTTCCAAAATTTGGAAGATCATGTAAGAGTTCTTCAGTTAACACTCATCAGGGATCCAACTGAAAAATGTATTCATACTGATTCATGTGTACTTTCTGCAGGCAATGTGTATATCCCTTCCAAATGAGACTTCTAAACCTTTGCAAGAAAAATGTATTTTCTGTGAATTATATTCAGCCAAAATATGAAATCATCAAACTTCTTGTCTGCTGGTTCATAATCAATTTTATTTGAAATGAAATATGAAACCTGTTTTGCTTTCTTTCCTAAGCATATTGTGCATTCCTTTGTCTTCTCAAGCTCCATCTTCTGTGACTGTATTGTGGATAAAACACTTCTCATGGTCAAATCAATTTTTAGAAGCTTGTGGTTTCAGCTAAACAATTAATAGCTCAGTTGTGCCCCTTTTTGCTTTTCTTTTCTTGTATTTCTTTTAACCATTTAAAGTACTGTATTTGTTAGCACTTTTAACAATAGGTCATTTGAAGTCATTCAAATTTTGTTGCTGTTCTTCAGTTAGTAAGAGACAGCAGCAATTACTGCTTTGTAGCAGTTAGGGACTCATTGTGTAGAGGATTTACTATAGCATTTTCTTATTCTGTGCTGTTTACTTCTGACAATACTTTGGATAAAGGAAACCAAACCTTAGAAAAAATTATTTCAAGTATTAGTAATAAATTATAAAAACGAGCAGGTTAAAAAGGGGGTCATGCATATGTTTTGTCATCATTCAGTTAGCTTCATTTATTAAGGGCTGTGAGCTGCCGCTTCTGCAGCACGCTTGCTGGTAGGCACTTTGCTTTGCCCGAGAGCTGCAGGTTGCTGCCCTTCTTGTTACCAGTGTTGTGCTACCACTTAGCATTAGTCACTGCTGCCAAAGGATGGCTCGAAGATATAACATCCAGCTAGAAAAGGAGCCCCTTATTGTACTGAGAAAGTGGTTTATCCATTTTATTTTGATTTGACTGCGAAAGTTTTGCAAGCTAGTTTAATATGTTTTTGATTATTTAGATGTCCATAGATAAGCCACTGTCGCTATGAGGTTTACTGGTTAAGTTCTGAATTCAGTTGCATTGTACCAAATTAGTTGGCTTAATGTCAGAACTGAGCACCTTTTCTCTATCTCTATCTAGCTATTGAATGAACTACAAATATGGAGAAAAAAAAATATATATATATATATTCAAATGTCCTGGCCAATCCTGTTGCATTTTGAGAACTCCAGGTAGCAGAATAAGTTTTTATAAAAGGATGGACAATCTGTTTTATGGTTCTTTGGTTATAATTTACATACATAGAGAGGGCTTCTGGGAATATTTTGGCAAATATTAGGCTATTTAGGACCTAAGCCAAAGCAATAGAAGGACCCCTTTCAAAATTCAGCATTTTCCAAACTAGTGATCATCACCTGAAATGAAGCTGTGATGGTTATGAGTTAACTTGGGAACGTTCTGGTGTTTATGTTAATACTTGTGTGCACAATAGACATATGGCCCATAAAAGGTGTCAAAGTCACTGTAACGATGTGGGATTACATCCTCACTATATAATAAATTCAGGCCCAGTTTAAAAGTTAATACCTTTCATTGTGCGGAAGCAAAATGCATACAGTTTTGTTTTGTTTTTGTTTACAGCTTCCTGGGTATTATAAAGTACCCTTACTGATAGGTGAGATGTTACTTGTAACACCTGTAAAATTAATGACTTAGACCAGGAGAAGAAGCGGAAGAACAGCAAATTCTAGTTGAATTTGCTCTTTAGAAGTTGTTGGCAAGTCTATATGTTTACAGAAGTTAGGCAGATAATCTACTTGTATTCATTTGCTTCCTCTACTTTTTATTTCCCCTCTCCAATGTTCATGATACCATCTTTTTATTTACTACTACTGACACAAATAAATATCATGATTTCACCCACTGTTTAGGACCAGTCTCACATTTTAGTAACTCTAAAGTAGCATATTGATCTATCAATATTTGTAACTAATTATAGACAAAGCACCATAATTAGTCTTATCAGACTTCATTCTCATCTGCTGGAATTTTCAGACTTCTTAAATAAGTCTTTTTTGCTGTAAAACCATGATGGTATACAAATGTACAAACCAATATCTCTTTGCATGTAAACATGGAAGACTTCTGTATATTTGTCCTGTGACTATGAATATGAATTCTTGATTTAGGAAGTTAAACAGTCCACTGTCTTACTTAATTCTTCATGAACTGCTGCCACACTGATGGCACTTCTAGGTATGTTTCTGCCCGTATTTAGTATCAAACCATACCATTCTCACAAATAAAATGGATCAGCTCTTGGTATATATGCTTTACTCAAGGCATCCCTCTGACCTGTGGTGGTTGTGAAATACTTGCCAGTGTCAGTCCCAGTGGGAGGATGGACCTCTTCAATTTTGAAAGAATACCCAGCCAACGTGGACTTCTGAGCTATCTAATACTACTGAAAAGTTTTCCAAAAAGTATATTAAGGACTGTTGACATAGTGCCTTTCCAACAATGATATGTGATTGCTCAAATTCACTATTCTAAAGTTACCTAAAAAAAGAAACCTTCTGGCTAACAGCCAAAGATTTCTTAGGGGTTGCATATCCTTTTTCCTTCTGATTAGTCCAATTTTCTCCTATGATTTTGGAAAATGAAAGGTTATTCTGTATCTATAATAAATCCTGTAAGAATTAAACCCCTAAAGTATTGATGAGAAAGCTTCTTGGCAGCCACAAAATTATTCTTTCAACAGTAAATAGACTATATATCTCTGCTGAGGAATATTTATTACCACTGAACACCCAAATCCCCCTGTCAATTTAGCCAACAGGGTAGAATATATTCCAGGCAACTGCTAAGAGCAATCAGGAATGTTTTAATTAACATTAACATTTAATTAACATTAAAATCCTTTCTGCCTGTATCACAGTCACTGTCATCTCTCTCATCACCATAATCTGACAGGAGGTAGACCCTTTCTCTCAGTTTAGCTCAGCTATTGAATCATCTCATGAGAGCTCGTCCCAATATATCTCTAACCCCAGGAGGGCTAATTATTTTCCATAATTTCTCTGGCAGAGCGAAGGAGAGCACTGAAATTCCCACCCACAATACTTGCTCCCGCTTATGTTATTCATTGTTCTTGCTGCAGTCAAATAATTGTTGAGGGTGTCAAAATGTGTTCCTGTCCTCTGCGCGGCCCACAAATGCGGTGACATAATACGTGTGATCACAGATAGTCTTCTCCTTCTAATCCATGTTATCACAACCTGAAATCAATTATAACCATATTCTGTCCCATTAAAGGGGCCAGAGCGAAGTAAACCAAAAGAATCCTAGGGCAGTGCTGCCTCGCACCATATTCCTATTTCTTTTCCTTGCTCCTGATTTACAATATATGGATTCACTATGCATGAACAGAGAAGACCTACAGACATTTAATACATCAGGGTGGATGACCTTTTTGAGGTGAGAACAGAGAAGACAGCAGCTCTCTATAAAAACTTTGGTCTAATCCTGAACTTGTAGTAGATTTTCAGCTGCTTCCCAAGAACTGTCCAGAGCAGCTGGCACTGCTCAACTCTTAACTGCATTCAAGTGAAATAAAGATTTGCCTGCTTTTCTTCCTACATCTTGGCAAAAGCAGAACCCAAATTTTTAATCAATATTAAAGAGTACAGGAAGCTTTTGATTCTTCATCTATTCAAATGCCAATTTTGGCCTATAAACAAATGAATATGTTCAAAAGGTCTTCATAAAAAGATGTTAATGGAACTGAAGTTAATGCAACAGTAAAACCTTAGAGAGCACTATACAATGCGGGTAAATAAATAGCTGATAAATTTTTGCTTCAAATCTTTTTCTATTCCTACTTTCCTTTTACAGAAAGAGAATGAAATTTTCCTTTCCTTTAACAAATCCTTTCTTTCAGCTGACAAAAATGGATATCATAATGTACTATTAAAAACTCCTTCTGCTGGAAAAAAAATAGAACTGCTTTTCCCCTGAAGCAGCTCATTGTAATATCCTTCAACATGTCAGCAGTTTCCTTACACACTCATGCAGGACTAGATCCTGTAGCCTTGCCATATTTTTCAGTATTCGTTTCTTATATACCACAGCCTCAGGGAAAACTGCAGTCTCTTTTGGCCTAAAGTTTTCTGCAGACATCATTGGCTTAACCTGGCTTCATCTTTGGCACTGAACTGGGAATGAAGTCCCTTCTGCACAATACCTTTCTTGATGTTGCCCACACTATGACCCCTTTTTCGCAGGTATTTCATATAATGAATTTTTTACAGTCCTTACACTTTTAAACATGGAATTCACTACAAATCCATTTTCTTTTCCCAAAGTCAGAGCACGTGATGCTCAGAGGAAAAAGAGGTAAGTGCATTGCTTAGGAATAGTGATGTTAATCCCTTTTGTAAATTAACTATGTTGGATATATGGCTTACAAGATTGTTTGCTTGGAAAAACTCAATGGTGCCTTGAACTTGACCATCCTGCAGCCTAAGTTTCTGGTGAACTAACTGGTGGCGATTACAGAATTTTTACACAGTAATCAACTCCATACAGAATATCTGATTCATCTGTACATTTACTGTGGAAGAGAATTGCTACAGACTTGATTAAAATTCGAGGTAAAGAAACAGATACAGTGTAATCTGAACCCCTGGACATCTTCTGAACCATTTCTAGAAAAATTACTTCATTCTAAGAGTAAAATCTCTCATGGCATTCTCTAAGTCATGGCAAATAAGACACAGCTTTCTGCTGTACATAAGAAAACCCCCAAGATTTCAGCAGGAGTCCTGCCTCTCCATATCCTCCTGTGTCGTGCTGTCATATTTGTGCTTCCATATATCCATCTCTGGCAAAGCTCATCTTTATTCTTGCCCCTCATCTTCAGATGCTGATCTGGGGGCATATCCAGCAAACCCTTTCTCATTCTACTGGAACAGAGTTATTCCATGTCTATCGCAGCCACTGCCTAGCTGTAAGAAAATGATGTTTTTTTCTTTCTGGGTAGTATGCATTCTTGTTTACTATCTTTTCAATTTTCCCAGATGCCTCTCTCAACTCCCATGTCAGTATCCCCATTCGCACCATCTTTGGATTAATGAATCTCTGAGATAAGGCAGCTCTGAACTGGCACTCTGAGAAGGACACAGTATGTCATGAGAGCTAGTGTTTGAACTGCAGGATCAAGAATGGGCATGCAGTTTCTTTGCAGATTTACATCAAAAAAACTTGAACTTAAATTATTTCAACACCACTTCCTAGCATTAGCTATTTGGAGGTATATTACACGGTGCTAGATTCCAGTGCTGCTGGGCATATTATTGCTTGTCTTCTTGCACGTGACAGCAAGGATATAGGTGTGTTCCACCAGAGGTGCCCTTGTGAGCATGCCCTGCACAGACACCAATCAGAATTAAACCTCCAGTTTTCAAAGGGATGAAGTCTACAGTATGTTATTTTTACTCTAAGACAGAATGTAGAAGTAGTTCAAAGCATTAGCTCTTAATATGAGCCATTATTTCCATGCAATAGCTAAAATTCTTGTTTTCCTCTTGCAACTCAAACTTCTGTTTCAGGAATCATCTGGAAGTCTGGACTGAATTAAGTACCAACTTAAAATTAATATTTGTTCTTAGAATGGGACCTTTCAAAGGTATAAGATAAGAGAACTGTGAAATATACTTAAGCTGGGAGAAAGTTCTCTGTTGCTTCTGTTGAAGTTCTAGAAACTCAGCCATGAAATTGAAATTCAGCTCACTTTGACGGGAGACGCTTGTGATGGGAATACAGCCATGGCTAGAGTGCTGTGTCATGCTGGAGAACTCAAAGGACCTAATATCAAAACCTGCTGTTGAAATGCAGATTTGAGTTATTCTCAGTTCTCAGTAACAACGGACCTGAAATATATTTGAATGGAAGTGCTCCCCTTTGGTTTGGCTGCCTAAAAATATGTTTTCAAGGCCCGTGCTTCTCTGCTGTTATGAACAGAATTCACTGCTGATTGATAGGCTATGTCTAGAGTTGGAATTAAAGTACTTAAAACTCCATCATAGCCTAAACTGATGAATGTGAGATGTCTGCAGTTGTTATAAATAGGTATGCGGTTTTATGTGTGACATTTTGCGCTGAGCAAAACAGTCAAGGCATAGTTCACGTGCATGCAGGAAGTTTCAAATACACGAAGTTTGCAAAATTGCATAATCATAATTAAGAAAAAATAAGTTAGTATGGAGGCTGATTGATTAAAAAACTTGGAATTTAGGATTTTACAAAAAGATAAATAACATAAAGATAAATTTAAGGCAATGGAAACATGTTCCTTGACTATTCTACCTAAAAATGGAAACTCCCAGTGCAAATACACACAGGGAAGTCACACATTGTACTTCGCTTTCTGTATTTTGGAAGTAATAGTTTACAATTGAAAAGTTGGCCTGATTTTTTTGAACTCAAGTGTACACTCTGAACAATGACAATTTCTTTTTTTTTATCTTTTCGTCTTTCATGCCTTTTGTCTTTAGGGCTGACGCTATGTTTATCTCCTGTTAGATTCAGGTTGTGGGCGAGAAGGTAGCCAGAGGGAAAAGGAGGGGAGTGAAATAGGGGCACTTGTGTGTCCTGGTGCTGGCTGATTGCCGTTACTGTTTGTGATCAGAGTAGCTTGTGTTCGTGATCAGAGTAGCTTGCTGGTGAGTAGCGCGTAGCTAGCTGTCCAAGGGTTGTAGCAGCACGCGGCTCGGTTCTGTCCTCGGTAGCGGGGATCTCCTGGGCATCTCGCGCTGCAGCTAGCTGAAGAGCAGAGAGAGGATCGCTGACTGAGAGTCCTGCATGACCTTGGAGCAACGCAGAAGAGCCAGAGCACTGGGGTTAGGCTCCTCTCCTTGGCCCTGGGGCCCCTTAGAAGCACTGCGGTTAGGTCCTGGTCGGTGGTGGCTGTTGCTGATGGCCCCGGCTCCTTCAAAGTGGCAGTCCATCAAGAGAAATAATGTCATTCAGAAATTTATCAGTCTGCCTATGTGAATCAGGAGGTAGTATAGAGAAATGGTCGCCAAATGTACAACTGGCTTTAAGTGGCTCAGCTGCCTTTCTGCATTTGAGTGACAGTGGCATTAAGGCAGCACACAAGCCCAACTATTCATCTTTTCTGGGTAGAGCAGCTGTCTTTCAGTAACAGCTAGAGGAGTGCAGCTCTCCTTTAAGACACTGAAGTAAGGGAAGCTAAGATAGGAAGGATACATCCATAGAGGATTGCATTATTTCCTCTACCTAAACAACTGATTAAGGTAAGAGGTAAATATTTATTTACCATCTAAAGATGTTACGTAATGTATACCATTTAAACAAAATCAAAGTTTCTTAAAATAACAGATAAAACCTGAAGGGTTTTTTCCGATCTGTGTTTTTTGCAAATAAATTAATTAATGTTCCAGATAAACAATTGAAAACAAACAAGTGCAATAATTCTGTTTAAGTTAATAAATACTAAAATAGCATCAGCTAAGCTTAATGGCTATTGAGATCCTAAAGCTTTTCTCTCTACCCCTAGTCCATCCCCTCCCTTTTCCCCCCACCTCCCCCTCCTCTATGTATGGATTTAAGTTGTACATATATCCTTCAGAAAAAACTAAAGGTTAAGTTTTTGTTTAGAATGGAAGTGTCAGCCTCTGAGAAGAAAACTCATAAAGGGAAAGAAGATTTGCAACAATATCATCAGAAACCTGCAAATTGCAAGAAATTGCTTAGCAATTGCTGCTTGATAAAGCGAATTTTTGCCTGGAAAAGTTTGAGCTCTAAAGGTACCTTTCCTATTGAAATTTTTAGTGTGGGAGAAATTGTTGTCTTTCCAAGAATTCAGAATTTTTGAAACAGTGGTACTACTTATTTTAGCATCAATCAAGTTACAGGTACAAAAAGTCTCTACTGCTTTGGCTCTATTGTGCAAAGAGATTAAAAATGGTACAGCTTTGATTCAAGATGCTTTATCCTAATGTGATATAAATAATTGCACTGCATGAGCATTCATTTTGCAGCACATCAGAATACTTTGTCTGCAGAAAAAAATCCTTCATCATAAGATAAATCAATACATATAAAATCACAGTAATTAAATTTATCAATTTATCCAGGCCCAATCTGAAAATCTGTTGTGATAAGGAAAATCTCCTTTGATCATAGTCAGAGTATATTTACATGGAAATTACACGATCAATTCTTTTGTCTTTGAGGAAATGAGGAAAAGGTAACATCCTGTCACTTTTATACATAATGATGCTGTGTACTGTATTTATTAATAAATACTGAAAGAAATGTTTCTTTTTAAATTGGAACTGGATTGTGAAATATCTTACCCATTGAAAAACATGCTCTACTTTGAATAGTGTATTAAACAGCAACCATCCTGAAGTGATGGTGAATCTGCTGCACATTATTTTCCTCAGGGACACATACACAGTTCTGGGTTTTATTCAGCATTGATTTCTATTTGTACTGTCATATTTCTACTTTTCACCATTATGTAAAAATAAAACAAAACAAAAATACCCACCCCAGATAACCCTGTTGTGATTTGGCAGCATTTTGTATCCCCTCTCACAGAGTTTATGAGAGGGGAAAAAAAACAGACCGTAAGTATATTGCATTTGTATAAAATAGAATTAAAAAAATGTGTGACGTTCTTTTGCCATGGAGAACTGAGTCACCATGCCTTGAGTGATCTGTTTTATTTATACATGTATTTTAAGGATATGCTCCAGTTGCTTATTTTCAGCTAGATAAATACAACCTACCCCTCTTCTTTAATTGCCCTTATCCTGCATTATCCAAGTAAACATGCCTTTGTTGATGATGCCTTTTAATCTAAGTTGTTTAATTTAGCTATTCTTGACCACTCATTTTTTAAGCTTTAGGGTAGTATCTCCAGTGAATAGCTGCTTTAATCACCACAGATAGTATGGTTTGCTAAATATATAATATTTGATTTGTGGTTACTGTATCAGTATGTACCTGTAATTCTCTTCAGCATGTGAAGCTTGCACTTTCATTTGTTTTCTGGTTGTTATTGGAGTTAATAAAGTAAAAATGAATTTGCTGTAGCTCTTTCAAAACACTCATCCTTTTGTTCAAAGGAATTTTAGGTTTTGTTCACTAGGTCATTTCACAGTATGTGATGCAGTATGTGAGTGTTACTCTGTAGCTACAGTGTGTAACTCCAAAGCAACTTCCACTGAAGTTAATAGGTCTTTTTCTTTAGTACCTTTAAATTGGCTGATAATTTGCACCTCTGAAAACAGAGTCTAAAAACAGTTAATAAGAAATGATAGATAGAATGAGGATTTATTTTGTCTTACTAAAATGAATTAGAAGATATATGAATCACTGTTAGATAAGGCACAGTTAAATTACTCTGGAGTATTCCAGCAGAGAGAAATCTGACAGACAGACAAAATTGAACTATTGATTTTGCCTTATTTAATGCCAAATGATAGAAAACATATCATAAGGACACATTTACAAGAACCTTTGGGTACTCTCAGGATCAACAAGACTGACTCCTTGCAGCACTTTCTTCAGTAGTGCAGTTGTTCTAGGTGATCCCAGTGGTTGATTAGGATTTATTGGCCTTGAGCAGTAGAGTCTACCAACAGCTGTAACACGGTATATATGGTGTATCCTGCAGAGCTCCTGATCCACAGCTGCAGCTGAATAAGACTTCATACATATAAACCAGTGGGGCATTTCTGAAAACCCCTAGGCTTAGCAATATATTTATTCCCTGGAATAAATCTGGTCAGCGAGGGGTCTGCTATAATTTAACCTTCCTCCCTGTCCCCATGACGCTGCTATGGCAGCTACCAAACACCCAGGTACTGGGATATTTGGTCAATACCTACTGTTTTCTGTGAACAGGAGGAAGTTGGATTTGCAAATGGTTTTGTGGTGGCTTCTTCCCACCCAGGCATTACCTTAGACAGATCAGATTTGCCGTTGGCTGACTTAAGCTACCTTGCACTAATAAAGTGGTATAAAAATAGTCATCATGCTGTTGAGGCTTGTGGTTTAATACTAAAAAACAAATGAAATGTTCTTGTTTACATATAACCATGAAAAAAATGAAAATTGTAAACACTGAATTATTTGGTGATCCATTGTCATTGTAACAGTTTGTAGCTGCAAATACTGTATAATAAAGCATATCTGATCTTTTAAAATAGAGATTATTTCTTCTCTATAGTTTATTTTTCATATTTTAGTTTATTTGTGTGGTGTTGAAACTGAGATTGTCAACATGTTGTTTTAATGTTATGCAATTAATTATCCTTTCAAAAACAACTTCCATTTATCAATTTGGAGCAGACAGATGAATATTTGATTTACTGTAATATTCAGATGTTTTAACTCTATTTTGAGAACAAATAATCTTAACTCTTATGATAAACTCTTAGAATGTCCTGGCACTGGGATTGTCTTCCTGCTTCCACCATCTGTCGTATGAATAAGAGAAGAATGTTATAACATAAATACTGGAAAGATAATTACATTCTTAACCCTTTTCTATGGAGCATTTAGACAGAAAGAATTTAATGCACCAGACAGTATTTTCTCTAAAAGATGAACATGAGAATAAAAACTGGCTTACTGTATTTCAAAGAAAAGTAAAGGGAATAACATGGTTGTAAATGGGAAACAATTCCATACTGAAGACATTGTTTTAGTTCACGTTCAAGACTGAGTAATTTAAGTAATTCCTCACACAGTAGTTTCAGAGAGCAGGTATCATCTAACTAATGTCTGAGGAACATATTCTGACCATTGCCAGGTATGCATCTGTTAGAGCTTGCTACTTCAGTGAGCTCTGGGCAGAAGTTTAGAGTTTGTTGAAAAGTTGGAGGATTTTACTTTAAAAAATGAGCAGCACTGAAGCATCTTCTCACTAAACTGTCAACCTGGTCAATTAACCAAGGCAGTTGTGAGGCTTTCCTGGTTGCTCCATGCCATGACTATACATCCTGCTGCAGATGTTATTGCGAGTGGGAAACACCAAAAGGGCAACAAGTTGTCCATCACAAAGATAAATTTGGAGGAATTGTACTGCTGACTCTGCATTAAATATTGCTAAAATATTATAGATTATTAACTGTTAGTTATTTACAAAATAGTCTGAAACCATGTATTTATGAGTTAAGATATGAATAATTTAGGAATAATTCCAATCTGTCAATCGACCAGTGTATTTTTCTCTGTAAAGTAATACATCTGACAAAATATTTAAGGAAAAAATAGCCTAAGTTATTTGGAACTAGTTAAATGTTCTGCCCTCCCTAGGATACTCTCATATGCTCTCAGACCTTGGATAACTCAAAACATTTCCCTCTGGAGATTATTGGTACTGGTTTCTTAAAAATGGACGTCCTGTGAGTATGATGATAGACTGTCTCCTGTTCATTTATCTTTTCTTCCTGTATGCAAATATGTTGAGCAATACTTTGAAATCCAGTCACATTTCAGGCCCCTAAAAGAAAGTTTCCTTCAGGTCGTTCAGTATTATCAAGACTCCCATCAGGGTAGGGCCACAATGATGATTAAGGAACAGGAGCATCTCTCGTACAGAGGAGGCTGAGAGAGCTGGGACTGTTCAGCCTGGAGAAGAGCAGGCTCCAGGGTATCTTATCAATGTGTGTAAATATCTGATGGTGTAAAAAGGGTGTAAACAAATGAAGCCAGACTCTTCTCAGTGGTGCCCAGTGATGAGACGAGAGGCAATGGGCACAAAATGAAACACAGGAAGGTCTGTCTGAGTGCAAGAAAACTCTTTTTTACTGGGAGGGTGGTTGAACACTGGAACAGGTTGCCCAGAGAAGCTGTGGAGTCTTCATTCTTGGAGATATTCAAACCCAATGAGATGTGGTCCTGGGGAATGTGCTGTAAGTGACCCTGCTTGAGCAGGGGGCTGGACCAGATGATCTCCAGAGGTGCCTTCCAATCCCTTTCAGTGATACAGTGTGTCCTTTGGATGGAAACACTCTTTTAATGTGTCTTTATGTTCTAATTCTTGTTTGTCTGTTTGGACCCCTTTTCTATTGAGCAGTGAAGCAATGGCGAAGATGATCTGAAAGGCAAAGGTTGAGTGTAGCAGGATTACATACAGATTTTAAAGCTGTATGTCTTTTCCATTATCAAAAAGCACAATTGCCTTCAATAAAAATTCTCATAACTCTGCTAATTAAGAGGCAAGAGTTGTTTCCTAACTTTATTACTTAAGCACAACCACCTCTCTTTCCCTAAAGTGTTTGCTCTTGCATGGGGCTGTAGTTACTCAAGTCTGCCTGTCCCTATTCACTCTTCTCTACAATAAGAATATGAAATGAGCAGGGTAGGTAAAAGTGGCAGAAAGCAACTACAAGTAACAGATATGCAGTTCCAAGAATAACATATGGTCCTGAGTTTGTTTCCTAACTTCAGTAGCTGCTCTTTGCAAGCAGCCTTCTTGCAAGGAAGGATTGCTGATGTGCTGCTCTTCAGATCTTAACTTGTCCCATGATTGAATTTGTATGGTCCAACAGATGTGTCTTTTTTTGCTTTATGCCATGTCATTTCAGCAGTCTTTGTAGGCTTATTTCTCAGTTTTCTCCCAGATGCTTTGAATAATATTGAGTTGCTGTTGAATTTACAAATGATCTCATCATCCAATTGGTACAACTTCATATGGGCACCGAGAAAGATTTCTTCTATGTGTCTATAGAACTGAAGGTCACATAACTTTGCTATTTTGAGTATGAAAGCCTCTAATGTCATTTAAAGGGAAAAAAAATGAGAGAGAGAAAGGACTATGTCCCATGCCAGAGCCCCTTCTCCATTCTGTTCTAGATGATCAACCTGTATAAATGAGTAACCCACAAATCTTTTGGGGTGAAGGGTGCTTATTGAGCAGTTTTTCTAGCTTATTGTTGCATTGCTTTAAAGTGTATTAACCACTGAAGAGATTAATATATCTGAGATTTTATACTCTTGAAGACAAATAAGATAGAAACTATTTAAAAATGGAGTCTTTCATGGCTTTAAGAAGTAGAGAAAAATTTCCCTATTTTTTAATGACTGGAGGAAGAGAAACTTTCCTGGGAATTCCAAAAGGGCAATGTTTAGCCCATTTTGTCTATTTGAGATATTCATGGAAATGTTTTACATTTTGATGATGATGCTCTTTATCTACATGTTAATCTTAAGTAAGTTACTAAGCCCAGAAAAAGTAACAGGATTAAAATTATATTCATGTTGTGTCTCTTAGTAACTTTCTTCAGAGAACATGAGCATCAATCAGTATTACTCTAGGTTTGTTTATTTACTTATTTATTTATTTTTAAATCACCATCTAATTAAACTGAAAGTAATTTGAATGAAAATCTTGGGCGAAAGTATTTTTTGACCAGATTGCCTCTTTGGAGTCATTGCAAATACTCACAAATATTAGATAGGTGGAGCATTACTTGATTTGACAGCTATCAGAAAATGTTAGGGATATTCACAATGAACTATGAATTATCACTTATTTCTTATTCAGAAAGGCAAAAGGTTTTCTGGTACCTTATGCTTTCTGGCTCACTATGCAAATATTCTATTTTATGTTACAAAAATTTCACCTTCTGCATAAATACTGCATGTGTTTTATATACAGATTATTTCAACTCACTGAACCGGATTAAAAATGTAGATGTATTTCATTTATTTGTAGAAGTTATGCAAGTAATGTGCTTTTTTATTTATTTATTTCAGATTTTTTTCCCTGAAACCAATTTAGAGATGTATTTTAGCTAAGTAATTCTCAGTATTAAAATGGAGATGTAGTTGTTTGTGTTTACTAGGTGTGAAAAGATTGTATTAAAAATGATAATAAAACACGGTGGAAAGAAAAGAAAAAAGAGAAAATAATCTATTTTTCTTCTTTTTTTCTTGCTGTCCACCACAGCCTATTCACCCCCATGATCCCAGGCCAAAGAGTTTGTATGAACAGACTCAGCAAAAAGGCCCTTTTGCAGTGTGTTTTTGCCAAATGCTAACTCTGAAAGACAAATCAGGGCAATAAAATTAGAAGCTCTCCCTAGTGAATGTCATTTTCTTTTAGATGTGCAGCATGGAGTGATCTAATCTCACTAAGACGCTAATACTCTCTTCAGGGTAGCAGTAATAGTTAATGGCACAAATTAACAGGAAGGAGTATTATGTAGCAATGTTTGTTATCTCTCAGGTCATTAAGAGTGAAATTGGAAAAAAACCACTGATTCCCACAACTTAGAGTCATTTCAAAGTGATTATTGCAGAGTGATTAATGTTTTGAAGGGGTCCTTTAATGTGTATTTATGTACAGACTTGACAACTTGAGCAATAGGTGTAGCCAATGACTGTGTGAGGATGTGACAAGTATGTATGAAACTGATGTAGCCTCATTTTTTGGCTCGAGAAAGTTTACTAATTGCTCTATTGTATTTTTCTCACAAAGAACATGAATGTATACCTTCTGAAAGTTTTAATACCTTTTTAAGTTTTAAAAAGTAACACTTAGAGGCCATAATTGTGCCAAAAGCCCATACTGCTTTATGCTATGCATACACAGATGAAGGTTTTGATAACATTTTCAAATTTAAAAATCAAACATTGTAGAAATCTTGTAATAACCACTAGTTTACAATGTGGGAGGAATTTGTACAGGCCTCTTCAGAGCCCTTGAAGCAGTTATTAGTGTTTGGAAAACTAAGTATTATCCATAATTGTGTTTTTAAAGATGCTTAATACAAAGATAGCAACTTGCAAAGGGCAGATTATAAGGGTAGTTCTCCTTAGGATGAATGTGCTGGTAGGGAGAAGGATATTTCATGGGAATTAGATTCCCTCAGGGTTTGACAATCAGAGGATTAACTGTGCTTCACAGCTAACCTCTGAGAAACACAGATCAGAAACATGTGAGTGGCTTGCTTTGCGGAGTTTCTGCTTTCCGCTTCGGTGGCTATGGAGACCTTGCACAAGAGGGAGCTTCTCCCTCTTTCCCTGGGTGGTTTGCTTCCCCATGTCAGAACGGGCTCTGGAGGACTCCAGCAATTGCCTCCGTATGATCCTCCCAACAGCACGTGGATCCGTTGAGCTGAATAGAGACTTTTCAGGGGTGTCAAAGATGCTGCATACTGAAATTTCATTTTTCCACTGAGACCATTAATACTGCTGAGCAATGAACACCTTCCTCTTCAATCAGTTCAAACTGTTAGAAAAAATTACCCTGGTGTCTTCTTGAATTTGGGCCTAAGAATAAAATGAAGAGCTGATTAACTGCACTTTAATCAGCTAGTTACATGAGAAATACAATGATTCTCTAATTCTGCTTGTTTCTCTAGCTGAACTGGAGTTGCAGCTTCAGTGTGATGCAGACATTTAAAAATCAGTCATTGCAATATGAGGTAGAAACTATATAGCTTGCAAAGCAGAGTGAAGTGAAGTTCTGACCTCTTCATTTATAAATCTGATGTCTAACTGTCTCTACAGATGTTTCCTCAATGTTTTACAAAAGGTCAGTGTTTCCTTTTTTTTGGATTGGTTGCTAATTTCTTGAAAATCTGTTATTTAAAACTCAATTTCTAAGGATCAAAGCTTTGCAATTTAGTACCTAGAAGATCACCAGTCTTGGGAAACTGAAACTTTTCTTTTATGAAAACAAAATAACTTCTATATAGCCTCCATGCTCACAATATCTTTGATTTCTACTGTGTCTGCCCACAGCTGCTTTTTTATTTCAACACATTCTATCAATCAAAAACTAATAGGCCAAAGAAGTGCATTAGATTAAGTGGAAGGACTTTTATATTCATAGGATACTTAGAAAATGGAATTAAACTTTAAATATCTTGCCACTTTCCATCTGGGCATTATTCCAGCAATTTAAATGGCTAAATATATTGAGAGTATTCAAGATTAAATGGTAGCTCTGAATGTCTTTTTATAAATGGTATGGCACATAAAGAACTGAATTTGTTGTTGTGGTTAATGATATCTGCATTTTATTTACCGAAGTGTATAGAACAAAGACTATTAGTGCAGTGTAACACAACTGTGTTTGTGAGCATCTGTCCCTGCAAAAAATCCTGAGACTAGAAGGAGCAGTTCTATTTCAGATCTAGTAAGCTGACAGAAGCAGCTATTTTAAAGAATGCAAAGCTACTTTTACTTCTTTTTTTAAAGATAAAGCATTATGATTGGATAACTTTTAAACAAAAGATTAAATGGAAAGGAAAAAATATATTTTAGAAGCAGAAAGCTAGGGCAGAAGCAGTGAGGGAAAAACAATAAGAAACAAGTAAACCAGAACTACTAAAATAACAAAATTACATGTTGCTTTGTTTGCTTTTTCATTTAATTTATTGCTGCTGTTGACTTTCTTGAATGCTTGTTTCCACTGGAGTCTGCACTGTGGTCCTGACAGTTCTGCTGCGAGATGAGAGTTCTGACAGGACAGATTTCAGCTCCTTTCAGCCCAAAAGGAGGGAAGTGGGAGGACACGGTGCTCTGACTTGCTGTGCTAATGCCATCCTGCTGGGACCTCCCTGCTGTTCCTGCAAGTAGCATTATCTTCTTGGCAAGGAGATGTGTTCTCAATTGTGCTTTAATTTTCTTACTCATTCTGTCTGTGTGCAAGAGAGTAACAAAAAGTCTGCAAGGAGCTGGAATTCTTCACAGAGCCATTTCAGCATTTTGTGCGCACAATGACTGTATTACTCATATGTGGCAACATTGCAACCGAATTTTGCGGATCATCTCAACCAAATGCCAATAAATCTCTACTGTGTGGCAAAGCAGAAGGCATACTTTGTTTCACGTATGTCACAGAAAATGATGCTGGAAACACTTAGCTATCTTAAGCACTTTTTGTACTGTTCTCCACAACCCTCCACCTTTGAAGCCAGCTTGATTTCCTTATTATACTATTATTCATATACGTGTTATTATACAGGTTGAGAGAAGGAGAATTATAACAGTTGAACACCTTGAAAAGTATAATACCTATGAGTCACTGAAAATCATTTTCTAGTGCATCATTTTAATTTGTGATATCTTTGGCCCTGAGCAAATTAGATGAATTGGAGAGTTGGGATCAGAATTCCCAACAGGAGAAAAAACCCTGCTTCTGACAATATAATAATTCAAGATTCAAGAGGCAACAGAACCATGAAGCTGGTTTCATTATCCTCCTTTGGCCTAAGCAGAGGCACAGGTTAAGGCCATCCTGAATATAATGGCAAGAATAGCTAACAGTAAGAATACATAGTATTTAAAGCCCTGTCTTTCACATCATCCTATTCCCCAGAGCGTAACTAACATCAGTTTGTCTGACTTCCTTGCTATACTTGCTGTGCATGTGTATCTGAAACCATAAAATTAATATGGCTTTTGAGTGTAGCATCTATCAGCTGAATTGTAGTAAGTGTCTGCGTTTGTGTCTATCTTTACACATTCTAGTTGGGAGGTACAGTGTGTTGACTTAGGACCCTTCAGCTGACAAGAGCTACCTTCCCAAGCCAGGATAGTTTGACTGCTTTTAACTATGTGTCTTTTGTGACATTAAGCTCATACTGCTTCTGACATGAGTGAGATGAAAAATGGTGGGTGAGAAAGAGCAAACTTAGGTGGAGGAGAAGAAATTTGGCAATATGTCCCTACAAGAACTTAAAATTGAACCCTGTGTTCCTGAATCTCAACATTGTCTACTGTGAGAAAATGTTTCTAAAACCAGAAATTATTTTCTCTCTTTCTAGTATTGAACTATATGGGAGTACAATGAGCTACTACAGCTATCAGTTTCTCAGCTATTAATTTTGTTTAAAAGGAAAAAAAACTCTCTACTTTTTAGTTAACAGATGATGAAAATGTTTATAGAAATATTTATAAGGAAGACAGTAGAGCAATTCTTTACTCTTAGTTTGGGCAAGTTAGAAAGTAGGGAACAGAACAGGATGCAGAAAAGAAGGGAAGTACTCATGGTTAATTTATGGTAGTGAATTGGATTTCTTCTGCCACAGAGTTCCTATGTGATGTTAGAAGAGTCAGTTAAAGCAGACTCTAGGGATTGTCACTATGTATCCTTGTCTTCTGAGTGAGACTCCTTAGGGTTTGATCTGCAGAGTATTGAGCACTCTCAGCGTTACTAACTCGGCTTTGAACACATATGAAAGGCTGCGTAATCAGCGTTGTGAGAATGAGCTTCCACGAGTTTCTAACCAAGTGCCCAAATTAGTCAATACCTTTGATCTTAATCTCACTGTGCCTCTGTTCTGCAAAGAGTAGGCATAATAATACCCTCTCATCTCACAGGGCTGTTGAGAATATAAACGTAGTCATGTCTGTGAAGCATCCAGACACTATAGTGAGCAACAACATAGAAAACTCCATTTTCAGCTCAGACTTTCAATAATGTTCAGTAAGTAAAGTATGGGGGCACAAAATGTGGAAAGAGTGAAGTTCTGAATTTGGTAAATAAGTATCATCTGAATTAAATTAATTTATCAAAACAAATTCCTGTTAAAACTACAATACATGATCATGTCATTAATAGATTATACCACAATGTATATGTAGAAAGGGACTGAACTAACGCTCTGTAGACAACCTTTGTTCTTTCCTTTCATAACCTTCAGATACTAGTATTTACCATCATCATACAGCCCTTTTGATGTATATTTTCTAGGTAATAAATATATATAGCAAGATTTCCTAGTGTGAAGAACTTATAGCACAAAATTCAGTATCAGATTGCAATTCTGCCTAAATGTATTAGTACACACATGTGATTGATTAAGAGATCTGGCCCTAGGATACAAAGTATGAAAGGTATGAGGAATACGGTTAAATATGTACATCTTTCAATTAGTTGTTTAATGTTGAGTCTTGGCTCAGTGAAATGAATGAGAATCTTGCCAGACGTTTCATTATGACAGGGGTTTCACTTTTAATTTAACTTATAAAAATAACTTTATTATTGAATAAGTTCAATCTTTTTTTGAGGAATATACAATATCACCCTTTTCTTGGCTTTGTGAAGTTAGGTTTTAATGTGTACCATATTTATTTGCACAGAGAATTTTGGTGAAAAAGATCCCAATATCTAACTTATTTAACAGATATCCCCACTTTAACTTTATTTATTTTGCATAAAGCAAAGTTTGAAGTCTCTAAGTCTTAGAAGGAAAACAGGAAGTTTGTGAGTTTTCATTATCAAAATCAAATCACAGAAACGAAAAAAGAATACAGATTTATTTTTATAATTCAGTTAAGCTACAATTGATTCTATACTGAAAACTAATCATTATACTATAATTGAAGATATATTTTTGGACCAATGTACCAGCTGGTATCACAGATGGTACAGATGGCATAAGGCTCTTTAATGGGATAAAGATAATGTGTTGGCACAAAGAGAGTTGAGTATATGAACATGTGATTTTTTTTCCCATTACATTCTGTCTAATCAATTTGATTTTAACTGATCACAACCAACACATTTGTATTCCACATATCTAGATAAATATTAATGTCACTACTTTGCAGACAGGGTTCATGGAAAAAATAGTGTAGCCATACTGTCTGGAAAAAGATCATATGCCATAGTAGGCAACAGCTCATTAATGTATACCTTGTAGTTTAAAAGAAAGAATTGCAAGGCAAGTCTGACATTAAGTTAAATGGTCTACCTATTGTAGAATTAATATGAAAGCTGTGGCAACAAGTGAATCCCTCCTTAGCTTTGATAAGCTGTGGGTATGGCAAAAAGTATGATCGTGGCATTGGTGATGAATAGTCTTGATGGTAAATGATAAGGAAGCCATTCTAATTATTGCCTTTAAAGATCCACATTGCAGCTGGGTACTGCTTGGTGGTAGTAGAGGGACCTCACTGGATAGTGTGGGTTTTACTGAACTTAATTTCTTTTTTTTAATCTGTGATGTCCAATAGCGTAATACTGGGTTTAAAAGATTTTTTCCTATTCCTCATTCCTGTACCCCCTTTATTTTGTCACTTCTCTATTTTGTGCATATTAATGAAACATAAGCAAGACCATCTACAGTACATCTTTGGATCTTTTCATCTCTAAGTCTTCTCGCTTGTGAATGTTGTTGAACAACATCAGATGTGCAATTAAAATTACATTTTGGTCAAGAAACAGCTTACTAAATTCAAGAGCAGACAGACAAATTGTGGTTCTTTCAGACACGGATTTGGCAAGACGTTGCTAGATAAGGTCCTTTATGGATGTCTGAAATAAACCTACCTACCATTGACAAAAGTGGCCACTAGGTATTTTGCTAAATATTTAATCAATGGCTTCCAGATTCCATTTTCTTCTTTTGTATTCAGAATTGCTGAATTCATCAGAAATCAATTGTTATATTCTTTCAGGTTAGACAAAGCCTTCTCCAAAATTATCTAAGCTATTGTTCCACATGCCTAGATTGCTGTAGCATATTTTACAGAGTATTATTATTTTAGATGTATTTCAAGAACACATTTATAACTGTTGGAAATAGCTTGTTAGCAAACTATCTTTAAATAAGTTTTGCGAAATGAATCCTGGTATTGCTCTAATTTCTTTTTCCATAGTTAATTGTGAGGACCTTGGCAATGACACAGTTTAATGGGAGTTGATCATTAAATCACATTCTCTGGTGGGTTCCACCAACAGGAGCAAATTTCAGTAATATTATTGGAGTCTTTCTGGGCTTTTTAGGTGAGAGATACTGCTGACTACTGTACAGGGCCTGATGTACTTTGATGTAGGCCAAAACTATACTGACACCTATCTCAGAAAGAATAGCTTGTTGAAGTTTGCAGTTGTTGCCGTTGAATTAATTAAAATCTGATTTCCGTGGTTTCTGTATTATTAAAAATAGAATTATGTTCACTATACTAAAGAAGTCAGTGCTTTCTTATTCATGAAAACAGGGAAGGAACAATTTTGACTGAGTCAAGATAACGTACCATTATTCTGCCATTTCACTTTTCACTTTAATGGGGTGCTGTAGATTGAAAGCTGGTAAAATTCCAACATTTCATTCATGGGAAATTAAAGGTTAACCTGAACTTTTTATTTATCTTCCTCCTTGTTTGCTATTTGTTTTAGTCTATTTTCTCTCTCTTCTCGGAAACTACAGGTTCTGATCTCATCTTTGAAAAAAGTTCAGAAGATCTTCCTTCAGTATCCTAAAGCCCTTTGATCCATTTTCCCTCTGAGCTTTGAAATATCAGCTGTTTTATGTTCCAGTCTGTGTTTTTATTATTATTCTTATTACTATTAATAATATTCTTTAGTTTATTAAATGGCTCAGAATAAATTGTCATTAACTTTCTCTTTTTGATTTTGTAAAGCTGGTGTTATAAGGGATGTGAACTTATGTAAATCTCCTTCATAATTCTGAGAGGCACTACTTTTCAGTGAGAGGTTGATTTTCAAACAGAAATTGGTATCTTTTTTTTGCATCATTCCAGTCCCCCATAAACATACCTCTTGCTTCTCTACACACCATCTGTATTGACTATGTGACCTTAACTGACCTCAATTGCATAACGCACAGTTTAGCTTACAACGGAATGGGAAATTTTGAAAAAGAATTTGGAAGCTGCAGATAAAATTGATGCAGCACTTTGTCCTGGGAGCTGTGCTTCAGCAACTGGAAACAAGTCCATTGTGTGGACCAGCGGCTCCCAGTCCTGTTTCTAAGTGCAAGATATATGTGTGATTTTTTGGAGCAATGTCCTGGCTAAATTCCATATTGAGTATTTGCATCCTGCTTACTCATAGTTTTTGGTTTGATTTTCCTGAATTAGAACTGAACGAGAAATAAAATTGAAAACTTCCTGAATTTTAACGTAATAGGGACATGTAAGGTATCAATGTGTTTCAGTAGGTGATAAGTAATTTGAAGTTAGCCCAGAACGTAATATCTGTTTTCAGAGCAGAAGAGCTGATTGTGTTAGCTGTCTTTCACTGCACTGTGCTCTCAGAGAGGTGTGCAGGAAATGATTTCTTCTCGTTGTCAGCTATAAAAATATCTTTAACCTTTGCCGGAAGAATATAGATACCTTTGTTCTTACCTCTTATTGTTGCGTAGTTTGAGCTTAGGTTTTTTTACCTTCCTACTTTTTGTAGCAAGATGCACTTCCACAACTTGAGTAAAAAAATCACAAATGAGAAATAGCACTTAAAACTCTATTTACACCAGAGATAAATGACTGCTGAGGATAAGGCTGTGGAGAAATGGGTCTTCTGCATTTCACAGAAATTGAGTCTGTCAGCATTTCTAAAAACCTACCAATGTTCTTTGGGATCCTCTGAGTGAAATGTTCTATAACTTAGTTATCTTAGTTATCTTTATTTCATCCTCACTGTTCACAACTTCCAGCCGAGAATCTTTATTTTTCATTAATTTAATAAATGCTGTCATTTGAGACAACTTTTAGTTTCCTTTTTCAAGGAAAGAATTTGTAATCAAAATACTCCGTAAGTTCACAAGTTCCTATATTCATGATTATTCCCTGTAAAGTAGCCATTGCTAGAGGAGAAAAAGTCCACTCATAAGATGATAAGAACTTTCTCCAGGTAATATTTTAGGATCATTATCACTTACTATTTTATTAAATGAAGTGCCCAAAGCATGTAATAAAGCACTCAGATCTGAATTAATTACCTAAGTTAAAGATGTCAGATTATTAGACTCTGGAAATGTTCAATGCTTCCACTTAAATTCTATTCTGTTCGATAATACATACATTCTTTCTAATTCTATTCTTTTTAGTATGCTACACTTTCTGCTGTGAGGGCTGAATTTATAAGTCAGTATTTGGTTTTAGACTATGAAAATATGTTGAAAAGTGAAAATTTAAGTTCCTGAAGCCATAATTCCTATTTAATATACGTTGATTTATGTACAAATATATGTTCTGATGCATGAAAAGTAAAATATAAATTGAACATTCAGACACGTAACTGAAGGATGGATTTTCTTCCTTCACTTGATCTGCTTAGGAGCAGAAATTTATCACAAAAATGTGGGTCAAACCACAGGTATGCATACATACATACATATATTTATGCGTCTATATATAATTGCTGTATATAATATATATATAGTGCATTATTCATTATTATATTTATATCTTTATATATTACATCATTTAATTATATGCTTATAATATATAATATTTATTATGATAAATATTATATATAGAATTTATATTATATATATTGCTTATTTGTCCACTTGATTAAAACATCACAGAGATCCCAGGAATCAAGATGGTTCCTTTGGACAGTGATGTACTTTGCAGAGATGCCACAGCTGAGCTAACTCTGCAGTGGGATATAGTATGCAAGCGCTAGCGCAGGACCTTCACTGGGCTAATTAGCCTGCTGAACAGTGCTAGCTGTAGCAGGCATTAGGCCACATAAACAGAGCAGTGCTACTTCTGAGGCACAGTTGCTGTCTATAAACAATGCTATTTTTGGTTTTGTGAGCTCCTCACAACTTATTCAGAGCTAGCTGGAGCTGGTATCTCACTCCCCCCTGGAGCAGGGAGGGAAGAAGGCTGCTCCAGACCACACCAAAACTTAAAAAGAAAGAAAGAAAGAAAGAAGGAAAGAAAGAAAGAAAGAAAGAAAGAAAGAAAGAAAGAAAGAAAGAAAGAAAGAAAGAAAGAAAAAGAAAGAAAGAAAGAAAGAAAGAGAGAAAGAAAGAGAAATGGCATTGAATTTCTTTCACCTCTGGGCGGGGGTCTCCATCAGCTGAAGGTGCACACAGAATCTTGGCCTCATCCCTGCCTGCCTCCGCAGATGGCACAAGGAAGCTGCTGCCGCTGAGCTCTATGCCAGATACTCAGACTGCACCCTTGACTTTGCCACCTGATCACTGAGTGTGAGCAAGTCATTTCCTTTCCTGTCATCTCTGTTACCCGGTCTGTAAAACTGGGCTAATGGCTCCATACAGCTTTGGAAGATGATACACAGGTTGTCAGAGGAGATCTGCATTTCTTCAAGTCATTACCGTTACTGAGATATTAGTAGTGGCTGTGACTAGAGATCTGCAAACTGCTAATTATTATTTTTGATAATTATTCTTCAGTTCTGAAACTCCAGGAAAAATACTGTTTGAGATTGAGAAAACTGCTTAATGCAGCCTAGAAATAAATGTCTTCTTCAGGTTTGAACTGTTAGGAAAATTGATGTTTGCTACAAAATCTGAATTAAAAAGAAAAATCCTTTAAAAAGAATAACTTTGGTTTCTTTCTTTAGAACAAAAAAGCTTGACTGAAGTAAAAATGGATCCACAAAATCTTTCAGTTGAACCAAATCATAATTTTTTGGTGAAAAAAGTTCTGGATAAAAATCTTCCAGCTGTATGATCCAAGTTCCTCTAACAAAAGAAATGTTCTTAGAAAATGTTGTGGAGTAGTTGTAATGAGTAGGTGGCCAGAGTACCAAAACTGCAGATATTCAGGGTAAGCCATACTCAGAAGATGTCATTAAAATATTTCTGCTTTATACTGAAGTCCTGCATGATGTTAGTGCCTCCCTTAATGAATTAGGTACACTTTGCATTTCCATGCTTTTTTTACTGAATTGTACATCATTTATCATCTTCAGAAAAACACTAGTATGATTTCTGGGTGGCTAAAGACTTTGGGAAGAAATTAATGGGTGTAAAGTATGATTAATAACTTATTTACTCTGCTTTTTTTGTAGTAACACCACAGTGCATATATTCCAAGTGCTGTAAAATCAGTAAGCAGTATTATATACACTATATACAGAATGTTATTCCCTGGGGAAAAAATCATTCAGCAAACTAAAAATGCAACAAGAAATATTGTGATAGTATCTTTTGGCCTTTCAAGTCCTGGCAGGAGGTCCTGTCATCTCCAAGGATCTCCATGTCATTTGGGTCAGACTCACTGTCTGTCTCAGGTGGCGGCAGTAAGTGGTGTCCTCCTTGGCTCCAATGTTATTCTCTCCTGCAGAAAACAATCTGTTTTCTCTTACCAACAGCTCTAGGAAGCTATAAATGCTAGGATGATAAACGGAGGTTTTTATGGGAAACATGCATATGCTGGTTCTGAGCAAAGATGGACCAGTCATCTGTTGACTAAGGAGAGTCTTTTCAACTCTGAAAGGCTGATAAGAATTAGCCCCCTCTGAAGTATTCCCTCCAGGAATATCAGCTTTTTCTCACTGTTTGAGGCAGAGTCAGGGGAGACAGACTATTAACTGTGCATCTCTGGACAAGGAACGAGTACATAGACTTTGTAGGGGACAGTCTTTTTTAACCATTCTTTGTTATCATCAATAGGTTCCACTTGAATTGTTCATAGAGTGACTGATTTAAGAATGAACCAGATGATCCACCAGATCATGCCTTTTCAGATCACTTCATGACCTAACATAATCTTGCTCTGAGGTATCATATTCTTTCTTATGAATGAGCATCATGTATATCTTGGCATCATATTATTGTGAAACTTCTGCTATCTAGTTTCAAAAAGAGATAAAGACAAAAGTATGCATGGCTGTCGAGTGAAAAGACCCACCATATTCTTTAAGGTAAAAGGATTTAGTATTCCTGCTTTCAAGAGGAAAGATAGTCAAAATATCCCACATAATTCTAATGTTATCATAGGAAATGGGAGAAGAAAAAGAGGAACTTTTTCCTTTCTACTTCTGGAACTATCAACAAGTATTCAGAATAAGCTAGATCAGGTGACATGAGGGAATGCTCAGACTATGCGTAATGATTATAACCATTTTTTTTTTCAGTTGAGTGAAATGGAAAGAAACCCATATAATAAGGAAGAGTGTTTTTAGTTGATTTCTTCTTTTGTGCAACTTTGGAGTCTCACTAGCGTAAGAAGGACTGTACATCCACAGCTGATGTTGGTCTTAATATAATGATGATTATTCTTTTTTTTAGCTGGGGGTGTCTTGAGACTTGAGTGGTTTGGACTTGGCTTCTTTAGTGAATGAAATTCAAGGTAAAAAGTAATTCAATGTTTTTAAAAAATATTAAAATATGTCTTTTATTCCATAGTCTTGGCTTTTTACATGAGTTACTGTAGAAGAAGGATTTAATAAAATGGCTCTTAGGGAACTTTTCTACTTTTGATCTGAAATTATGTAATACTTATAAAATGTTATCTTTAGGTTGATACAATAGGACTGGTCAAGAAATGTTCAAAGGCTTAGTATTATTCTCAGTTTATCAACAATAGATACCAAAATTTCTATTCCCAGCTTTGTTTTAATTCCTTTTATCTAGCAAGAGAAAGGTTAAATGAAAAGATTAAGGTATTAAGATTTGTAAGAATTACGAAATTCTCTAAAGCAATTCCAAAGAAGCTTTATTTTTGTCTCAGCTGCATGAGAGCAAAAAACAACTTTTGTTTTGCTTTCAACGGAGCTATTTATACTTTGCAGTTCACTGAGGACAGTGTCTTAGGTTATTATTATTTTCCCTCACGTATTGTTTTTTGAAAACAGCACTTTATTATTCAAACACTTGTTTTACATTTTTGTTTTCAATGTTAAAAAATGCCCTCATTGCCTCCTTATTCACTGCAAATGACAGCACTGTGAGTTTAATCCAGTGAAAGAAAATCCATATCATACCAACACTGAAAAGCAGGTGATCTTTTTTGTGTCCTGGAAAAATGAGACTCAGTCCCTTTTTTCCTTTTGGAAGTGAAGGGAGGAAACACCACAGGTGGGAACAGAAAAGATGGCAACACACAACTTCCTCACTGAAACAAAACGCTTTAAAGAAGCAGCAGAAACCTGGCCAGTGAACATGGTTAGTTGTGTGAAAAGCTTACCCTGGCATCCTGACGTGGTTATGAGTAGCTCTTCCCGACCAGAGGATCACCAAGGGAGAGCAGAGACTGCACCAGGGGCTGCTCCAACAGACCGGCTGCCTGCTCCTGTTGAGCCCTCCGTTAGAGAGCTGATCTTTGCCATCAGTGAGAATTATTCCGTTGACTTCACTGGATTTTAGATCAATACAAGGCCAAGAAAGAAATCTATGAATTGAAGGGAAACAGATTAAAAACTGAGAAAAGACAGATTTGACTTTTTTTTTTTTTAGCAAGCCATAATTACTCCATGGATTTCCTTGCCACAGGGCAGGATTGGGGCCAAGGCCTTAGGCTGCTGCTAGCTCATAGTCTCATAGTCTACGCTTACTCCGCTTTCGGAGGTGGGTGGAAAGGGGGAGAGGCAGCAGTGAGTGCACGGTGGGGCCTCCCAAGCCGGGGGGGTTCCTGCACTGCAGCTGGGAGCAGGGGAGGGCGCCCAGCTTGGATGCCAGGGCGAGGTGGAACACAAAGTGTCCAGGATTGTCAGAGGATTTTACAGGCTACTTGAGAGAGGGCAGGCCAAAGCGAATGGTAAGGCACTTGGGAGATGGAGTTATCTGGTCAAGGTTTGGTTTTTTTTCTCTTTTTCAGTAAGTTTATCATTTTCCTATGTGCTCTTTGAGGTGGTGGTTTGATGCGGACTTGAGGAAAGCATGGCACCTTGCACAGTCTCGTGGGAAAGGCTGTCACTTTTTGGGAATGGTCCATGTATTTTACTGCTTTGTAACTGTGATTTCCTATTGATTTTTTCATGTTGGATTATTTGTGGCTTAAGTAGAAATTTCTCTGCTTCGGTTTGAAACTATTTAAGCCGTGCTGTTAGCTAATATACCTGTAATATCCTTCTTTCCCATTTCCCTGACATAAATTACATTTAGCCTGTGCATTCCAAACTAAGTGTTCATGTGCACTGAGCTATAAACTACACGCCAGCAAATGGCTGCAAGTTAAAAGAGAGGAGTTTTACATAAAAGATGTTATGTTAACAAATAACTTACATGCTGGCATTCAAGCAAAGGTTGTAATACAGGCTCAGTCCTATACCTTTGCTTTCCCTACAGTCTTTATCTGATGCCGTGTGACTCGGTAGCCCAGGTACCTTCTGTAATTTGTTTTGTTTTCATCCCTGCCATGCAACACCCCTTACCAAAAAATTCCTGTATGAAATTCTGCCAAATAGTCGTATCAGTGCTCTTACCCAGTGGTAAGGCTTTGAGCGTCCTCTCTGGTGCAGTAAAGTGTGATTATGCTGGAGAGAGAAATACTGATTTATTTTTTTTCCAATTTGGTTGTACTACTTATTCTCCTTTAATTTGTATAGTCTTATGTTTGTGAGCGGAATTAAATCCAACTGATTTCAGTTGTTTAGATGGAAACCTAGTAAAAATCAAATGAAATTAACTTTGTCTGCTCCGAGAGAAAGCATCATCATGTTTTTTGAGATATCATCTATTATGGATAGAGTTGTAAGCAATTTAAAAATAGAAAAGCCATGCATTTTTCTCCTTATTTTCAACTTTTATGGTTTCAGTAGGTGGGTTGCCTCCAGATGTAGGACCTTGACAGTCATCATTTGTTTCACTAATAGGTGTTCGGAGTCAATGGCGTTTCTAATATGCCCAGACCTGAGCACATGTGGCTCTGACACGTGCAGGTCGGACGCAGCCTTGCCACACAGGGGACGTTGCATGGTGGTTGCATGCCACCTGCGCAGGTGGCAATGCTTCAGTCTTTGCTAACCACAAAGGCAGTTTTGCACAAATGCAAAATATTTGTTTTGAATAACATGTAAAAAATTACTTTTATTGGATAGAAATGTTTTGTGGGTATGTTCCTTTGCAGTAAGAATTTTATACAGCCCATCCACACCTAAACCCAGCACTCTTTTACAGCTGCATTAAGGGAGTGTAAAAGGGTGCTTTGGCACAGGTGGGGCTAATGTGCCTGCTCCAGGGCAAGCTTTTATATACAAGTGGCTTCAGGTGTGCTACCTGCAGACAGTGAGAGCTAGTGTCTCGTCTTGTGGCTGAATTATCTGAGGGGAACACTGTGACTTGCAGGTTTATTCTGATAAAAACTATTGTGGCGTGAGTATTCTTTAAAAGCTCCATATATCAAGATCTTGTGTGGGGCTCTTGCAGGAGTCTAGGAAGGTGTTTGAATGAGAAATGGCAGTCTCACCTCTAAGGGTTATAACAGACTTGTGGTGGCACTGTTACAAATAGTGCAGTGGGAAGAGGATTTAAAGATAGAGTTGTCACAATTTCTTGGAAGCATCTCCTAAGACAGGGCTGCAGAGTGCACAGCAGCTGTGTGGCTCAGCCTGAAACAAGGGGGAAAGCTGTTTGGGGTGAATGATCCAAGAAGGAGGAGTTTATTTCAAATTACCTATGAGTATTTTAATGGAGAAGAATAAAATGGAAGGATGAGACCAAAGCAGGTAAGTCTCTGCTACAGCAATTTAGAGAGTCAAAACAGCAAATTGTTTGTCTTTTTGATGCTCAGAGAGTGTGTTTAAATTTTATATTAAACTATTGTCCCTTTGCAACTTGCACTTATTTTAGCAGAACTAATCTGTGTTGAACTATCACCACCTAGTGGCAAAATCGAAGTGATAGAAAATGACAAAACCTGAAGATTTTTTTTGAGTCTTATTTTGTTATTGAGTGTGTTTGTGCAGAGTCTTGTGGAGAAGGAAGGAGCAATAAGACTGATGAACTTGATTAGTAATGAAAACTCATGTATGTGTTAGTAATTCATTACTAGCTTCATCCTTTAATGGCGCTTTTTTTGTATTGTATGATCATCTGTTATGGAATAGTTGCTTATTCAATTTTTTCTCTTCTAGAAATGCTATTTATAGATATAATTAAGTAATGCACCAGTTTTTTGTTCTTGCCTGTATATGATTGATTGTAAAAGGAGTTTCGATATTGAAAAGAGGGTGAGGGGTCTTGTATTATGTAATGTAAATGTTTTAAATATTACTAAGTACATCTTATATCTACCCTGGACTGACTTGCTTGAATATTTTGGTCATACTTTTCTAAGCTATGTGTTTTAAGCTTTTGAAAGTTGTGTTGTGTAAACAAAGAGATTCATCTGCTCTGATGTTTGTCTCTCTGTTAGACAACGTGGCCTTCTCTGGACTGTGTATGTTTTGCAGTGACGTTATTTTAAGTATTACAGCATGAGTTGGTGAAATCAGTGATTACCCCATTTACCTCTCTTGACAACTAGCTTCTATGATAATTTGCTTAATATCTATCTATTGTCTGCATCTGCATTTTTATATATTACGTTTTTAATAAAAAATGTTCTCACCCTGTGCACCAGAGGTATGCACAGCAGGCAATGTACTTGCCCCACCAGTGACAGTAGATTGGCTGTGTAGCTCCTGAATTTTGTGCCTGCCTGAATGTGTGTGTTTTGCCTGAATAGTTAGTTTTCCTTTCCTATACCTTTTTGACAATCATTGTTTTATGTATGCAGCTGTGATGGAGACTGTTGCCAACAACTCCATTAAGCTAACTCTTGAGGCTTTTGTCAGTTCTCTTTGTGTGTGGCTATCCTCATTAATGATATATAAAAATGACATTGTCATTATTCCTCGCTTGAGGTAATTGTTGTAGGAAGAAAGATCTATCTGAAAACTGGGCTTGTTTAGCCAAGAGAAACTGAGCTATGAGGGAGAGATGATATGGTGCTGCCTGTGAATACCTTGTAGGGGTAACACTTGGAGGAAGTGGAAAAAGCTATTTAACTAAACAGCAGAGTTATCCAAGAATAAGTAGGAATAATCTGGCCATTAATAAATCCAGGCTTTTAACTGTTAAAAGAACAAGTGTCTGGAGTGGACAACTAATGAGTAGTAGGCCAAGAAGGATGATTAGCTCAGCAGTGAAGCTCGCTGTGGTCATGGAAGGAATAGGACATGATTTTCTGTAGTGGTAGGAGCTAGATTCAGTGATCCTGAGAACTCTCCTCTGAATATATGTCTGAAACATAGACACAATTTGTTTGTGTTTTGGAAATTTTTGAATATCTGGGGGTTTTTTGTTTGTTTTTTTCCTCTCTCTTTACCTCTCCTCCACAGAGCTGTTTATCAGTGATAGCCTTTGTAGTCTTTAAATTCTAATCTGTGCCAACGCAGATTAAGTTACATTAACATGCTGCAGAGCTGCACAGGTACAGCTCCTCAGCCGCAAGCCACTGTATCTGTATGGCATTGTACTGTGCCATGTTGGGATATCTGACCTATAGGTCTCACAAGGTGCCACGCCATGCCAAGTTGACCTGCTTAAAAAAAACAAGTAAGATAATCGGCCCTTTCACTTCCCATTCCAGAAGCTGACCTCTCTAGCAATGCCAAAGTAAACTGATCCAATTGAAAGGATAATGCTGATTGATGTTTGTTCTATGCTTGTGCCCACATTGCTTATCTGCCTGTGCACTGTCCATCAAATTGCCTGTATCCTTTCCTCTTGGAAAAAGCTTTTCAGTGTCTGCCAAAAACTGGAAAACTTACCCTCAGTTTCCATACGCTATGACTGCTGCTGAAAAAAGAATGATAATTTCTTATACCATCTTAATTACCTGGCAAGAGGCAGAAAGGAATGTAATCTCTGACCTGTTACTTCATAGGTTCTTGTTTTAGAAAAATCATAACAGTGCTCAAGTTGCTTTAATCTTTATTTATTTATTTTAAAGACTTACCCCTTTTAGTGGTTTAGAATTGCTTCACACAACTCCATCTCTGCTGGTTTTGTTGAAATTTGTTAGGCAAATATGAAATCATCTAACAGGAAAAGTGAGGCAGAGCACACTTTGTCCTGAAAGTGCCCAGATTGAGAACATGAGGACTATGTGCTGTACAGATCACATTGATGTGTACCTCAGACTAAATGGCAACTTTATTTTTTGAAGTAGAAGTGGTAAGCTTTTGTTGTTGTTGTTCATTTGTTTTGACAATGCAAGCATAAAAGAAATTTATGTTCCACTCATGGAAATGATTTTCTTTGATCACAAATGGTTCTGTGTGTTCGAAAGGTATTTGACTGCTTTGTTAGACTAAACATTTTTTGGACATGTCTTCAGGGAAGGTTTCCTCTGGTACTTGTCCTTTTCCAATTACCTCAGTGACTCTTTGCACTGAATTTTAAACTTAACACTGGTATGAATATATCAGTGGCTGGTTGGTTGGGTGTATCTCAAAATTTTCAGTATGAAACACCTGAGGTTTCCTTTTTAAATAAAAATCTTGTTTGTTTTAACAGGAAGACATGAATCAAAACCTCATATCTTCATTTTTTTAGTTTAAAAATATTTACTTTTTTGGTAACTGTTTCATCAAATCCAGTAATGTTCTGGAAAAATTAAAAATTATTTCTATTGATCATCTAATGAACTTTTCAACCAAAATCAAGTTGTGTATGCCACTAGCTTAGGCAAAATGATAGGATGTGTTCTAGCTCTACCTCTGCCATCTCACTGTCTTCTTTTTTATTGTACTGATTACTGGTATCTTGTCTGAGAAGGCTTTAATAACTTTTGAAAATGATACATTGCTCTTTAATGTGTTAGTGTATTGAATTAATTATGATACTCCATCTTTTAAGAGATTCAGCTGCTGTCATGTTACAAAGTGGAAATTCAAAGAATTAGCAAAGCACTGTTCAGCACTTGACTATATTCATGTGCTTACAAGTCTTGCATTGGTAAGTCCCAGTGTTGCTGAGCTGTTATGGAGAGAAAAGACCCCAGTCCACTCTATTGGCTTGCTGTCTAATATGAAAGGAGGGTTTTTAGTTTGTTTGTGTGTATGTGTTTTGTTTTTGGGTTTTTTTTTTTTGGAGTTAAAATGGTGAGTGCAAAGCAGTGAAAACTTGTTTATTAACCATATATAGCCTAAGAGTGCTTTAGGCTTATATGACAGAACAGGCCTTGCTTGTATCAGGTTGGGGTATCTTGTATTGTTATGTGTATGAACTTGAACATAAACTGAAGAAAATATATTTTATTCGGTGTCTTATTATTGAGAGGTATTTGGTATGTTTAGACACTGTCCCTGAGAAAAGATTACTGCAGTTGTGACTTTACTGCAGATTTGCCCCTCTCTATTTTCCCTCTTCACTTGCCCCCAGCCTTGGGATGAGGCTTTCTGAGGCCAGCAGAGTCTGTGTGTGGTGCTCGTATGATTGCTGGAAGGGTGGAGGAATATCCCTTCAGAAGGTTAAGCATCGAGAGCGATATAACCCAACCCAAAATGTTCTGCATTGGTAGTCATGCAGCTAATCAGAGTTTTGAAAGCTTCAAAAGCTCCAAGGAGTTTTGCTCCTCAAGGAGCTAATTATTTTGCTACAACTCTGTTGCATCCATCATGTCACATTTTCCCAAGAAAGCTGAGATTTCTTATAACTTAGATGGTGCTTTTAATGGGGAGACGGCTGGGATGTCTTGGACCAGTGAATGTTTAGAGTGACACCCTTCTTTGAAAGAAAAAGTAGTGTTGGGCAAAAAAACAGGAATGTACCTGGTTATCCCTGTTCAGACTCTACTGACGAGATTGCATTCAGACCTAAATAACTTGAACATTTGGGACCTAACAGCATGTGCCCATACAGGTAGAGTTCTGATACACAACATTCATATCAAAAAACAAACACTCTCCAGTAAAATCCATAAAGTTTGCAGGAATAGGCTACACACATATGTGTGTATTCATTGAATGAATTGCATTGATTAAAAGCCTCCTTTTCATTTTCTGATAGGCAGCATGCAATAATGTAAAAGGGCTTTTGCAATATATGATAATAAAGTACCTGTCTGTAGAGAATTATGGGGAATAACTTATACTAAAATGCAAAACTCAGAATAATCTATCAGGCTGTATGGGATGATTGACAGACTTGCAGTTTTCACCTCAGAAAGCAGTGGAAAAAGGTAAAATTAGTCGAAGCTTAAATATAGTAGCATAAGCTTTCAAATATACTAGCACAGGCTTTCAATTTAAAACAACTTTTAATTTTTAATAAAGCATGCCTTTTCCTGTTGGATTTTGATGCTATGTAGTCAGGGGATGAAGACTGTTGATATTTATTGTTCCAGAAAGCTTTAGTACAGAATGGAAAATCAGGGTTATTCTCTTTGGCTTTAGAACGATTGATCCTAGATCCTTGTCGGGAACCTAAGTGTAAACAAAAGAGCAAGGGCAGCTAATCATACCCAACAAACTTCTTTGCATCATCTGATTCTGTGACCAGTTACAGATCTGCTTAGTTCTTCACCTCTCTCCATCCTGCCCCCCACCTGCAGAAGAGTATGTAAGATGTCTCTAAAAGATTTCTACTAAAGGCATTTCCTTGGCTATCCAAGGAAACCAATGGCTAGATTTCCTAGAGTATCTTTAAATCATCAAATTTATATCTGACTAGGAAATAACTTTGAAATAAGATTTAACTGTAGTAAAATTGCATCCAGATATTTACTTGAAAACATTTACTTCAGTCATACACCAGTGCTACTGGACTTTATACTGAAAAAATAGTTGAGGTTTTATTCCCTGAAGAAAGCTGCTGACAAAATTGCATAGTAGGCTTTTTTTGACTGGAACTGAATACATACGGTATCTCTATAGTTCTGTAGTTTTCTTTAGTTTTTAATATTATTCTCTGGCAGTAAATTACAATTGGAAACTTAGGAATGCAATTTGCATCCCACCTCAATGGCTTCTGGATAGCCATATATCACCTTAATCATTGCTGAAGCAAGAAAATGAAAATGCTCTGTGTATCTGGTCTGTGTAGGAGAGTTTGCCCAGCCAGCTTATGTTGCATTTACTTAAAGAAGTAATAATAATAATACATCTCCAGTAAGTCTGGGATAATTATGTGTTTGTGGCATCCCATTGCTTACTGACCTCTAATTCTTTTTTTTATTTTCTTAATTTGTATGGAGACTTTGTAGTCAATTTTATTCTTCATACAGCACACACTATGCAAATACTGCATTTTATTTATCCTTCCTGCCTTTGTGAGTGGATTAAAAATATATATATATAAAATAATTACTCAGAGCACAAATTGCTCTTGAAAGACAACGATGACTTAACAGTGTAAGATGGTTTCATAAAATAACTCCTGAAGAGTGATAAAGGATTGTATGAGATAGCAGAAACTCCTTGGGCCCTAAATCACACTGAGTTGTTTTTTTTATGTTAATTGATTCTATCAAATTTTCTGGTAAGATTGACTTCAGTACCTAACAGTGAATTTACTCTTACATTATGTTTTTGTCAGGTTTTCAAATGTTGGTTTCATCGTCAGTCTTTTGTAATTCAGCAGCATGAAAATGGGTAAGAGTCAGATCTGGGTCCTGTGTATTAAGAACTTTAGTGCGTTCATAATATTTTTCCACTGGCCTGTTGGAGACAATGAGGTACTAACCAAACAAGCTTGCATTTTACTACAGATTGCTTAAACTAATGCGCACCAAACTATGTCTGGTGGCAGGTACTTCTGGGTCATATCCCATAGGACAGGAACTGCTATGGCTTATCAGCCATTTGGCTTTAAATTACTTTTATGCAACAGTTGTGGGATGGTTTGACAGCTGATTGTTTGGGTTTTCTTGTTGTTTTTTTCTACTGCAGAACTCCAACCATGTCTAAGGTTCCCCACCTTCTGGTAGCTTTTCCATTGTTCTTTTTCCCTTTCCAGTCAAAAACTCACTTGCAGAACCTCTTATGACACCAAATAGCCATTGTCCAGCACATGACTGCTTCATGGCACTGCTCAATCCGAGCAAGGGGACAAGCAAGCAGTGAGGTCCATGGGGCAGCAGACTATGAACCAAGTGTCCTGTGCACACCTGGTGGGAAGTATTTGCCATATGTTTGATTAAAAAGCCATTGCTTTTCTAGAATGGAGAAGTCACTTATTTCTCACTTGGAAATGATGGAAAATACTTTCTTCTACTCTTTTTTTTTTTTTTTTTCCTTTTGATTCTCTGAAGTCTGTACACAAGGGAAGGATTCAGGCCTCGCATCTCTCTACAGACCAAGTGTCTGATTGGAGATTCAAAACAAGTAGTTCAGACAAATGAAACTATCCTATTCTTAATTTACTACGTATACGCTTTTGATGAGCAATCTTATCTTGTCTTTTGCAGTCAGTCCAAATAGGGCTCCAAAAAAGCTATGGAAGTAGGGTACCATCCCTAACGGGGAGGTCCCTTCCCTTCACTTCCTCTTGTTCAGAAATGCTTTCTGCTCTTGGCAATGTCCTTACTCCAGAGCCTCATTCACCAAACCAGCGTCAGTGCATTTCACTTCCTCTTCGCCCTCCCCAGCTCCCCTCTCGTCATGCTGACTGACTCCGGGTCCTCGCTTTCTGCAGACTGAGCTGCTTGTCCTGCTTTGGGGGAGAATTTCAGAAGCTCTGGGGTAGTCACACTTCTTGGACTCTGATGGGACAGGATTTTGGGGCTGGATGACGGCTATCTGGGAATAGGTATACAACAGGCCTAGTCCCGAGCAGTGCTAACTTTGGTCCTCACCGCTTGCTCAGCCCATGAGACCAGCGGCACTGAGCACTGACCTCTTTGGTCTGCCATCACTGTCTTTCATTTGGCCTGAGCAAAAAGTGGTTTGAGCTGGTTTTGAGCCGCAGCACATCCTGCGACTGTTGGCAGATTGAAGACTTACTTGATGTTGCATTTCTCCTCCAGGACAGTAACAGTTTACTATAGAACTGCTACAGAGAGGTGTTTTTTTTTTTTTTTTTTAATTATCTACTCATGTAGTCAAGAGTATGAATAATGGTACTGCTATAGATATGATGATTTGGGCAATCTTGTTAACATGTGTGACAGGCTTCATCAGGAGCAACTGACACATTAGAGAGGAATAGCTCCAAAGGAGTCATTAATGTCTTAATGTGTTAATGATCTGTGCATAAAGGAGGCCCTCGGTACTCACTGACAGGTGTCATAATGGTCTTAGAGGGAAAAATGGATATACCTCCTCTTTCATTATTTCCTGAAGTCATACCTCTCTTTTTTTAACATTAAATTACACAGTAATATTAAAAAATGATGCGAGATCTGAAGTAAAAGGTAAAATGTAACATAGGCACAGGAAGTTCATAGGCATTCTGGGACGTAATGCAAGTTTTCAAAAGACTGCAACTCACTGTGAAGTGAAATGTTGTAGTGATGGAAAGCTTGTGGAGTGTTTAAGTTCATTTTATTCATATTCTTTTGTAGGTTTTGTAATGAAACCATGCACACAATGTAAACAAAAGCAAGGTTTCTGTTCCCTTACTTTCTAAGCAAAATAGGAGGCAAAAGTGTTAAACAGAGAAAATTGAATTTATAACATAAAGCTTTTAATCTTACATTTTGCAAAAATTAGGGTGTTTTTAATCAATATTTCTAAAGGAATCGCCAGCAGCTTTCTCTTATTGTACACAGGACACTAGAGATTATTGTATTGGAGACCAATAATCCATTAACTCTGGGATCAATACTGATCTCTCTTGTGCTCAGTCCTAATCTAATATTTACTTGTGAAAAATGGAATAATTCAAACAGCAGAGAATGACTGACTCGCCCAACCAGCCCAATAACTTTACAACTAGAGCTTTTGCTTACACAGAAGAAATGTGGAATGAAATTATTTGCTTAAAGTAGGCAGGGGAGAGATGTTTTAAGCCACTACTTTTTATATAGTCATCGATATGCTTGCTGTATAGATGTTTCCGCAAATTCCTCCAGTGCATGCCTGCATCAAAATGAAATATTAATAGATGATGTAGAACAAGTTGATAAAATGAATAGCAACAAATTGCCAGAGTCAGATGGTAGCTTTTTTTAATTGTAAGTGTGAAGTTGCGAAGCTATGGTGCATAACTTATCACTTAAATTGACTCCACTACTGGAGAAATAGGAGATTCCAAAACGGTCTTTAATGGTAAAAATGGTCTTTAACAACTTTTGAAAAAGTACAAACTAGAAGATCTCATTTATGGAACAGAAAAAAAGTTAAAATGATTGGACTAGTAGAAATGTGCTATAATTGGGAAGAATCAATGTGTTTTTTAAAGAGAAAAATTGCACACTGGGGTATCAATAAGCTCTTGGGTAGAACTGATGTAGCTGGTTAAAGCATGATAAGGTTTTGAAAAAGCTTTAGATAAGTTTTCTCACCAAATATTTTTAATGGGATAAAAGGGCATGTGCTCTTCTAGACTAGTAATAGACTAACTATAAGAACCAAAGGGATAAGAATAAATGAAAAGGGATTTATGCCTTTTTCACATCAATAAGTTATCTGGGAAAGAAGACGAATAGTGAAATGACAAATTCTGCAGATGTTCCCTAAGTTAATCAGCATATTTAATCAGCATATTTAACTACTAAACTTGGTAGAAGTAGTGGTGGAAGGATCTCATGAATCTTAAAGACTGGCCAGTTAAAAAAGAAGAAATTCAGTATTAATAGATGTAAATTATGCAAATGGAGAATATATGTATTCAGAATTGGAAACCCTAAGTTAGTTCTGGAAACAGGCATGTCCTTGGGAACCTGAAGGGAAGGTAGGACAAAATATCCCTATTGCTCTGCATAAATTCTGAGTGGCTTCAGAAAGGACATGGCAGAAGCAGGAAATGTAAGAGAAAGGTACATTGATTCCTAAAGGAATGGGACTGCTTTCATGTAAGGAGAAACTAAACAGCTCTGGGGAAAAAATGTCATTATAATAGAGACAGGAATATAAATGAAATGAAGAATGAAAATAGGGATGGTTGTCCAGTCTTTCTACAAGAGTCAGGGAGCACCCAAGGAGAGTATTAGGCAGCAGACTTGAAAGAAGTGCTTTTTCACACAATGCATCATTAAATTGGTGAGTAGATTTTTTTTGTTGTTGTTTGTTTGTTTTTTATAAAACAGTAGTCTTATAAAGCCTCTGTCTGGGAACCCGTAAGCCACAGGTAACCAGTGACTGAAAGGTACCCAGGGAGAAGTAATGCTGTGTATTTGCCCTGTTGTTGTTTGTTCGTTTGTTTGTTTGTTCCCCTTATATGGAAGCCTTTGACTGAGTACATCCTTTCACCTTTAATCTAATTCTTGTTATAGATGCACTCTCTCTCTTTTTCTCTTGGACACTTGCTTGTGTTTGCACTCTCTCGGTTTTTTTATTGATTCAGCCAAATTCAGGAAAGGGTTCACGGCAGAAGCTCTCAAGGAGTGCACCTGAATAGCTGGCGGTCTGTTGGTCCTCGCTGCGTTGCGTGGCTCATGCGCATTCGCAGGCAAGCGCTCTGCTCTCTTTGGCTCTGGGGAGACCTAGGCTGTGAAAGGATGAGTTGCCATGTTGTAGCCAGGGCTGCACATCTTCGGTGGACCCCTGTTTCCCAAAGGATCCTGGTGAAAGAAAGTTGTCTGGGCTGCAGCCTGCTCTGTCACCTGGTGAAGACTGACGTGGGATTGATGCCCATTTCCCCTCACTTGGCCCGAAGCAATCTTGCATCTAGGTATCTTCAGAGATCTGTTCTTGGCTGAAGATCACAGTGCTGAAATGTGATTATAGGATCTAGCCCTTGATGAACTTAGCTAGAGTTTAATGTTGTGGTCTTACAAGCATCTGCATGGATGGATGCTGTATCCGTCAAGTCCCCAAAAGCCTGTCATGGGCAGTAGCCGGCAACCACATGGCCTCAAATTGTGTATTTTAATTTTCTGTTGACGTTGGTCTAAATTAGCACTGTTTGCTTTATTGGCAGGGAGGTGTAAGAATTGTCATATGCTGTGTAAGCTCTTGATGCTTCTTGCCTCAAGGAGCCGTATCTGCACAAAATAGTGGGAGGAATAAAAACGATCATATGACCAGCTTTGGTTACCTTCTAAAAGTTTTAATTCTTTTCTTTTTATTTCATTGCTCAATAAAATGATTATGACTTTAAATACTTAGATAGAATGGGCATTAGCTGGAATACCTGGCTTTAAGCCACAGTTTATGGCCAGCAGATGGCAGTGTCAACAGGCAGCCTTTAAACTGCAGCTCATGCTGAAGACTTGCATCAAGCAGGGATTAGTTTCTTCCCTTCGGAGCCTGTCTGTCTCCCTCTTTTTTTTGTCTGACTTATCTGAGGTACATCTAAAGTAAAAGCATTATTCAGCAATTTTTTTATCCTAAAGACCTCTATGACTTAAGATAAAGCTACACAGAAGGAAAAATAAGGAAAAGTGAATCTAGAAAGTGCAGAATGAGTGCAACTCTTACTTTTTCTAAGCATTTTCAAGTGATAATCTGAAGTTAACAGCATATTGCAGTATTTCTGTACCTTGTCTCGTTTTTCAGGCACTACGACAACCAAAAAATGGAATATGAAATGCAATATGAAAAATGAAGTCTTAGTTGCAGTTCTCAAAATAACTAGGCCAAATTATAAGTCTTATTCATAGTAATGTTTTATTACATGAACATTAAAATTAATTTTATTCCTTAGTTATAAAACCTGTTAAGAGAATATGCATTTTTTTATAGAGGCATATATATTAGCTAGCTTTTGACTGACCTTGAGCAAATTCTTAGATGATATGTATTTTTAGTTCCCCTGAAATCCATTATAAAACAGATGACTCCCCATCCCCAACTTTAGCCTCTACATAAAATGAGCAATGAATATTGGCTCACGTGTGGATAGTTCTGATGGGTCTAGTGCATCTCCTTGATTTTTCCAGTATTCTTAAAACTTTTGTGGGAATATAAGAAGAAAAGAGATATTATTTATCTGAACACAAAAAAGGAAATAGCTGTGAAGTGTAAAAATAGGGTTAGAAGTTGGTTGTGGTTGCAGCTGTTTGCTTGTCATGTTCTGCTGTGGTACTTGGGCTGGAAGATAGCATGCAGTTAGGCATGTCATTTGCAGAGAAGAATGCTAATACTTACCAACACATCGTGATGCCTAGGTGATTTAGCTATGGACAGCCTATTACATAGCAGTGCTAAAAAACAAAAACTCAACCCTAAGTAAATAATTCCCATGTTACTTATCTAATAGAAGGAGGTAGCCATCTTAAATACATATATAATAATTAATTCAGATGTTTAGCATGTACATGATATGAAAACCTCAATGGTTCTACAATAGACTCATCTAAAATAATACCTGTATAATTATTTGTATTTATTTTACATATATTTATGTATAATGTGAAATTATCCACATTTTTGCAAAATAGACTAATGGACAGCATGTTTTTATTGAGGCAGTTCAAAAAGTGCCATTAACATTAAAAAATCTGCCTTTGCAAAGTTTAGGATTTTATTGTTTGGAAAAGTTAGATTTGATGGCATCTGGCTTGATTTGGGCTCCCTGTAATTGTGGAATTCTTGGAGTCCCATCACCTGCCTGTGGGAGATCCAAGGACAGGGCTAGAGCTGGCTCTTGTGGCTTCTGTCCCTTGCTTTGCACAGAGCAGTGTGTGTGTGTGGGGGGGGTGTTTCTGTTTTTTTATTGCTCAGAAAAAGGCTCTGAAACTTTTTGTCATTGCTTGGCTTGACTGCTTCACTTTCAATTTTGAAGGTTATAGCTAATTTTTGCATACAGCTGCCTAAATTTGCATGCAATTGTTCATATAACTTCACATTGTACAAATATTCATATACTGGTACATGCCCACTTCGACTGCTACTCTTCAAAAAGCTGCTAGAACTCAGCATTAACAATGTTTAAGCAATGGCCTCTCTTCACTTAGCCTGTAGGCAAGTGTATAGAGCTATTGCAAAATGTTGCCTGCTTATTCAGGTTGCATGGATTTCACACATGTGGAAGTCTTTTTTCTGTTTTCAAAGATGGACTTTTTTTAAAATTTATTTAGTGTTTGCTCTGGCTGTTGTAAAAAGTTAGCCTTCAAGCAGCTGTTGGAAAAACTGGGTTCTTCAAGGACTGATATTAGGGAAAAAAGAATTTTTCAAGAACAGTCAGCTGATCATCAAATAACTGTACTGAGTTGAAAACACGGTACTTTTTGAATTACTGGTGATGAAAGTGCCATGATTTTTTCAAGAGCAGATGGGAGCAGCTGGCAGATTGAGACGAGTTTGCCTGTTTTCAAAGGTTATGTGCTTCAGGTGCAACTTAGAGGGAAGTTAGTTACGTCTTTTGGCAACAGTATGACCAATGCATCAGACGGCAGAGGCCACAAGAGCCTCCTTCCTAGCCCTGTCCAAGTAATTCCATCTGGCTTCTAAGGGAGCAGCTCTCATCTTGACTTTCCCATCCATCTTTCTGAAGCAGACGGATTAATTCCCAAATCTTCCCTAGCAGTAGCGAGCAGGACCAGACAGGCAGGAAACTATGAAAGTGGCCACTTTTGTTGTCCTGGCAGCTCCTGGCTTGCTTTGCTATTTGAGAATCTTCCAAGAATGACAGAATTAAAGGTTATCCTCCATTTTATAAACTTTTTCAAGGACACATCCATTAGGACTGAAATTTTTATTTTGTGCTTTTCAGTGTGGGTTAGGTAAATAATCCATTTCCTATTGAGATGGAAGAACTGAGACAGGAAATAGATCTAGGGAAATATTCTTGTTTATGAAGTGCTTTAATATTTTCAGATCGTATATACAAGTAGAGAAGCTGAGTTCTGCTAACTAATTTTGTATCTGTAACTGCAAATAATTGCAGCTGGAATTGGACTATGGGAAGTGGCACTAAATGTACTGAATGCATTTACACTGAACATCTCTATGAAACACCACGCGGCTTTATGAATCAGAAAAATATAGCAAAATACTACTTGAATTTGATGTGGGAAAATTACCGACTACCCAGGTTGTTCATTTTATGTTAAATTGAATGAGGCTGGAAAAGGTGTTTCAAAAGAAAATTGGCATAAATCCCTCTCTCTACCCTTTCCCTGAGAAATGCAGCACACTAGAGAGGCTGTCAGTTTTTTATTGATTTCTGTGAACTTTCATAGGGTTTAGTATTCCAGCCGCTTGGAACCTCATTATCTGTTAAATGTTCTCTAACTGCTGCCTGTCCTAATACTGAAAATAGGAAGTAAATGCTTGAAGGGGAGAGAAGGGGCTGAAAAAAGCACTTCTCAGCATCGCCCGAACTTGCTTTCTGCTCCCTTTGGCCTCTTGCGTAGAATTTTAATTCAGACCTTCACAGGAAGACCACCGGATAGACTGATCCTTGTCTTGGCTTATGCGAGTTATGCGAGGGTTAAAGTATTCAAAGGCATATAAAAACTGCTTTTTAGAGAGAATGGTAGAAGCAGAAAGACAAAGGGTGGAGAAGAGGGCAAAACCCTGCAAGGGAACAAAAGAACTGAAGAGTTGGACCAGAGCTTTGTGTATTTGCAGATCTTTGCAAAAACTTTTTTGGTCGTTTATACCTTACATAGTTTAACCAAAATCTCAAATTATTTTGGCTAATAGATTAACTTAATCAAATTGAATTCAGGCTGTGTTTCCATATCCTGTGTTACCCCCCCACTGCACTAGTGCTACTGTTTGTAGAGCTGTTCTATAATCAAGATTGCTGAAATTATGTTGCAACATACTGTCCTCCATTCCCCACTACTTAGGCATTCAGGGGCTAACTTTAGTTACGTCGATGTCACGCTACAGTGCAAATGTGCTCAACTGGGTATAAATGATGCATTTTAAGCTCTTACATCAGAAAATTACCTTAGTAGAGGTCAGGCGCTGCAGACAGATGCATGTGTCATACTGGCACCGTGACTGTTACTGTACACAGTGCCTCAATGTCAAATGCTAGAGTTCAGCAAACGTGCGGTGATTATTCAGGTGCCGGCGTAATGCTGCTCTTCCCGGTCTGCCGGCTCCTGCCGCGTGAACGCCAGCTGCTGCTCTGGGCATGGACAACCGCCTGGGGAGCCAGCGCCGCTTTCGGTAGCGAGGTTTGCATGCTCAGGGCAGCGGAGGTGTTGAGGAGGGTATCATCCCGCTGGCAAAACCTTTCTGCGGACGGGCGCAGCAGCGGCGAGCGTGAGGAGTACGAGCAGGGCGACCGCTGCGTGGGCGCCAGGCTGGGGCGTGCAGCCGCTCGGACGCCTCGGCGCAGAGCGTCCCCCAACGGGGGAGCGGGCCGAGCGCGGAGCTGAGTTTCAGAAGCTTTTCCCTTCCGTTTGCATCACACGCTGTCCCTTAAGCTAAGCTGGTATTGTCGGGTTTCAGCCAAATAAATATCATTCAAAAAGGGGTTGTTCTACTCGCTGTTTGAAACATGTTGCCAGCTTTCGCTGACCCCATCAGGCGTTCAGCGCTCTGTCTCTTTTTTGGTCTTGGCTGCTCTCCCAGAGATCGTCCAGAAACGCTAATACAGTTTAGCGAGTTTTTAAGTGGCCGCGGTGGCAGACTGGCAGCCCGTA